>NW_015090766.1:2939493-3028174 GCF_001431845.1 Calidris pugnax | reverse complement strand
CCAGGGAGCTGAGGGAGGCCTCCCGCTGCCCGGTGGTGGACGCGGACGGGAGGAGCGTCCCCTTCGAGGCCCTGTACGGCCAGCAAAAAGCCATCGTGGTGTTCGTGCGGGTAAGGAGGGAGCGGCGGCCCCGGCGGGGGCGGTCAGACGGCTCCTTGAGGGAAGGCCCGGCTTGGCTGTGCGAGGGGCGGGGTGTGCGGGGTGTTTACACAGGCGGGGCCGGGGCAGCGAGAAAAGAAAATCTGACACAGCCCTTCCCTTCTAAGAACGCCCATTCTTCGGTAAAATGGCACAGAATTTGCCAGAAACGAAATAATTCTCCAGCCCTGTGTTCAAGGGAACAAGCGTTGTGCACCCTGGTTTCGCAGCTGGGAAGCCAGTTCTCACGTTCCTAAAATAGCCAGAGAGAAAAAGCAGGGCCCCAAGCCTAAGGTCCTTGTTCAGGCCTGGATTAAACCGGGATCCTAATAAAAACGTGGTGATTACAAAGAACTGTAATTGTTCCTGTTCCCAGTTCCTGATCACCTCCAAAGTGATTTGTGCCCCAAGTATGAATCTGATGCTTCGTTTGCTGTGCAATTACGTCTGTTTCTGACAAGTCCAACTGGCTGTGTTGCAGAACTTTTTATGTTACACCTGTAAGGAGTATGTAGAAGACCTGGCAAAAGTCCCCAAGGCGTTTTTGCAAGTAAGTACTCTGCCCTTAATATGCACATGGGGTTGCTGTCGTCAAGCAGGTTTGCTATGTACTGCTGCAGGCTTGCGTGAGACTTTAACCTTCTAGGAATCAAAATAAAGGCTCAGAAGAAAGTTAGTGCTTTCATTGTTTGAATACAATAGCCCTGGTGTATCTCCCAAGGAGACACAGGAGAAGATTTGTTGCACTACATGCTTTCTTGCAGCAGCATTATTTCTCCCTGCCCTATTAGCTTGGTGCTGATTTTTGCTGCTGTGTTCTGAACAGTTAGACATCATCTGACAGGTATTTCTGTTGGTATTAGTAGTGCCCTGGGCAGCTGTCTTCTCCTGACCACTAACTAACTACTGCCCTTTCCATTATACTGGTACGGCTGACTGATGGTTGTGCGTGGAACAAAAACAGAAAATTGATCTAGATTAAAAATAGGGGTGATAAAGTGACAGAAAGGAGAAATGGAGTGGGCAGGGGTTGCTATGGACCAGTATTTTTGGGTGGTAGGAGATACGAAGGAAAGGCTATGATCCCCTGCTAAATGTGGAAAGTCAATCTCTCTCTTCTAGGCTGCTGATTGAAATTCTGTCATATTTTATTCCCAACAGCAGCATAGCTGATGACAGATACTCAGCTACTTGCTGACAATCAAGGCTTAGGTGGACTAGGAACTTGGGGATGAAAAGGGGTGACTTCTTTGGTGGCTTTCCTTCTCAGGGCAGTTTTTTCTAAACTGCTCAATCAGTGCTACTCAGAACAATATTTTCTTAATCTGGCTGCTCAAATAAATGTATACAGGGAATCAAAACCGTCCATACTTTTCTTAGTGTGAGTATTCTGTTCCTAGGAGGGCTTCTTTTCATAACAAGCCAAATGATTCTATATGGGAAAGTCAAGTACTATACCCTAATATTAAAGCATTGTTATATTTTATTAACTGTTTTACTAGCATCTAAATGAGCTTAAGTTTTGGCCTCTACTTTAGACTCAGGCCTAATGTTGCACCTGCAAAGGACAGCAGTACAAGTAGATGCAAGTCATATCTATTAATGAGCATCAGTATATGTAAATCACAGGTGTACGTGCACCGGTATTTGCGTGCTGCTTCTTCAGATGCAGGTACAACTGAGTAGAAATTTTGAATTTCCAAAATCATAGCAGGTTGCAATCAACTGAAAAGATAATACAACTAGTGCTACAGAAAAATTAAAGTTTACACATCTGTAACTTAAAAATTATCCTTAAAAATAACTTTTCACTAAATAAATTAACATAGCTGCTAACTGTGGCTGCTAGACAAAGGTGTAGACTCCAGACATTAAAGTGATGTTAATATCAAATAATTTTAACTGAGTGCACTGTGATCATTAACTCAGGACACCAGATTCTGCTAATGTTTTGCAGCCATGCAGAAACACAGTCTCAATACCTGTGTTCTGTTCTAGGAAGCAAATGTGAGGCTTATAGTTATTGGACAGTCATCTTATCATCACATCAAGGTAAATAAAGTAGTCATTAAATACATTGTATCCTCTATTATGTCTTAATGGTCTGCATTGAGGGATTTCGCCCTGAGTAAAAAGATGGTCATTTGCACCCACAGGAAAAGAGGACAGTAGTATTTTTTGTGAAGCAATTCTAATAGTGGTACCTTAATTAAGCAAATAACTAAAACTTTCCGTTTACAAACCACTGGGGCTTGGTAAGGAAACATCTTTTCTTGATTTCACTGGAAGCTTTGTTTTAATAAGAACGCCAGGGCTAAAAATTTTTGGCCTTTAATTTAACATGGCAAATCCAGAGGTTTACGAATTGGCTGGGGGTGGAGTGGCAGTATTCCACTGTCAGTAGATCCTAATTAAATACTGTCTTAACCTTAAAAATACTACTTTTCTTGTATGCATGTATTTTGCAGCCCTTTTGCAGTTTAACTGGGTATACCCACGAAATGTATGTAGATCCACAAAGGGAAATTTATAAAATACTTGGCATGAAAAGAGGCGAAGGTAATAACGTATCAGGTAAGAATAATTTTCTAACCTTGTTTGGGTTTACACAGAACAAAACAAGAATGCTCAGACAAAATAGTATGATTACAGTAAATAGGAAGGGAGTTGCCCACCAGATAGTCTCCTGTAGGCTTTATTTTGTCAAAACACTTGCAATCAGGAAACTCTACACTACTCATAGTAGCCGATCAATTTCATAGTTCTCCTTATATACTCTTGTATTTCTAGGTAACAGGTATTTTGCTGTTTTGTTTAGTGCAAAGCCCTCACGTGAAATCAAATGCACTCCTGGGAAGCATTAGGAGCGTGTGGAGAGCAATGACTGGCCCAGCTTTTGACTTTCAAGGAGACCCTGCTCAGCAGGGAGGAGCTTTGATTTTGGGCCCAGGTGATCTTCTTTGTTTTGTTTGAAAGTTAGAGTCTTTGCCGGATGCTGTTTGGTTTGACGCAAACATCTCGCTTTAATGCAAAAATCTCCGCTGCTGCCCCTGTGGATCGCAAGGAAACAGTCTTGTGTGGAATGGTGTGATTTTGCTGGCTGAAGGAACCTGTGGAAGTGCCATTGTGTAGTCCCACTTCCCACAGAGGTGGCACAAAGCTGATCGCAGTCCTCCAGAAATCCATAGGAGTGTAGATAGAACAACTGCTCAAAGCTTGGAGGGGTTTCTTGACATCATGGTGTTCACCTGCATTCTGTTTTCACATTTGATTCTAGCCATTTAATGCGGTTTTAGTAGAGGAATAATGCATGATGTTGTAACACGACAAAGTCATCAAATCATTAGGAAACATTATGCTACATCAGATTTAATTCAATTAGATGCCTCAATGTTCCTTGCCCTTATAATGTAATTAAAAAAAATAATCTATGTCATTGTTTAAAATACAGTGTATTGTACAATGTATAGAACTAGTACACATTTGTAGAAGAACTATTAGTAAAATAGGATGCTTCTTTGATTCAGTTATGTCTTTGAATAAGTAAATGTTTTATTCAGCCATTTACATGTTTATTCTCATTACATTTCAGGTAATGAAGTTCATTTTTTGCACCTTGATAAAAACAGGCTGGATCACGTTCCCATTAACACAGTTTTGCAGCTGGCAGGAGTTAAAACAGTAAACTTCACCCACAAACCCCAGATTATTGACATATGACACTCACACAGTATATAATTTTTTAAATTTGTACTCTACAAGGACAATTCTCCAGCGAATTCCCACCAGCATCAGTACTGTCATGTCTTAATGGGACATGTGAAACCCCATCTAGAAAATGAGAGCACAGAATAATCTACTTGGCACAGAAGATGGGCACGAAAATGCCATTTCCATTGTGTGTAAGATAACAATAACTAAAACACAGTTGAGGCTTATTGCAAAAAATCCCGTAGCTCATTATTTCCTCATCAAACAACCTTGCTGATATATTCTAAAAGCCGGTGTTCAAGACATACTGAACTGAAAAATCTGGTTCTGCTCAGGAGGAACTTGAGATTCGTGCCTTCAGTAGATGACACCAGCTTTCAATCCAATATTTCCCAGCAATGTTTTAAAGCTTCCAGCACTGTGTGGCGATCTTGTATTAAAATATACCTTGAAAAATGACGGCTTCGAACACTGGGACCGAAGCTTATGTCTACTTTTGCATCTGGAGCTGGCAGACATTATGAAATGCGTTTTAGAGTTTTAAATAAACATTTCAAATGCGTCATCCATTGTCTGCAATTCTTTTGCATCATATGAGAAGGTGGGTCTAAGACCAGTCCAGTGAGGGGTGTGTCTTAAACACATTTCTGATCAGATTGTCAGTTTTGGAGTACACTTGGAGTACATCATAGTCAATTACTTGTTTTTCTATAAAGATTTGCAGCAGAATATTCTCCTCTGTGTGTATGTACTTTCTCTCAAAGCAAGAGGTCCCTGAAAAAATGTCCTTAGTTATTTCTGTCCTAGACAACTGAGCTACGGACAACAGTATTACGGTTTGCAGTTCTGTCAGCCTGCATATTATCCATTTTTCTAGAAATATTTACGTTTAGAATCTATTGCTTTCATTAAAGTAGATCTGCCTTCTTTCACCCACGAGCCACTTCTTTTTAGCAATTGCAAAATAAGATTGTCCGAGATTTATGGAGGAGCATATTCTCCTCTGCAGTTTCTGATCTTTAGCCCTGCCTGTAAAATGCTACTGTTCATACATATCTTATCTGCAAATTCTCTCTCCTGTTAAACCTAAACGCTAATATAATTGTAAAACAGTACTCTCTGAATAGGTTTGTCCCTGTGTCCACTAAGGTCACTGGCAGGCCCAGAGCAAGCTCCGGAAAGCTCTACACCGTTAAGAGCATGTGCAATAAATGCAGTGTTCCTTGACAAAAAATGAAAGGCTTAAGAAACAGTGATACTGAGCAATGTCATTCCATTAAAGGTTCTATGCTCTAGCACCTTATTAATTACATACATATTTTGATACCGTGTGTTTACAGGAGGATATTACTAATGTAAAAATGCTTTGTTCGGTTCTGTGTGGTGACTAACCAGCACTCAACACAGGGCTAAAAGTAGTCACATGCAGAATCAGAATACACGTGATTTCAGGGCTTGCCAGAGGCTTCCTCAGAACTTGGCAAAATGGGCTGGGACCAGCAGCTGGGGAGTAAAGTCCACTTTTCATGGCCACTGTCCCTACATTCCTAAATAAGGAGTTGCCTTCCCTCCAGGCTCCGCCAGCTCACCAGTATTTTTGAGCCTGTCAGAAACTCTGTAAGGCAGCTGCCTCAATGTGACTTAAACCACAGCAGAAAGCAAGCTATAAATGAGGTCTTATGTTTAGAAAACAAAGACAAGAAATGCACAAAAATTATTTTCAAAGAGAAAGAATGTTAAATATTCAGTTTATTTGCAGTGCTTCCACTCTGCTTCATTCACCCGATCATTACTGCCAAGGCTCTACACTGGCTCTAGTTCCACTTCTGGTTTGCAATCATCTCACTTTCGTTCTTGGTGCTTTTGATTTTAAAGCAAGTGTTTGGCTACCTCTTTTTCTGCTTGTTTTGCTTTCAGTAGAATTGAAATACAGCAGGAATAGTTCTACTGCTGCATTTAAATAAATACCTAGCCATAGGTAAAAGGAACTGTGGACTCTTAAAAGGGATTGGAATGAATTAAGTTGTAGTTTGACAGCTCTGTAAATTGAAGTCATCCACCCTCACCATGTCAATCCTGTCAGGAACCAGACCACGGCCTCTGCGTTACCCCAGCAAAACCACTTCTTCAGAAGGATGTGCAAAATGCAGACAAACAAAAAGAGGGAAGACAGGAGGATTCAGCAGAAGAACAATCCTAATTAGGGCATCTGCCCTGCATTTATTGCGTGCAGATGGATTGTGGCACCTGGCCACAGCTTCACCCAGTGCCCTGTGAGACAATGATTCCCATGTGTGTCGTGAACTGGAACAACGATGGCCACGGCCTTCCCTGGCGTAAACGTTTGTTGAAGTGTCAGTTAGAATTTTACATCTCTGCTATTACTTAGAAAGAGTATTTTTATAAAGTTATGCAGTAAAAGGTGGAAACCAGCAGGAGGGTACCCCTGACCTCGTACTCAGTAGATGGTAGAACACTTGTCACAGCCAATTAGACAGAGGTGAGCAGGGAGTGGTTTTCAGAAGTCAACTACCAGCTCGATCTATTTCAACACCTACTTAAAATAAAGGTATGTTTTAAAGCAGCGCTGTGTCTGAGCAGCAGGCTCAAACCCAGCTCTTTTAACTCGGCAGATAAATCCATTTAACGTGCGCACCGAAAGCCTGCTGCACGTACCAGACAGCTTCCAGCCAGCCTCACACGACGTCACGTCCCCTCGGGGCCCACGTGCCGCAGGGGGAACCTGGAAAGCCGTGACCCCCGCAAGAAACGCAGCCGAAAATGCTCATTTGCAAGGGCGGCGGCTTTACCCCACAGCGAGCCCCGCCGTCCGACGGCCGCCCGACGGCTCCCCGGACCCACCTGTTACAACCGCCACTATGACATCACCGCCCGCGCCGCTCCGCGCCGGTGACGCCACACCACGCTGCCCCAATCAGAGGCGGCGCAGGAGGGGGAGGCGGGGGAGCCGAGAGCTGCCGCCCCCAGAGCTCGGGGCGGGGAGAGGGGGCGTAGGTGCATGAGGCGGGAGGGAGGGGGCGGCGTCCGAGGACACGCGTCAGCCGCCGCCGCTGTCGCCGTCGCGGGATCCCTCCCCTCCGGCGGCCCGAACCCCGCGGGAGCGGCGCCACGGCGATGTGCCACTCCGCCTCGCACCCGCCGTAGCGGCGCGGCTGCCTCCGCCATGAAGCGGAAGAGCTGGGCCGAGGCCCGGCGCCGCGCACCGGCGGCTCCGCCGGCTCTGAAGAGAACTCGGGGCGCGGCGTCGCGAGCGGCGGGGGGCGAGGCAGAGCGGCGGCGGCAGCAGCAGCAGGAACCGCCGCCTCCTCCTCCTCCTCCTCCCGCCGGGCTGGAGACCTGCCTGAGGATCGCCGGTGAGGGGCGTGCCGGGGGGCGTGCGGGGTGGATGGCAGCGCGGCGGGAGAGTTGGGGCGCAGCTCGGGGCCGGGCCGCCGGCGGCGGGACGGAGTTGGGGTGGTGGGGGTGTCCCGTCACAGGGGATGGCACCTTCCCCTCAGCGTGGCGGGGGGGTCCCGTCACAGGGGACGGCAGCTTCCCCTCAGCGCGGGGTGTCCGCTGTCCCCGCCGGGGCGTCCGTCTGTGCCGTGGGTCGGTCGTTCCGTCCCTGTTGCGTTGTCACAGCGAAGTGTTCTTTAGAAACGCGTGTCCGGCCCAAAAAGCGAACGGGGGAGTTGTTAGTAACTCCGGCCGTGCCCTGTGCTGACTGTTTCTGCTCGTAAAGAGGGTAAAGGGAAAATGTGTTTGAACTAGGGAAAAATGTGCTTCTGTGGGGGAACAGAAATACCAGATTTCTTTGTATTAGGGGTGTAGATCTTTCCCCCCGTGCTGTGCTTGCTGGGTAAAATAAAGGGCGAGTGTCGCACCTCTCCTCGACACTCGAGTGCCGCTGGAATAATTCTGGGTTTAGGTTTCAGTAGGAAAAAAAAACAACACCCAAATGAACAACAAACCGCCCCAAACTTTACTTCTTATGTCCTGATTCAGAATCAGAGAGTGGTAGTATTTACAACTTCTCTTAAAAAAAACAATAAATAAACCACACTTGCCACTTGTTTGTGAAGGACATGGAAAATTTTCTGTAGATAGAGCAAGCAAAAATGTGAAGAGCAAGCATGAACAAAAGGCACCAGTCTTACCTGTGCTAAGAAACGGGGATCCTTAAATTAACTGGTGTGTCTCCTAGACAACAATATGTTTAGAAAACTGTAAGATTTTGTTTTAAAAATTAGGCATAGCGATGTAGAAAGAATGTAAACTCCCAAAGCATACCGGATTCCTCTTTTTAAAAAGCTCTAGTACTGTCAGGGAAATCTAATCTTAAATACTCCAGCCTAAAATAAAACATTTTAGGCCTAATCTACACAGAGAAACACACTGGTGTGCTTACGCGCAGAACTGTAATGCTACAATAACTCCTTATGTGTATTTTTCTACAACTGCAACCATTTATATAGGAAATGATGATGGTGTAATTTTAAGGTTAAATGTAGAAACCCCTTATTTCGCAGGTGATGACTTTTTGATATCAAAGTAATGTCATTATCTAGAACATTGTGCAGCCCAGTCCAGCTCAGACCTCCAGCAAACAGGTCTGTCTAACCATTCTCACACAGCAGTTTCTTGGATCTGATGATACACATCTGGCATCAATAGGCCCCTTAAATTACTGTATTTTCTCCTGCAAAGAAATGTTCCTCCACTTAAGTAATAACAGTTGAGCACTGAGGCTTTGTCTTGTGTTTTTTCAGAGGGATTTCACCATATTCAGCAGTACACAGTGTAACAAACTTGATTAAAACGCAATAGATTATTATATTTAATAATATTTCATTTTGTCTGGATCTTCTTACTGCGCACGGTGGCTGCTGTTCTAATAATGGAACAATTATAGTCTATTTTTTATTGCGCTGGTATGTCATGCATATTTTTTAAAGAGAAACCTTAAAATAATAAGCCCACAGGCTTAACTTTTTATTTGTCTATTTTTAAAGTTATTTCAAATTTTGAACTGTCACTAATGCTTTCTCTAATGCAGTTCTGAGAAATGAATTAGTAGTTCTGGACTAGAGGTAGATTAAAGCATAAGGCCTTATTCTTGCAAATGGACATACTGGTAAATATTTTAGCCTCTGTAAAGGCTGAAAGATTTGCGTTAGCTTACCTGCTTACAGAAACAGTGCCAAACTCATGAACATTGCAGGCTACCCTAGTTTTCATCTTTGCTGTAAGACAGAGGCAGAAAACAAACCTAAATAGTTCTAAAGATCTATGAATCTTTTCTTGCATGACCTTATATTCATAAATAGCAAAGTTTGCAATCCATTATTTGCATAGATTTTATACTCACAATACACACAGTAATTATCCCATTTCTTTATTTCCTAATGAGTCGTATGCATCAGCCATATGTCAGAATAAGTTTTAATCATGATAATCTAAATATTTTTTTTTACTGTTAAGACTAGTTCAGGAAGGCTATTCTTGTAAAAAATTGTTTTGGTCTGTTAAGCTGCATGGTAAACCTTACTATTTTCTGTCAACTAATGTGTGAGGCTAGCTGGTATGAATTCAGTTTGATGGAACTGAATGCATTTTTTTCTCTTTATTAGAAGCATATTCCCATATCCTTTTAATCTCTGAAAGAATTAATTTGTATGATCTAGAGAGAACTTAACAATTCTGTGTGAGGTGCTTGAAAGCTGTTGATTTCCTTTCTTTGGATGCTTTTCTTTGTCATTGCTCTGATTTTATAAATAATATCTTAAAGAAGATGTGGAATTATAATGCAAATTTTAATAAACCTCAGCTAAAAGGTGTGTGTTTCGCTCTCACTTCTTTTCAGTAGTTAATTCTCAAATTAAGTAACTACAATAACTGTACATGGGGTTAAATTTGAAGTGATCTAACACCTTGGGGTATTCCTTGACATTTGTGTGTCCTCCTGCTAAATGTATATCCAGTTTGTTTACAGTGAGAAACAACATCTTAAAGGGTGCTCTAAGTTGTACTGTATGGCCTTTTTTTCCCTTATTGAGAACTGTTTTACTTACACTGTTGCTTGGAGTTTTTATGAAATAGCATTCAGTTTATAGGTTCCTTGATAGGTGGGTTGGTTTTTTGGTTTTATGTTTGATTTGTTTTTTTCCCCAAACCATAGACTTGTTTTTCTGATATTGCTGGCTTGTCATTCTACACCTTGTGTATTATGTAAAAAACTGTTTAATGCTAAGGACACTTCTAATGAGTGTCATTTGGCTTTCAAACATTCCAATAATACTTTCAATTAGTTTTCATTGTAAAACTATATCGGTACAAAAGTTGTATTTACTCTTTTATCAACATGACCTCACTTACTTGTGAGTCTTTCTGGAAGTTAATATTTTAAATCTGAGTTAAAAGCTTTTAGTTTCTCATCCAGCACTGAAAGTACATCCACATTTATGAAGTCGTCTTGTGTATCAGACAAGAGCGACAGAGTGCAAAGACTGGTATTTGAGTAAAATGATGACATGGCCCTGAAAATATATTTTTTTTCGTGGTTTTCTGTTAAATAAAAACTTCCTTTAGCTTTTTAGTGTGCTTTTTGGTTTTTTTTGCAGAGGCCAGGCTGTTGTTCCAATTGCTATCTCTATCATCATTTATATTTGAAATATCATAATGATAAGTGAATGACTCATTTCAAGGATAGAACAACTAAAAAGAAAATCTCAGACAATTTTGCTTTTTGTCTTGACATTGCAACAGAATTTGCCTTTTATGTTTTCTCGTGTGTCTTCCTGATATTTTGGAGTCTTTTAAATCAAATGCAACAAAATACCATGTAACAACTATGAATTTAGAAATATTCTCCTCTTACGATAGTAAATAACTCTCTGGTTACATTCCTGGTGATTCAAAACAGTCTAACATGGTGGTTTTTGTACTGTCAGTCTTACCTGAATTTCTCATTTAAGGCATCTGTTTAACAATAGAACTGTAGAATTTATCTTTTTTTATTAAATAATCTTCACTGAGCATATGCAGATTTGTCTCACAGCAAGTGCCTGTTTGGTATTTAGTTGTCCCTTGAATTGCTAAAATGTCTTTCTCCAAGGCCTGTGCAGCAGATCGTGAGAATCATCAGGCGTATTGAGAGTAGAGGGAAGGATATTATTTAGTTTTCTATGTTAATTCACATTAACATGATTTTGAAGTGGTATCCCTCAGTTTTTTACATGTCTATTGCCACGGTACATTGTCGATTAGAAATTCAAGCAAAATGCTTTTCCTCCTGTATGCACGCTGCAATCAGATGCATGATTATTACAGCTTGTGCAGACACGCTTGTGCTAGCTTTAATCTCATTAGTTCGTGTACCAGCTCTAGCAAAGCTGTGGTAACACAGTCCTTGGTTATGGGTACGGAGGCTCATTTTGTTGTATATTGGATGCTTACTCAAATTAATTACCTGCAGTGACGTCCATGTTTCTGTATTTTAACTTTTGTTGTTTGAGGCTAACAAAATTAACTGTAATTGAAATATATCTAACATACTGCAGTCATATCTCCTAATTTGCAGTGCAGAAGCAGTCTGTAAGGCAGCGAGCCCTACGCTCTCATTCTTCTGAGAAATGATTAGAAAGGTCTGCTTAGTTTGATAGTTTTAGGATGACCTTTTATCAGAAATTTGCAGGAATCTGGAAGTGCTCAAGCACACTATATGTTAATGAAGTACTAAAAAGCTAAAATTAGCGAAGGAAGAATAAAAATAATAAAATGGAAGCCTTGCTCCTGCAGTCCAAACTTTTGTGGAGTCCTAATGAAATCAATTAATCAGTGCTCTGGTGTATTTTCTGTATAAACGTGCATGCTGCAATCAGATCCTTAACGAAGGAATTCTCCTTTCTCGGTGTGTGTTACTTCTATTCAAAACTCAACACACTGATCCTTGGCTACTGTAAATAAAACTGGGAATGAGTTTGCAAAAATACAGGTAAAACCAGACATGGTAAGTAATGCAGCATTTGTCTGATACCGGACTGGTAAGCCAGTGGAAAGGTAAACACACTTATGGGAAAGGACTTTTCTGTGTAGCTCCTCTCTTAAATCTCTCTATAGGAAACATGTTAAAAGGATGGAGCCTGCTGTTTACATAATGAGGGAGTAATTGTTAGCCGTGCTCAGGAAAGGACAGCTTGTCAGGATATTGGCATTTGTCACGCACTGCTGTTCCTGTGTGGTAGTTCTGTAAATTCTTTAAACTCAAGTTTCTTTCAGGTAAACACTGAACAGCAGCAATTAACGCAGTCCAGAGATACCAGCACTGAATTGAATGCCAACAGCAATTCAAAAGGCCTAGAACACACTGTTGCTGAAAAAGCTGCAAAGATTTTCAGTAAAAGTAGGAATGCTGAGGAAGCAAGTGATTCTGTTACTCAAATCCTGTCCAGGAGCAACATGCAAATTGTTCTAGGCCTTTGACCTGTGCAAATGTATTTCTTCTCATTTTGATCCTCGTGTTGTCTTTGAGGATTTTGGATTACTCTTTGTGTAGTGCTTTTCTATTTTCAAAAGTGATGTAAAGTTTATATGAAGGAACTAGTGTGCAAGGAAGGTAGGGTGTCAGTTTGAGTACTATGGCCATTCTGCCCAGATTTGGATGAGGATGTTGTTTGTGTACATGGAGATCTCCATCTAAGTCAATAATTAGACTGGATCTGAAGGACAGATTGCCACCCATTCTGGCTATGTATTCCCACTGTCAATCCCCAGTGGGCTGGTTGAGTGAACTAACTGCAGAAAACTTTTCCTTGTGCGAGACCTGGTGGCAGCTTGTCATTAAATCGGGTTAGAAGTGGTGTGGTATAGCTTGGGGCTATAGTGTGACATGTTTAATCTAGCAATGCCAGTTTAAATGCAATCCCTAGATATCATATCCTCTCAGCTCTCCTTTCTGCTTCCTCCTTTGCCATTGATCCTGCTCCCACCATGTTAGCTCTCATTCTCAGGGTGGAGGGAAATAAATCAGCAAAACAGCGTTTTTGGTTTTTTTTTTCTTTTTTTTTTTGTACTGTGCTAGGACATCTATTACAGTTTCTGTAATTCCTGTTGACACAGCACAGGGAGTAACACAGTGGTGGGGATGGATGCACGGGAGCTATGGGAAGCTGGGGCTCCTGCTACCCCCAAAATGTTGGTCTTAATGTTTTCCTGAGACTGCTTTTCTCTGAAGCAGTTTTCCCCATAGTGTATGTTGCATCCAGTTTGGGTATCAGTGCACTTGCTTCTCCACTCGTATTTCCCTCAGTTTAGTCACTTCTTAAAAATGCACAGCGCTACTCTAAATTTTATCCTTTGGTTAATTTCCAGGACATGCCTTGGTAAATGCTGGGACGTACAAAAGTTCCTAAGTAGTTAATGCACTTCCCAGCTAGTACTGCAGCTGCTGTGCCTACAAGATGGGACTATTAGAAACTGAATAAGCAAGTTGAGTGCCTTGCTTCTGCTGAGAGGGTAGGGAAGTAGATGCCTGACTTGTTCAGGAGTTACTGTACATCGCACTGGTTGCATCTGACCTGTAAATGTTTAAGCCAAACAATTCACATCAGACTGCTGCTCTACTGAAATGTGCATTTAGCAAATGTACACTTTTTGGTGCTGTTATCTGCCTCCACCCCTTGAGATTGCTGTACATAGGTGAGAGCTGAGTATGGGAGTGTTGAAATATAGATGTGGAGACTCCTTTCAATACTCCTTTACCTTGTATTTTCAAGATACAAGTAATGATTTCTAAGTGCTAGTCATGGAGGATTTTGCTTTGAAGCATGAAGTGATTTTTTTTTCCTACTTTCTGGAAAAAAAATACACTTTTTCTTTATCAGAAATTATACCTTGAAACTGTACATTTATATTCAGGTGATCTCTTTTGCTATTTAAGTAGTATATCTGTTCCAGGCAACTAGTTTGCAAAAATTAAAATAATTTCTTTTAGGTTTGAATTTTAATCCATGTATTTTATAATGATATTTTTTCAGCAAGGTAAAGAAAAGTCTTGCTGTGGTGCTGCAAGGCCTCAATTTTTATTGACCAATTTATTGACAAGCAGAGCAATTTACAGCAGCAGCACAGTCAGTGTTTAAAGTTCACCGGGGCTCCCCTGGCCATAAAAATAATTTATATCTCTGTGGATACCACTGGCATTTTTTTTCCCACTCAGCTTAACAAAGGAATCCGGGAGAAGTGCAGGGTGCCTCCTGCCTGCCTGCAGACAGGCTTTGAGGGGTGGCCGGGATAGGGATATGGGTGGGGATGTCCAGCTGGTAGCTCTGCTGGTGCTCCAGTGGGCAGCAGTCGGCTGCCTCCTCGCCCCCTCACATCCCCCTGGCATCTGTAGCCTGCAGGCTGTAATCACATGCCACTACTGTCAAAATAATCGTTTTACGTAAAGATGGAAAGTGCTTGTGTTTTGGCGCTTGGCCGTTTAATTTAACGTAGGTGCTATGACGCGGTGAGGGACTCGTGGGTTGGTTGGTGGGGGCCGGTGTGTATGTTGGTGTTTGGAGTGCAACAGGTGGGGTCTGTTGCCAAAAGGAGGTGGGTGTCTGCTCTTTGTGTGGATGCAAGTCAGGCTTCTGCCATATTGCAAAGTCATCAAACAGGTAGCTTTCCTGGAACACTTTGTTTGGGATTACAGGAACACTGCTGAGCAAAAAACCTCAATCTTTGTGTGCCTTGTTGCTTAGCACTGGAGAAATAATAATATCTAGTTTGGTAATACTTAAAAGAAGACTTGGTTCATTTTAAACCATTTAAAGTTGTGCTGTTGACAGGTAGTGCTTCAGATTTTCAGCAGAAAAGTGTGATGTTTATAAAAGCTTTAAATTTTCTTACATTTCAGATCGCCTTTATTTTGCAATTCTCTGCCAAAAACCAAAGAGTGGAGCTGCAAATAGCCATTATTTCTGCATAGATGATGAACTTGTATATGAGAAGTAAGTACAGACTTATTTTTTCCGAGTTTTTAAAGAAATAAATTAGTCAGAAGAACAGCAGTGAGGAACCAGTTTAATTGACATTCTGTTTTCAGATGTAGCTGAGGGAAACATACCATTTCCATTATAGAACTAATTACATGACTTAGTCCTCTCAGACTGCCATGATGATTTATATGTCTTAGAATGGCTTCTTGGCTTCCCATCAGGATTTCTGAAAAATATTTTCAAAGCAGAATCTTTCTTTGTATCCATTCTTGTCAGAAGACATGACGCAACAATATATATCCAGAAGTATGCACTGGGCTGCCAAGTTGTCTTTGGTTGCTCAAGTATTAAATGGAATGTCTTAACTTCCTAGAATAAGAGAAAAAAATGGCAAAATCAATTCAAGCCTTTATGAGCTGGCAATGGTTGTATTATTTCCCCTGTAGTGAACAGTGTATGCCTTTGTATGTCTTTGTAATTCTTTAAATATTTTTGACCAAGGGTGTGCTTACTGTTTTTTTAAAGTACGAATCAATCTTTATTCTCTATGTTCACTTCTCTCTAGCGATGTTAATTGCATTCCTTTAAAGTAAAGCTTTTGGGTTGCTCGTAAAATAGAGTTCCTAAACTGGTGTCACAGGGTGATACAGTAGTGAGAATTTTTCAAACCTCGAGTATTCCAGTTTGATTTTGAGTGGTGGTCTCTGGGGAAAAAAAAGTTTTATTCCCTGCCTAAAGATGACAGAACTGTTTCCTCCAACAAAGTAGTATGTATGTAAGAAGGCATTAAAGATTTAGAATTATGTGCATAAATCACATATATATTATTACTCCTTACTTTGTCCATTCAATTTAAAAGAAAGAAAAAAAAAGGAGGCATTTACAGACATGATGTATGCTTTTCCCCCTTTCTCCTACCAGCTTCTATGCAGACTTTGGACCACTCAATCTGGCAATGGTCTACAGATACTGCTGCAAGCTAAATAAGAAATTAAAGGTAACACTTGGATTTTTTTTATTCAATATTATTGGCTTTTTAGAGAGCAAAAACAAATGGGCCAAAAGTTTTTTGTTAGGTGCTTTCCTGTGTTCCTAATCCAGCTAAGTTTTGAATATAAGTGCTAAATTTTATCAAGGTGAATTTAGGGAGGAGGAGCATCAGGAGGGAAAACCCACTTACTTCTAAGACCCAGAAGATGCACCACTGCGGCAGTAAGTAATGTTAAGCTCCTAAAAGATGAGTTGCTAAGTGGGTACAGACTTCTTTAAATGAAAAGCTGCCCTCCTTGAATTCAGTCTTCTTGGCAGTCTGCCAGCATTAAGTGAGCTTGCGGATGCAATGAAACACGTTTTTATTGTAGATGGTTTTTATTGACTTGGGCTTCTCTTCTGGTCCTGACATCTCTTTTGTAAGAAGCAACACTTGATCTTTGATAGCATTTATGCCATAGTCCTGAAGGAGACTGCCGTGCTCTTACTGCAGATTATCTTGTCTGAAAGGTGCTCAGTAAATTTCGGGGTTGGGCTCTTGATAGAGCGTAGTGTCTTTAAAATAGAGAGTTCCTATATTAATTAACATGAATGACTTCAAATTAGTTGACCTCTAACAGATGTTAGAGTGTAAAACCTATTAGGCAGATAAAAAAGCTTATTAGAGTTAATGTGAATCGCAGTTTGCCTCTTCAAAACTACTTAGATCTTGAAACTGCCAGTGAACTGTGAAAGCTGGGAAGTATGCAGAACATTATATTTTTTTTATAGCAGAGATTTGATTTTTTTTTTAATGCCTTGATGACTGTCACTGATGTTAGTTTACATAATTCAGACTTGCTTTGTCCTTGTGGCACTGTGAAGAGGTTTGCTGGAGACCAGATTCTCTGGTTTTTGCTTACAGGATGTTCTGAAGTGAGACAAGTTTATATTTTAATCCCTTTGAATATTGGGTTTGGTATTGGAGAAGCATGTTAGGATTGCTGAGAACATACTACTGCTAGGGATCTGTGGTTTATTTCTCTTGAGTGCATTGAATAGTATCTGAGCAAGTAACATTGCTATTTAAATAGTGACATTTTATGATTGCTTAGCAGTTGATCAGAGTATACAGTTTCAAGAGCATCAAAATTTGTTTCAAGGGCCAGTCAGGGGATAGTTTTTGCTGCTCTCACAGATATAGGTGTCCTTCCTATTGGCAATGCCATTCCACCCCCTTTCTGAGATAATTTAGAAACCATATGCCAAGCCCAGATAAAATTTTAAAAATTTATTTGTGATGAAGCTTAGAAATACTTTCAAAATATTTTAATCTAAGCATGTATTTTCCAGTGGTTCTGATCCTTAGAAACAACTGCTAGTTTATTTATCTAGAGCCAGTCTTTTATTCTTGAAGAATAAAAAAGTCTAAATTGTGTTTTCAAAACCATTGGCAACTTTAACATACCTGTGATGTGTTTGAGAATGCCACTGTGTATTTACTTCCCATAAACACCTACCTATTACATAGGGCTCAAAGTCAGAAATAGCAAATGCATTCAAGGAGAGAAAGATTACTGTAATGTGTATCAAAGATTATTTACACTGGATACTGGGAAGAATACTGGAACAATCTGGGTAGAGGTGCGATACAGTCTTCCAAAGCTTTTGAAGGACTAGTCTACAGTATACTTGGACTTCTGAAGTGATGGCTGACAGTAGGTGAACACTCCCTTTCATTCGTCTAATTTTATAAAAGAAGGCATGAAAAGTCTAAAATGCAAAATCATAATCTTACTCATTTCTTGATGCAGTCATTTTCATTGATAAGGAAGAAAATAATTCATTATACTGGCTTTGATCAGAAAAAACAAGCAAATGCTGCATTCCTCATAGGCTCCTACGCAGTAAGTATTTAAATTTTTACATTACTTCAGCTTGATAAATGTGTTCATATTTTCGTATTCCATTTCTAAAACAGCAAGATAAAACCAGCTATTTTCTTTTGAATAATCTTTCTACTAATGTATTTTATAGTAAGGTATCACATACTAGGACAGTTTTTGAAGTTTAGCAAGTATGTGGAGTTGTGGGTTTGGTTTTTTTCCTCTCTACTGCAATCTCTGCTCCTAAGAAATAAGAACACCACTAATAAAAATTCTTTGTGAATATTTTCATTTAGAAAAAATGACTGTTTATGTTTTTCGCTTTCCCTACCCTAGTGTCTTTCTTCTTTGTTAAAATAGAGAAATATTATCTTCCATGAAGTACAGTGTATGCTTTTTAATTGCATGCATATTTAAATACACCGTTTCTTCCCCAGCTGCTTCTTTTCTAATGCAAGGTGATCTGTTTAGTTAACCTAAGAGAAGGAGTGAGATCGTGTGGTAGGCTTAGAGCTGGTATAAAGGCTAGGAATATACAAGGTCGCTGGAAATGTACTGAGCCAGTTCCCTTACTTCAGAGGGGAAAACAACTGACTTTGCTCCACAACTGCATCTAAAGAATCAGTGTTTGGTACACAAAAGTGTAGTCAAGGAATAAAACTCTGAATGCTTCAGAATGAAAGATGTGATGTACCATATTCATGTTCTGTTTTGACTTGTAAAACAGCTTGATTGTAACCATCTCTCTTGTTTACTGAGTAATAAAGTGAAGTGAGAACCTATGCATTCTTTGATGTTGGAGATTTGAGGGGTCAGAGTTCATGTTGCTGGAGGTCACAGAATCACACGGAATTGCAGAATGGTAGGGATAGGAAGAGGCCTCTGGAGATTGTCTAGTCCAAACCTCCTGCCAAAGCAGGATCACCGAGAGCAGGTGCAGAGGATGGCATCCCAGCAGGTTTTGAATGTCTCCAGAGATGGAGACTCCACCACCTCTCTGGGCAGCCTGTTCCAGTGCTCTGCCACCCTCAAGGTAAAGAAGTTCCTCCTCGTGTTTAGATGGAACTTCTTATGTTCAAGTTTGTGCCTGTTACATCTTGTCCTGTCACTGGGCACCACTGAAGAAAGACTGGCCTCATCCTCTTGACACCTACCCTTTAAGTATAAGCATTGATCAGATGCCCCCTCAGTCTTCTCTTCCGCAGGCTAAAAAGACCGAAGTCCCTCAGTCTTTCCTTGTAAGAGAGATGTTCTAGGCCCCTAATTATCTTCATAACTCTCTGCTGTACCCTCTCCAGCAGTTCCCTGTCCTTCTTGAACCAGGGAGCCCAGAATTGGGCAGGAAGATAACCTCCCTCGACCTGCTTGCAGAGGAGAGGGTTAGGATTACCTGCCTTCGAAATGCTTGCCACACTCTTCTCGATGCACCCCAGGATGCCATTGGCCTTCTTGGCCACAAGGGCACATGGCTGGCTCATGGTCATCCTGTTGTCCACCAGGACTTTGGGGTCTTTTTCCTCAGAGCTGCTCTCCAGCAGGTCAGCCCCTAATCTGTACTGATGCATGGGATTATTCCTCCCCAGGTGCAACACCCTGCAGTTGCCCTTGTTGAATTTCATCAGGTTCCTCTCTGCCCAAATCTCCAGCCTGTCCAGATCTTGCTGTATGGCAGCACAGCCTTCTGGTGTGCCAGCCACCCCTCCCAGTTTTGTGTCATCAGCAAACTTGCTATGGGTACATTCTATCCCTTGATCGAGGTCATTGGTGAATATATTGAACAAGACTGGACCCAGTACTGATCCCTCAGGAACACCACTTGTTATGGACCTCTAACTAGACTCTGTGCCACTATTATGGACCTCTAACTAGACTCTGTGCCACTAATCATGACCCTCTGAGCTCTGTCTTTCAGCCAGTTTTCAATCCATCCACTGTCCATTCATCTAGCCCATGCTTCCTAGGTTTACCTGTGAGGATGCTGTGGAAGACTGTGTCAAAAGCCTTGCTTTTTCAGAAGCTCCCTACTCAACAATGCAGGTCTCTTGCTTCACTTGCCTGATTTCTTGCTCTTAAGGATGTGCCAATCCTGAGCTTGGAGAAAGTGGTATTTGAATATCAACCAGTTCTCTTGAGCCTCCCTACCTTCCAGAGCCCTCACTCATGGGATTTCTCCAAGCAGTTTCTTGAAGAGGTCAAAGATAGCCCTCCTGAAGTCCAAAGAAATGATCTCAGGGTCATTCCTGTTTTTAGGTACAAGGCTGTACAGTACTTACTGTGATGCTTGCAGTCTCATTGCTGCCTCTTCATCATGCAGTAGGTCCATTTCCTGCTCCACAGCATTTCTCTGTTGTCTATTTCCTACAGTATTTATTACAATGTCACTTGGGTATTTGAAACACATGCATTCTTAAACCGCATGGAAACCAGGAACGTGAGTTATTAAACTTGTTTGCAGTTAAGGCATTATGGTGACAAAACAGCTGCAGCTTTTAGGAAAAGTACTTCTTCCTAGTGACTTGATAATAGCCACTTTTCCCTAAGCTTTTGTTCTGAATATGTGTAGTAGTATTGTGCAGCACAGCATCTGACATTTTGAGCAGAATCCACAGTACGGAAAGTTGGCAAAAATGGCAAAACAATCTGATATGAGAAGTGCATAGTGAAGCACTATATGAATGTCAATCCTGGCCTTGGTTGTGGGATGCCTGTCTTGCATCATCACAAGTCCTAGATGGTGAAGTAGCTCGAGGCAGGTGCTGATTTTCTTTACAGTGCAACAGACTTTGGCTTTCGTACTGTTTTCTCTATGCAGTAGGGTACGGTTTCTTCCCAGATTCCTGTGGGAGGGATTGCAGTGAGGGAAGATCGCAAAAGAAAGACTGTACCCCTGAGTACTTTTTGCCCTTTGATGTTCTTTCATGATGGGACAGGCTTAAGGCTTAATTGCAGCAGTCACTGCTGAAGTGTTCAGACATGCAGTCCCACATTTCTGGTTTCTGCAGGGAGAAATGGGTAGTTTTCCATGGGGAAAGCAATGGTATGGGGTCTGTTCAGAATGCATGATAAATGTATGTCTATAAGCATATTTCCTGATTGAAAGGAAATACATTGAGGCATCTTTATTTTAAACATATGTAGGCTTAAGCATCCACCTGCTTCTTCAGTTCAGAGTGCTTCGCTTTTTAATGACAAAGGACCCATCCAGCTCTCGGTCAAAATTTTAAGAAGCTTTTCTGTAATTTTAATCAGACCGGGTCCTGTTGGTAATGCTCTTTGCTGTTTGAACTGGGTAACATCATTTAATTTCTAATCCCTTACAGTGTAAGTGGTAGGTTGCCACTGTATTTTGTTTTCTGTGGGTTGAATGTGTTTTCTTCTTTGATTTTTTTTTTTTTTTTTCTTTTTAGCTTCATGGTGGGTTCCCATTTCAATAGTTTGAGTTAGTTTGAGGAACTGTGTGGG
Source organism: Calidris pugnax (assembly GCF_001431845.1). Classification (NCBI taxonomy): domain Eukaryota; kingdom Metazoa; phylum Chordata; class Aves; order Charadriiformes; family Scolopacidae; genus Calidris; species Calidris pugnax. Next base: position 3,007,029 of record NW_015090766.1, on the reverse strand, counting down.
AGTGTATCAGGTTGGAGGAGTTCAGGTGGGAAAAGCAAGGAAGTAGAAAGGAAAAGTTGCCTTTGCAGAGTTAGTCATGAAAATAGCACTTGTCTGCATGTGCTGATAAGGCCTTTGATAACTTCATCATAATATTGGGTGCAAGATGCTCTGTAGATGCAGGCCCTGTAAGTTACTTGTTAGGAATAACAGGCTGCAAGGTTTTCAGGACTAGTACAGACACAATAAGTGTGTGTGCTTTATGGTTTTGTTCTCCATTTTTTTAAACACGGTCACATTTTAACACATAACTACGTTAAACTATAATGAACTGTATATAACTAGTTCTCTTCTGGAACTTGTATGTCCTCATAAACTTCAATATTTTTATGCTATCAGCTTTCAAGCCTGTCATTTTAATGGCTTGTTGACCTTAAATTTGTATTCTTAAACAGAATATTATTTAACTTCTGCTTAAAGGATTTGGGATATTTTAGCATGATTTATCATTCAACATATTTTGTCTAAATATGAATGTGTGTATATATATTGTGTGGAGATATGCTTATTTTGACTACTAAGGCAATTTTGAAAGTCTTCATTAACTATGGTGGAGTATAAGGGCAGCTGTTAGTGTCCTGGTTTACAAGCAAAGTCTGTCTCCAGTCTTTTCTTCAAAATTGGTGTGTTTTAATGTTTCACCCTCCCTTTCATCTAACTTGCCTTTCTTTCCTCTTCAGTGGAGGTAGTTTCTGAACTCTCCAGGCTACACACTTCTTTCTCCCCCATCCAGCATCTGCTGCTTCCTTCCAGGTGTAGTTTGATGTGACAGCAGAGCCTAACTCAAGCTACAGGGCTGTTCAGTATAACATGACCTTAAAACTGAATAACAAAAGTTTTCAGACACATTGTTATATATACAGTTTTAGAATAAAATGTGAATTTTTACAGTAAATCTTAACAATGTAGATCTAAGTCCCTTTAATGTTCATCTTCCATCTATTTTAATTCTGTATTTTGTTTCGTTTTTACAGATGTTATACTGCATTATGGAGATAATATTCTTCCGTGTAGATTAGCATAAAATTGGCATGTTGAGCCGCACAAAGGGTAGCCAGAATTCTGTGTGTGTGGTTGAGTGTTTACACTTTACATGGGCAGAGAGGGTGAGGGGAAAGAAGGGAGGGGGGTGAAAAAACCCTTTGTTCTTCACCTTTTAAAGAAAAATTGCTTTTCCTTGGAAGCTATCTGCACTGTTCAGGCCTTACCGCTCTACCAAAGCAGCAGTGATCTTCTGAGTTGATCTCTACAGTGGCTTCTCTTGATTTTCGCCAGGACTTGTCTGTGGGTGAGGAAAGTCTGCTTCTTCCATCTCTGCTCCTTCTATATTAAGAAAGAAAATGTACCCTCTGTGCCCTGTCCACCCAATTCCCAAGCTCCCCCCCTCTCCCCTTGGCTGCATTAACTTAGTAACAGTGTTTTTTTTCTCAGGCCTGGCACTAATTATGTACTTGGAGGCTGACCCTCCGAGGGTACCGCCCCATGAGCTGCTGTAATTCAGGTCATCTTCTCCAGGACTCATCTCTGTACTTTGTCTATTTTCTCATCTTCTTTCTTCAGGGTAAGCAGCGTTTCCTTCAACCATTCTGATCTGTAGTACTGTTTTTTTTTGCCTTTTCAATTTGTTAGTGTCCTTCCTAGCTGTGGGCCTAATGCTGGGTAGAAGATGGAGCTTGCAGAAGCAATTACAACCTTTCTGTGTGATGTTGAACTGCTCTGTTCTTACTGTGGCATTTGCAGGATTGTCTCTGGCTAAGCTGTGGGACAGCAGGGAAACCTGTTTGTTTAGTGATCCAAGCTGAGTGGTGATAAAGGGGTAACTGTGGCAGCGCGCAAATTACAGGTGGGTAAACCGTGTTTACCCTCTGTAAAATTTTAGTGAGAGATGCTTGTGCTCGACAAGCAAGTGGCAGAGATGAGATGGACAAGGTACTGGCCTTTCATTTAAGCAAAAGTTGCCTCTAGTCTTTTTGGCTTTGTGTTCGTGTCCTCTAAAAAGCTACCTTCTCTGAACTGTATTTGGGGAATTATGATTAGCCTTCATGACAGCAGCCTTTCCTGCTGCTTGTACTAAGTTCTTCCTCATGATGTTCTTCCCAGACTGCATGTTTCCATAGGAGAACAGGGATGGCTCATTGGCAGTCCCTCAAGGTAGTACTAGCTTGCTTTCTTAGCTGTTGTCAAGTACTGATGTGCCCAGCCCAACCAGTTCCCAGCTGACAGGATTTTCTATACCTCCTCTCCACTGTTTAAAAAGTAATTGGGGGTTTCTTGCTGTTGTTTATGATGAATAAAGAGAGTTGTCAGATACAGGCAGTTATTCCCTCTCTGCCACTGTTATCCACTTAGTGATTGTGTTTCTGCTTATGAAGGGACTGTTGGTCATGTGTGCACTTCTTCAGTACACCACAAACCCATGCAGGAAGCTTTTTATTTCATGATATTTCTGTTTTAATTTTGCTATATTTGACCTTTTCTTCTGAGGAATATTGCTAGAAAAACTAACATATTAACTGACTAGCATATCCAGTAGACATGAATTTAAAGTGCTATTTACACACTTGAGTTGATAGTTTCTAACAGTACCACATAATTAAATATCCTATTTAATTTTCCTGAAAAAGCAGTAAGTTATGTCATAAATGATTATTGTCAAACAGATTTTGTCTTGCATGCAGCATTACCGTTTTACTTGGCAATCCCCTGTACTGAAGATTACAGTGCCTTTTCAACCAGAGCTTCATTTGCTTTTCTACAAGGAACCCTTTCCATCCTATTGTGAATACTGCGTTCATGGTTGTAACGCTAGTGTAGGGAACCTTTCTTTGAAAAATAGGGCTGATTTGACATAGTACACTAATATGAATCAGGCAATGACATGGCTTCTTAAAAACACTGACATTCTGTGGTTGATTTTAAATGCTTATAAATAAAGACTGGGTTGCCTAGCCCTGCAAGTCCTTCTATTTCATTCAATGAACATTACAGCAGCTGTTTGACTACACAGCAATGTTGGCAGGTGCAGTGCTTGAGTGCACCTTTCCCAGTTGAGTAACGCTTGGATGGTTCTTGACCATTCACAGAGCCACCTGCAGTCCCTTAATTAGAAACAGATGTCCTAAATGAAAGGAATGATTAGAACAATATTAATGGTTCAACTGCTAATCACAAATTTCTGGCTGTATTTAGGAGTTCAGTAGGATATTTTTTTTGTATGCATAAAGAAAGCAAATTTCTAAATTGTTGGTACACAAGTGATTAAACAGTGTGATAAAATGGTATGTTACTTTTGGTTTGAAAGATGTCAGTTCTTTATTGTAACAATTGTCCTAGAAGGTACTTAAGTAAAAGGTTTGTAAAGGATTTTAAGAGCTTTTCCATGTGTATTTGTGTGTATGTTTGTATGTAGATGTGTATGTACACCCATCTGCACTTGCATATGGTTTCAGAAATATTCTAAAATCAGTGCAACTTGTGGAGGATTTATTTTGGGTCTGCTGAATTCTCTTTTTTTAAAGCTTTTATCCCAAAAATTGCTGCCTCCTGATAAATAACAGTTAATACCATTGCTTGAAATGTATTTTATTATTTTTCATCTTTTTAATAGTACTTTTTGTTGGTTGCTTTATTAGCATTAGCTTAGAATCATAGAATCATTTAGGTTGGAAAAGACCTTTAACCTTTAAAAGATCATCAACTCTAACCTTTAACCTAACACTGCTGAGTCTATCACTAAACCATGTCCTTGAGTGCCACATCTACACATCTTTTAACTTTAAACTTTTTAATCTTAAGAAAACAACTTTATTTGTGAAAGTTGCTGTCATCTTAGAAAGCACAGCAGGAACATAACAAAATCAACATCTGCACAAATGAGTTTCAGCTGTTGTATGTTTTGATTTCTGAAGGTTATGTCTTTTTCTATTTCCTCTTCTTACCCCAGTACATACCTCACAAATTTACAAATACATCTTTGTTTTGCTATTCATCAGATCAACATTTCCATTTTCTTCCTTTCAGAAACTCAGTTCTGCTTACTGCCTTAGAAAGTCCTTCTCTGTTTCAACATGTCTGCCTACTGCAGGTCTCTGATCACTTTTACGTTCCTTTTACTAGCTTTCTTTAATCATTTGTTCACTCACATTCCAATGAAGTTGTTAATTGTTAAGGCTTTAGTGGCCTCCTTCTGGTCAGAAACAATATTATATATATTTTATATATAGTTACATGTATAGTCATATATATATAAAACTATATATATATTGTCATATATATATAACTATATTACAATTTCTGTTTGTGTTAGGAGAATGTTTTTGAAGTGAGTCTTTCATTAAACCCTGCTCACTGCATTTTGGTTCACTTCATGGAGCAGTCTAGGAGCAATCCCAATAGGTAATGGGTGTTCAGTCCGCAGGACTAGCTGTTAAGTTTAAAAGCTGCTGGAAGTGGGTAGTGCAGATGTCAGATGTTCAGTGCTGGCTCTCAGACTACAGATGCATTTCTGCTCATGCACACTACTTCCTAATGCCGATGTGGCCTCTGCTGCCTTGACATCTGTTGATTCCCTGGGTTTCCCTGCTCCTTCCCTCATTCCTTAAGCTTACTTGTTTCCGTATCTGGAATTTGGTTCACTCACAGCCTGAACCCAGGCTCACGTTCAGCCTCCATCCAGCGTTGCTTGCATTCAAGATTTCCAGCTGGGTACCCTCTTATGGTCCAAAGCTGTGACAGAAACTGATCCTGTGTCCCCTTTGACTGTCACAGCTTCTTGTGTTGTGTTACTGCTAGGGTGCTTTCCTTGTGAAGTAATTATCTGTTTATGGTCTTTCCTGTTCTGTGTAGAGACTGAATGCCGTTCTTCCCTTTTAAAGCACAACATACCACTGCACCTGTCTAGATACCCTCATACTAACCTATTTTTTTTTTGTAAGCCACTTTTCAGTGAGAACACTATTTGACCATTTCATTAACTGCTGTTACTGCAACTGTTAACATGTTGTATCTCTTTTGTTTAGTAGTGTCACAGCTGAAGTGTAGCGGGATCTCTATTTCAGAAAATTCTGAGAAATCCAGCTTGAAGAGCTTCCTTCTTCAGTGAATAAATTGTATATTGCTTCAGCTGTACAGAAGTACTGCATATTTTTTAAAAAATGCCATCTTCTTGCAGTGGGGTTTTTTTTGTATGTAGTAAACGCTTGTAGTCATTGGATTTTTGTGTTGAAATCAGATTGGCTTTTTTAAGCGTCCTTGTGTATAGTGAGTGTTCATATGTTAAGGAAAGTCCATACACACGTGCATGTATGTTGAAAAGGTCTTTCTAATGGTAATGTAATTTCAGAAGTTGGATCTGTGCTTAAGAACTAACATGTTTCAGTATACTGTAACATTATTTAGGCTTATTTTAATACAACACTTAAAATTATGGAAAAACCTTGCCTCTTGCAGCTGTTACACTTGGAAGCAAATGCATCTGCATTGAAGGTTGTTTTCTTTAAGAGGCTGGTAAAAGCTCAGCTGAGGTATGGGAGAAATCCTTGGCCTTTTAGAGCTTCATGTGCTTACAGTATTAGCTGCATTTCTATTTGCCTGCTGTACGAGAAGTACTCTCTGTATATTTCCCAGCCTTACGGCACTGAATCCCAGGTTTTTTCCAGGTGACTCATTTCTGGCTAGAAACTCTGTCTCTGTTGTTTAATTACCTTCGGTTTGCTAATGCCATTTCCTGTCTCTGGTTCGTAACTTTTTCTGGGGCAGAGCTCTTTTTTCTGATAAGCAAGCAGTGCTACATTCATATGGTTGCTAGCAATATGTGTTCCCTGTGCTACATCTTGCAAAGTATGACTGTATCAAGCACACAACTTGAAATTTCTTGGAATATAAACTTTATATCCAATTCAGGCAATGTATATGTCTGCAGAATAGAAAGTGAACTCTGGCTCTGAGGAGCAGCTATCCAATAATACTATGGGGCTTTTAATATCTATAATCATAGAATTGTCTAGGTTGCAAGGGACCTTTCGGAAGATCTAGTCTAACCATCAACCTAACTGATAAAAAACCACCACTAAACCGTGTCTGTAAGCACTATGTTAACCCGTCATACAAAAACCTCCAGGGATGGTGCCTCAGCCACTTCACTGGGCAGCCCATTCCAATACCTAATAACCCTTTCAATGTAAAAATTTTTCCTAATATCCAATCTGAACCTCCCCTGACACACCTTGAGGCCATTTCCTCTTTTCTTATCACCTGTGACTTGGGAGAAGAGACCAACTCTTGCTTCTATACAACCTCCTTTCAGGTAGTTGTAGAGAGTGATGAGGTCTCCCCTCAGCTTCTTTTTCTCTAAGCTGAATAACCCCAGGTTCCTCAGCCTCTCCTCATAAGACTTACTCTCCCTACCTCCCTGGTTACCCTCACCAGTCCTTCTCTGGACCCACTCCAGCACCTCAATGTCTTCTTTGTGGGAAGGGGCCCAAAACTGGACACAGTACTCGAGGTGAGGCCTCACCAGTGCCAAGTACAGGGGGACGATCACCTCTCGGGTCCTACTCACCACACTGTTCCTGATACAGGCCAGGATGCTGTTGGCCTTCTTGGCCACCTGGGCACACTGCTGGCTCATGTTCAGCCGACAGTCGACCAACACCCCCAGGTCCTTTTCTGCCAGGCAGCTCTCCAGCCACTCTGCCCCCAGCCTGTAGCGCTGCATGGGGTTGGTGTGACCCAAGTGCAGGACCCAACCTGTCCAGATCCCTCTGCAAAGCCTTTTTACTCACAGGCAGATCTACACTCCCACCTAATTTGGTGTCATCTGCGAACTTACTGAGGGTGCACTCTATCTCCTAGTCCAGATTGTTGATAAAGATGTTAAAGAGAACCAGCCCCAACATTGAGTCATGTGGGACACCACTCGTGACTGGCCTCCAACTGGATTTAACTCCATTCACCACCACTCTCTGGGCCCGGCCCTCCAGCCAGTTTTTTACCCAGTGGAGAGTACACCCATCTAAGCCATGAGCAGCCAGTTTCTCCAGGAGGATACTGTGGGAGACTGTATCAAAGGTCTTACTAAAATCCACTAAAAAAAATCCACAGCCTTTCCCTCATCCATCATGTGGGTCCCTTTATCATAAAAGAAGATCAGGTTTGTCAAGCAGGACCAGCCCCTCGTGAACCCGTGCTGGCTAGGCCTCATCACCTGGGCATCCTTCATGCGCTGCACAGTGTCGCCCAGGATGATCTGTTCCATGACCTTCCCAGACACCGGGGTCAGACTGACAGGCCTGGAGTTCCCTGGATCATCCTTCTGACCCTTCTTGTGGATGGGTGTCACATTTGCTAGACACCAGTCAGCTGGGACCTCCCCAGTTCGCCAGGACTGTTGGTAAATGATGGAAAGTGTCTCAGTGAACATTTCCACCAGCTCCCTCAGTACCCTCATGTCCTGGGCATCCTTCATGCGCTGCACAGTGTCGCCCAGGATGATCTGTTCCATGACCTTCCCAGACACCGGGGTCAGACTGACAGGCCTGGAGTTCCCTGGATCATCCTTCTGACCCTTCTTGTGGATGGGTGTCACATTTGCTAGACACCAGTCAGCTGGGACCTCCCCAGTTCGCCAGGACTGTTGGTAAATGATGGAAAGTGTCTCAGTGAACATTTCCACCAGCTCCCTCAGTACCCTCGTGTCGATCCCATCTGGGCCCATAGACTTGTTTATATCCAGGTGTTGGAGCATGTTCCTCACCACCTCCCTGTGGATTACAGAGTCTTCAGTTTGTTCCCCATCCTTATCTGCTGCCCCAGGGGTCTGGGTACTCGGGGAACGACCAACTCTCCTACTGAAGACTGAGGGAAAGAAGGCATTAAGTACCTCAGCCTTCTTCTCATCTTTTGTCCTACCATCCAACAGAGGATGGAGATTCTCTGGAGTTCTCCTCTTGTTACTACTATATTTATAGAAATTCTTTTTATGTTTTTTAACATCCAAGGCCAGATTAAGTTCCGGTTAAGCTTTGGCCTTTCTAATCGTTTCCCTGCATAGCCTTACAACACTGTTGTAACCTTCTTGAGTGGTCTGCCCCTTTTGCCAAAGGCCATAAACTCTCCATTTTTCCCTGAGTTGTGACCATATCTCGTTGTTCAGCCAGGCCAGTCTTTTCCCCTGACAGTTCACTTTACAGCACGCAGGGACGACCTGCCTCCTGCGTTTTTAAGACTTTTTTAGTCTCTTTTCTATTCTACCTTTTAAAGTCTCTTTTCTATTCCAGGTGTATGCTTGCAAATATAAATGCAAAAGTCACTTACCCCTCCCCAGTGAAAGCATACACACAGACAAAACATGCAGTTTTCATTACTTGACCAAACTACCTAAGACAGATATTTTTTTCTTTGGTTTTGCTAATTGCACAGGAAGAATTATCAGAACATACTTAACACAGTAATCGAATCAGAGGGAAAACAAAAGTGTTTAGCTGTTGCCATGTATGTTTTAGCTGTCTGTTTAGGATGTGTTTCGAGCTGGGTTTGTTTCGTGGTTTGTTTTGTTGTTTTTTTTTTATCAACATCTGTTCCACCAGCCATTCCCACCTCACAAGTATATATGTGAGTGTGGAGAGAGGATGTTGAAGGTATGCTAAGCCATTTCTTCAAACTGGCTTTGCAGCAGCATCAAAGAAATTTGAAAGGCAATGCCAACTTTTAAAAGAAAAAGTGTCAAAAGCAACAGAAATAAAAAATGCCACACTTAGATTTTTGGGTGGTTTTTAATTCAGATTCATACTTCCAAAAAACCTCTAAGGAAAAAAGTCATCAGTATAAGAGATGTAAATAATTTTACAGAATGTTGATGAAAAATAGAGCTTTCTGTAGTGTGTAAATCTCAGTAAATGCATTTTTAAAGAAAAAATATTAACCTGAAATGACTGAATATTGACCTGTTAATGATAGCTTGTTATTCACATTTGTTATCTCCTGGCCCTTCTGGGGATGGTGTTTGATACTCTTGGAAGACATGATTTGCATAAAAGAGGAGTTTTGTGGAATTCTTAAAGGAGAGGTTAGTGTTAGGGGCTACACAAAAGGGATGAGGCATGTCCTGATGGAAGACCATATGGTAATTGTTGTGAGTTCATCCAATGTGAATTCTGTTCTGAGTGTTTTTGACAGTAGAAAGTTTGGTACATAGTGCTTCAAGTATGTTACTTCATTCTGTTCTTAAGATTTTGCTTCTGAGACTACAGACTTCTTTCTTTTATTTTTTTTTTTTTCCTTTATGGCATCTGGATTTAGTTACTGAATACTGCCTTGCCAGTGCAAAGGAGAAAGTGCAGGCTTTGGAATCATGCTAATGTACTGCTGTAGGAAAATCAAAACATACAAGAATTACTGTTTTAATCTTCTCTGCTGAGTGTATACACTGTTTGGTAGACCAGATGATTCATAGCTTTGCTGATATGTCTGTGGCTTTTTGTGTTTTGAAGCTTAATTAAAAAAAAAAAACAAAATCTACAGACTGTCCAGCAGAATTGCAGTAGAAACATGGAAGAATCCAGAGGGACAGGATGTTTTCACTGTAGCCTCCAGCTGAAAAACTCCTCCACAAATCTATAAATTTCCGTTAAAAATATATATCTCTCTAGGTTGACCAGTATTTTATATTTTTTATGTAAGTTTTATTGTTGCACACTTGCATACATTTGTTCTTGATGCCACTCTTTTTCCAGCACTTTTAAGCTTTGTGATAATTAATTTTCTACCTTCTGTATTAAACAAGTGACTTGAAGTTATTAATATCAATATTAAAATAATCTTTTTCTTTTCTGTCCTTTTCCACAAAAATAGATAATATACCTGAGAGAATCCCCAGAAGACGTGTACAGGCTTATATTGGCTGGAAGCGTTTCATATCTTCCTTTCAGGTAAATAGCAAGTTGTTAGAACTTCCTGTACTTTGATATTTTGAAGAAGAATGTAGCATTAAGCAGTACCAATTCTGGGGTAGGGAGGCTGTTGAAGTTTTAACCCATGACACGTTCACTGCCTGAGCTTTAAGTGCAGACTGCTGAACAGGGGTGTTAGCAGCTGGTACTGACAGAAGGTGAAAGCTGTGCTGCTTTCTATGTACTTTTGTTGAGCTTTTTGATCTACATTGCTTCTCACTTGGCAGTCTGGTTTTGTGCCAGTAGGTGATAGTTAAATATATCAGAATGTCTGTCATTCATCAAAAATGGCTTGTAATGCTTCTAGCACTCTGGTTTTCCCGCTTGTGGAATGTATGCAATAACCTGCAAAAAGTATTTTGTGCATAGAGAACGCTAGCTAACTTACTATGATTTATTGTAACTTTAATGCACGTCTTTTTACCCCTGAGGGTATGTAATTCTAGCTGTTTCAGGCCACACACCTCTCTTTGTGGTATATGCTTTGCTGTGTAATGTAGCAAATAAAGTCAATCTGATGTGCATAGGAACAACTTCTTAATTTCTTTCAAGCAAGGGTTTTTAAAAGTTGGACTAAGCTAATGTTCCATGGGCTGCCACAGTATGCAGAAAAGAATGGCCAAAAAACTTCTTAGGAGGCAAGTTTACTGTCCAAATATATTGTCATGGGGTGATTAATTCAGCCCTTGCTTGTTTGTGTTTTCTAGCTGTTTTGCCAAGAGATGGGCTTTTGATGATTTGAATTTATATTACTTCCCCGCTGCTACCACCAAAATATAATGTAGTAGTAGCACCTGTCTTTATTTGCATACTTCCATTATCCCATTTCTTACTTTTAAATTCCATTTTTATATTACCAGAAGAACAAAAGTCCTCCTTAGGATGATTGTAAGGTTTGTTTCTAAATATCATAAAGGTCTATGTGAGTGATGGAGATAGTAGCTTTTTACTCGGGTCATGTACCATGCCCAAATTCCCAGATCATCACTTCAACAGCAATACTGAAAGAAATGCAAAGGTGTGTTATACATAAGACGTACAGAGAGCTGACTTCTGAAGACAAGTCCAGCCTCTGAAATAAAGAATGTAGTCTTTTGAAGTGTCTGCAAACTTTACCATTTTCTTGAGTTTAGTAGTGCAACTAAACCTGGTGCTAATAGAGGAATTCAGACTGTGTTAATCAACTGAGATGTTAGTCTAGGCCCTGTTCTTTAAGATCTTCTTCATCTGCAAAAAACCAGTACCTTCCGATAGGATAAGTCGTTGTCAATCTGGTAGTTGCTAATTAAGGCCATTATAAACACTGAAACTTTTGTTAGCAGGATGCAAACAATTTATTTTTTCACTTTTAGAATCCTAGTGAGGTTGGAAGGGACCTCTGGAGGTCATCTGATCCAACATCCCTGGTCAAGCAGGGCCACCTAGAGACGGTTGCCCAGGACCACGCCCAGATAGCTTATGGATGTCTTCAAGGATAAAGACTCCACAGCCTCTCAGGGCAACCTGTGCCAGTGCTTAAACACACTCAGAGTGAAAAAGTGGTTCCTTATGTTCAGAGGGAACCTTCTGTGTTTCAATTTGCCCATTATCTTTGGTCCTGTCACTAGGCACCACTGAAAGAGCCTGGCTTTGTCTTCTTTGCACCTTCCCTTCAGGTATTTGTATACATTGTATACATTTGTATACATTGATAAGGTCCCCCTGTGAGCCTTCTCCAGGCTGAACAGTCTCAGCTCTCCCAGCCTTTCCTTCTGTATGAGATGCTCCAGTCACAAAAAAATCTTTGCAGCTGGACTCTCTCTGTTATGTCCATACCTCTCTTGCACTGAGGAGCCCAAAACTGGGCACCGTACTCCAGGCATGGCCTCACTAGTACTGAGGAGAGGGGAAGGATTACTGCCCTCGACCTGCTGGCAATACTGTGTTTAGTGTCATCCAGGATACCATTAGCCTTTTTTGTCACAGGGCACATTGCTGACTTGTGTTCAACTTCATGTCCACCAGGACCCCAGGGCCCTTTTCTGCAAGGCTGTTTCCCAGCTGGGCAGCCCTTGGCCTGTACTGGTGCCTGGGGTTGTTCCTCCCCAGGTGCAGAACTTCAAACTTCTTACTAAACTTCATGAGGTTCCTGTTAGCACATTTCTCCAGCCTGTCAAGGTTCTTCTGGATGGTAGCACAGCCTTCTCCTGTATCACTGGGGTTGTTCCTCCCCAGGTGCAGAACTTCAAACTTCTTACTAAACTTCATGAGGTTCCTGTTAGCACATTTCTCCAGCCTGTCAAGGTTCTTCTGGATGGTAGCACAGCCTTCTCCTGTATCAAGTCACTCCTCCCAGTTTTGTGTCATCAGCAAACTTGTTGATGGGTCCACATCTTCCCTAGTCTTCCTTTTGTCACTTATAGAAGCCCTTCATGTTTTCTTTAACATCTCTGGCCAGATTCAATTCCATTTGGGCTTTAACTTTCCTAACTTCGTTCCTGGATGCTCAAACACTGTATCCATATTCCTCTGAGGTTACCTGTTCTTGTTCCACCCTCTGTATGCTATCATTTTGTGTCTGAGTTTGGACAGGAGTTCCTTGTTCATCCATGCAGGCCTCTTGGCATTTTTGCCTGTTTCATGTTCGTTAGGATAAATTGCTCTTAAGTTTGAAGGGCATGATCTTTGAATACTAACTAGCTTTCTTGAGCCTTTCTTCTCCCCAGGGCCTTATCCCATGAGACTCTCCCTTTGAAGAGGCCCAAGTCTGCTCTCCAAAGACCAGGGTTGTCAGCTTGCTTTTCAGCCTCCTCTCTGCCCTCAGGGTCCTGAGCACACCTCATAGTCACTGCAGCCTTTGACTTTTGCATCCTCAACGACCACCTCCTTGTTGGTGAGTATGAGGAGAGCACTGTTCCTTATTGGCATCTGTATCACTTGGAGGAGGAAGATGTCACCAGTTCATTGCAGGAGCCTCCTGGATTGCTTATGTCCTGCTATGTTGTTCCTCCAGTAGAGATCAGAATGAAGGTCCCCTGAGGACCAGAGCCTGTGAATGTGAGGCTGCTGCTATCTGTCTGTAGAGAGCCTGATCCACTTGTTCTTCCTGGTCAGGTGGCCTAACAGACACCCACTGCAATGTCACCTTTACCTGTCTTCTTTTTTACCTGAATGATGTTCTGTTTTTTCCTTCTCCTGCTGATTTTTTCTGCCACCTTTTATGCTGATTCATCAGGGAGGAAAAGGATACAAACTGTAGAGGCAGCCATTCAGGTTCTTCAGAACTTCTTCCTCCTCTCTGTTGAAATTTGAACATATTTTACTTTTTTGAAACATTAATGACTCTCTGCTGATGAGGGCTGCATGGTTTTAAAAGAAGGTGTTCTGCCAAGATACAGTATTCTTTCATGTAAATTCATTTTAAATTTATTTTTTGACTTGACTCTAGTGTTCCTGTAGAATGCTTATTGTACATGCTTATGGAATCTACTAATGGTCACGTACTAAGCACATGCCGTTCTTGGATCCAGGGAATTTGAAAAATGGTAGTTGAAAGAAGGCATTTTAATGAAAACTAGTTTATTCTCATGTTTAAGCATAAACTATTTTATGCATCTTAAGGAAAATCTTTTAATAGATCTACACAAATGTATATCTTAGTTTTATTAAGAAGAAGCTGTTCACATATACATAGAATACATATGCACAGGATCTTTTTTAATTCTACATGGAGTTTGAAGAAAATTTGCCTTGTGTTACAATTTGCTTTTTTGGAAGTTTATTTCAGAAGAAAATGTTCTAAGGGTGTATGTTAGAATATGTTACTAACTCAGGCATTAGCTTTTGCCAGAAGGAGCTTGTGCTGTCTTCGTTAACATGAACACTGAAACATACCAGTTTCAATGTTCATGTCAGAAATTGAATGTCAGTTTTACCAAAACTACAACTGGAGTAACCTTACTCTTGGATCATCTGTTAACATAACTTATTTTTTGTTTTGTTATTGTTGTAAGATGCAAAGTATGGGAAATGAAGTAATCATTTGATATAATTATTTCACCATAATTGTTATTATCTTGAAGCAATTTTTTAAAGGTCTTTTAGAGAAATATCTTTAGCTGTTTTCATTTGGATTAAAATGGGATAATTTTATTGTTTTGGTCATCATATGTTATAGGGATGCTTCCTTTGGTACTTGCAGTTTTCATCTCACATTGCTGGACTGTTTTCATGCAATAAACAAGGTTAGTAAAACAATATTTTTCATATTACAAAAGGTCAGCTAAATATTGCCCAGCAGAAAAAGAAGGCTTAGTAAACTAGGATCCAATTAGAGCTGTGCAGTAGCAGATTTTTCTGATTGTTGCTTAGGTTATTATGTATTATGCATTGTAACAAAATTTCTAGATACAGCATCCATAGGAGTTGACCGATACCGTATGTAATCAACTAGTGAAGATTTTAAAGGAGGAATTTTGAGGGGTTTTTTATGTAGTCTCTCAGGACAGTTATTCAGACATCTAATCCCTAAGAGCTATACAATAGGTTTATTCTATGCTCCCCCAGTGATACATTTTAGGCTGAATATAGCCTTTGAAAGTGGTTTTGAATTGGTTAGTGATATCTTTAAGGCATTTGCAGCATGTGCTAATGACTTAAAGTTTTGCTTTAGTAATACAAATAGAACAAATGTTAGTAGGAAGGTGCTTTTTTTTTTTTACAACTACAAATTATCATAATCTAATATTTTATAGCAATATAATGGTGAAGTAATGTGGCATTGAAGGCAAGGAAATTTATATGAACTCTTTTTACACTGTACGAGTAGTGCAATGGGGATTTCTGCAGCCTTCTACCCTACTAGTGTCTTTTTTATCATGAGTGTCTCTGCCAAATACTGGTGGGTTTACTGATTAAGCAAGTTTCTTGCAGATTTGTGATTTTCAGCTTTTTTGGATGTGTTGGCACTGGCTGCTTGTATGCCTAAAGTGAGTTGCTATTCTTCTTAGTACCGGTGAACAGCAAGTAAAGCTACAGATTATGCAGTGAATGAGGAGATTAGAATGTAAAGAGATTAGAATGTAGTATTTTACATTCTAATTTTTACATTTACAAATTTTACATTTGTGTGTACTTCCTGACTTAGCAAGTGGGTAAACTGCCAGTTACCCAAATGTTTACATTTTTTATATAATAGTAAATATAATGGTTGTGGATAATTACAGAACATCCGGGACCCCTCTAGTGTCTGCTTAGGACTGTGTGTCTGCAAACACTTTAAATTCAGTGAAGATATTAGCATCATAATGAGAGCAAATAGCATTGATGCACAAAAATATGTACAGTCCTTGAATGCAGATTTTAGAATGTGCTGATAATTTCAATATATAATTTTTGCCAGTTATTTTTCTCTTTTTTATTTTGTACTCCTAGCAGTAATAAAAAGACTGAATGCTTCTGTAGTCTGGATTTTTTTAGTAATTCAATGAAAAAAGAGTGGATTTGCTTGTCTAACTTCAATTATATTACGATTTACAAATCTGTTTTGAACCAAGACTAAATTGATCTTTATCTTTTCCAAATAGATGAAGAAATCTATCTGAAAGAGTAGAAAATACTAAGAGGATTTCAATAACCTGAAAGAATGATAAACTGTCCTCATTGAAAAGATGTTGTCTTTGTTAAAACCTGTATTCTGAATTTTAGGCTTTGCAGTATGGTTTCCTGGATTTCAATACGTTTGATGTAAATGAATATGAGCATTATGAAGTAAGTGTTCAGTATCAGTCTTCTGATTTGTTTGCTGTTACTAATTATAAGATGCTTATAATACGTGTTATTTTTTTGTAGTATTAGGTTCCATTTCTGTTTTGTCTCTTTAAACTTTGATTGTAAAGGTGTGTGGTCAGAGAGAGAATATTGAAATTCAGATTTAAGTATAGTCAGCCTCAAACATGGGGGAAAAGCAGAAACTGAAATGGAAATAAATACTTTTCTCCATTATTATTGAAACTCTGGAAGATGATTGGGGAGCGGCAATTGGGCCACTTTTAGAGGCAGTGCATATTCTCATGAGAAACTTCAAGGGCATACAAGTCTAAGTCTAACTGAATTCTGGAGAACAATTAAAGTATTTATCTGTGAATACATGGCAAATGTATAATAACACTCTTCGAGGTAAAGAAAGAAAGATGGCTGGGAAATTCCAAGCCTATAAAATCCACTTCAGGGCTTGGGAAATGAATATGTCAATGAAGGACTACAACTCTTGACTATATGCAGTCTCAGAAATGTAAAGCTGCCAGTTATCTGTAAAGAGAAAATTGTGTTCTTAAAATCTAAAAAAACAATATTTATAATGGTGAACAGAGGTAAGGTCAGGGTCATAATTTAGAAACCTATAAAAAATTAAAAACTGGAAGCTGCCCTTAATCTGAAGGGCATCAGTTGTGTTGTTCTAAAACTGATTTAGAAAGAGGAGAACACGGTCAAGAAAAGTGAGTTTGAGAGCATCTGGCATCCTCCCGATGGAAAAGAAAGCAGGCGACTAACGTAACTTCCTTTGGCTATCTAGCATGTGTTTTGAAACAATAAGGAAAAGCCTGAAAATACAGGGATAATGATAAATCAAGCATTTTCTCTTGACAGAGAGCAGAAAATGGAGATTTTAACTGGATAATACCAAACAAATTCATTGCCTTCAGTGGACCTCATTCAAGAAGTAAAATTGAAAATGGTATGCTTAAAAGAGGAGGTGGGGGACACAAGCCCACTGCTTTCTTAGCTGATTGTCATCAGTAAGAACAAGCTTTAAAAATTGTTCCTCAAACAGTGTGTTTTTTCCTTGGCTCTTTTTCTTTTGTAAGAACCCTGGCGGTAAAATTTTAATGTTTGGTTTGATTGTATCTGACCTAGGTGATTATGTTAAAATTCCATTTTCGGTTAGTCTATTTCTTTGTGTTGAACATGAATTCTGTTTTCAAGTTTTTTTCATCTCTTGTTTTTGAGTCTTTGTTTATTTCTGTAGTTTGAGCCTTACTCTGTTCCTTTGTTTTTCCTTTCTTTTTTTTCAAATAGGCTATCCCCACCATGCTCCAGAAGCTTATTTCCCATACTTCAGGAAACATAAGGTCACCACTATAATACGCCTCAACAAAAAACTGTATGATGCCAAACGATTTACAGATGCTGGATTTGAGCATTTTGACCTCTTCTTTGCTGATGGAAGCACACCTAGTGATACTATAGTTAAAACATTTCTAAATATTTGTGAAAATGCTGAAGGTGTTATAGCCGTTCACTGCAAAGGTATAGCGTAAAAACAATTTATATTACAAGTGATGCTTATAGTTACAGTTCCTGAGGTATTTTGCATTATAATTCCATTATGTTTATATTATATTTAGTTACTAACTTCTCTAAGAGAAGTACTCTGCTAAGAGTATGTATTCCATACGTATGTATTCCATACATAGGCTTCTGTTCTGCACTTCATCTTCTAAATTTTTAAGTTCTAGAAAAATCTTCCCAGCTGTTTGCAAGAAGGAGGTTGGGGAAAGTGAGCTTGCTGATACTAACAGCTTTCTGTTAGAAGGTGTTAGCACTGTCACAGGATGGTCTTGAGAAGGAATTTGAATTCCTGGCAAGGTTTATAGATCTTTCTGAAAATACATGGTTCAATATACCAAGTCATAAACTTCTGAAAATGTCAATGCAGCTTTTTGAGGAGATTCCTCATAAAGTATGAGTGTTCTTCCAGAACCACAGAAATCTTTATCCCTCAGAAATCCTTTATATAAGCTACATTGGGTATGTTGTGAATATCTGTTCCTCCAGAATTGGTCTGCCAAGGAAAAGATTATCAGCAACTATAAAGACAGAGTTTTCTGTGGTTCTAGAGGAACTATGTTTCCCTTCCAACACCATCTTTAATAGTCTATCAGACACAAACTTTTCCTCACTAACATTCCTGATAATGCTGTGATTGAAGGAGAACGGCCTTTTCTTAACTCATTTGCCTGGAAGCTGCAAAGACTGCATTTTTGTTCCTGGATCTGCCATCCATTTGCTGTGTGTTTAACAAGGTTATACTGTGAAGTAGAATTGGTAAAAACATCCTCTTAACTGTTGGGAAGCAAATGCATACTTTTATACTCCACTGAGCTGATAAATTTGGGCATATTGCTTAATGTAATTATGACTGAGTACTGAGTATTAAGGGTACAAGGCTTTGTTTTCTTTCAAATTAAGCTGTGCTTTGGTATTTATCATACTAATAGTGTCTACACTGTTTTATGTTTCTCAACCTGCTCTTACTCTTGAGAAAAGAGTAAAATGCTGTAGCCTGTTCTTAAAGCTCATCAAGGTTGTGTGGTTGTCTTGACTATTGGGCTGAACTGAAGATTAGTCTCTTGTTAAATGACAGAAGGTGTTGTGTGGTTTGGCATTTATAGCAAGTCATTGAGGAGAGAAGCTGCTTAGCTGGAGCTGTCCTCCTTTCCTTCTCATGTTTCCCAAGGTAAATAGAACTGTTTTGAGGGCCTTTGAAAAGAAGGTTCCTCATTCTGGAGTACTTTTTGCCTGAGGCAGCTAGTACCAGACTTGCTTTTTGCAAAATTTGTCTTTTTCTTGGCAACTAAATTAACAGATTAGTTAGAGGAGGGATTGGAAGAGCAGCTGGTTTCTGGGCAACGTAATACAATTTGTAAGAGGTGCTTTGAGAGTTTTGGAAAAAAGCCAGATGTTTTATCCTGTGCACAAAAACATTCTTATACATATTCATAGATAGATAAGTAAAAAAAGATAGATAAACTTAAAGATATTTGTAAAGTCAATGGCTTTGGAAGGTTACCTCACTGAAAAAAAAAAACGAATGAATGTGGTAGCATCTTTGTGTATGGAAAAAAAATTCAAAAGGTGGATTGCATAGTAAGAGGCTTGTTTAATAAACTAGGCAAGTAACTTATTTGTCCAAGTAGCTACAGCAGATTCCAGATGAAGATGGGTATATAAAAGAAGCCATTTTTTTATCTTACACAGCTGGTCTTGGACGAACTGGCACACTTATTGCCTGTTATATTATGAAGCATTATCGGATGACAGCTGCTGAAACTATTGCCTGGATTAGAATAAATAGACCTGGTTCAGTGATTGGACCGCAACAACACTTCCTGATGGAGTAAGTAAATTAACTTTAAATGATTCCAAAAATAGATCTAGATGTCTTTTTTCTTCTTCTTTTATTGTGCACTTAATAATCTTTAGTGTTAATTTGTTGTGGTTTGGGCTTTTTTTTCCATGTTATGATAGCAAACAGGCAGAACTTTGGACAGAAGGAGATATTTTCCGTGCAAAGTTGAAAGGAAACCGTAAAATTGCTGTAACAAGAATTCTCTCAGGAGTAGATGATATTTCAATTAACGATACAAGAAACAGGAGAATGAGCCGAAAGGACATAGAACTGGTAACCATCTGAACATTGTGCTCTTATAAAAGTTGTTTCTGCTGTTGAGGATCTCTCAGGTTCTGAAGAAACCTGTGGGTACAGTAAAACTTTGTTAATCAAATTGTTTTCTGTTTGCACTTTTTGTATCAAAGGATATGGGGGGGGAAGTTATGGACAGCAAGTATGAAAAATAAAGTGCAGTAGACAGGTGAAGTAGGAGCATCCTTATACTTTAATAGGTAGATATTAGAACAAAAAAAGTATTTAAAATTTGCAATCAAAAACACTGTGATTTTGTTTTGGATTGTCTATTACTTCATTATATGTGCTTAGAGGGAAGAGATGAAAGGTTTTTTGCTCTTTTTAGTTTCAAAGTAACTGCAATTTCTATAATACTTTTTGATGCTACATTTTAAAAAAACCTGCTGTTTTAAGAAGGTAAGTGAAGGAGGAAAATGCCGTACTTGAGTGAAAATTGTACCTAAGCAAACACTTGATATTGTTTCAACTGTTTTAAAGGTAGACAACATTCTGATGCATGTAATTCATGAGACCACTTAATGGTTCGCAGGTTTAAAACCAGCAAACAGGAAACTGGAAAGAACAGCATTGTATTTATGCAAATGAATTTCCTTTGATTTTATGCTGACAAACTTTCCTGTTAGGATAATTCTAACTTCAAGTTTTAAGATAAGGTTAATTCTTAAATGTCTAAGTGTCTATATTTTAATCTTGATTTACCCCTTCCCTGCCTCCACTTATCCAGTACAGTGATGAAGATGAAACAAATTGTGTAACACAAGGTGATAAACTTCGTGCTCTGAAAAGTAGAAGACAGGCAAAAGCTCCAACTCCATCAGTGTTAACGTGAGTTCCTGAATGTATAAATGCAAGAAATACTTTTATCCTCCTCTTTAAGCACACCTCCTTTTGCCTCCAAGAGTTTATTGCCAAGGCTGCTTTTACTCATTTAAAACAAGCATGAGATTCACAATTTCTCTGAAGGCTTGGTGAGTGCAAAGGAGGCAGGAGAACTTGGTTAAAGAGCTGCATCATTCAGTTTCTAGTTTTCTGCATTGTTTCTGATTCCAGTAGTCTGCGCTTTACAAGCTCCTGTAGTATTTCTGAATGCTTTACTTCTAGTTCAATCACAAACATTCCTTGTGCTTCCTCTGGTAGCATAAAAATGGAAGAGTATGACTCTCCATGGTGGTGTTTGATTGGCTGAAATAAAGTATGCATTTTTTGAAGTAAAGTCAGCTATCTAGGATTTGAAAGAAGAATCTTTAGCCTCCTTTCACTTCCTCTTCCTTGGAGAGGAAATTTTCCTAAATCCTATGGGTTTTGGGATAACAACTGGTAGATCTGGAAGGCAGGGAGCAGCACTATTTCAGTAACTAAATTCAAAACAAGTCCATTTCTCCTCAAGGAACCTTTATTTTAGACAGGAACTGGAACACCACCTCTAAAAGAAAGTTTGTAATAGCCATTGCATCTGTTGTAGCTTGTAATAACTGTAGGTAGAAAAACTTTCTGTCTGCCCTTAAATAAACTACAAGAGAATGCAGGACTTGCAAGACATATCTGGATTTCATTTGGTTGCTAGGAGAGAAATGGAGACCCTTAGCTGTCATATTTTTGCAAATAACACAGCACCAGAGTCACAGACCAAAGGCAACTTGGCTTTTATTGTGCTGTCTTTCTGTAGGGGATGATGCTGCTAGCTGCTGGCCTTTCTTCTTTTTGTTGTTCTTTTTTTTTTTTTTTTAAAAGACCAAACAGTGTCATCAGACTTTTTGAAAAGGTGAGACGTATGTAGTAAGAATGCGCTGAATGTAAAGTAATATGTTTTTTGAAACCGTCACAGATTGCTATGTAAGAATTGTGCTTTTGTCTTAAAAGATTCTCTTTTGTTCATGCTCATCATATACACAGGCAATCATATAAGAAACAACAGATTCAGAACAAAGCCTGTACCCAGTTGACATTAAAAAAAACCCAAAATACATCACCTTGG
The DNA here is from genome assembly GCF_001431845.1 of Calidris pugnax. Classification (NCBI taxonomy): domain Eukaryota; kingdom Metazoa; phylum Chordata; class Aves; order Charadriiformes; family Scolopacidae; genus Calidris; species Calidris pugnax. Next base: position 2,985,602 of record NW_015090766.1, on the reverse strand, counting down.
TTAACTCAAATAAGACAGTACAGAAACAGCTGCATTGCACATTAATTTCTAAGGCACACAGAGCCTTAGTTTCCACTTCATAATATTTTTTCATAAAAGGTACTTTAAGTCATGTAATAAAGGTTGTGAAAGGTCTTGTTTATTATATGTTCCACAGAATAAATGTAGTCTTTATAGTAATCTATTCAAAGCCATTGTCTTCATATGCAGAAAGCTTATCAACTATTAAAATATTGGTCCGTTCATGAAGCATTCTGCAACAACTGCTCTAATCAAAACTAGTTAGCTTGTACTTCTGTGGCATTAAAGTAATTGATCTAGAGCTTATAGTTGTTTTATAGTGTGCATAGTCACACAGGGAGTTGGAATTTCCCACCTCCTGTTCCCCCGAGTTACATGTATGGTTTGCAGCTTGAAATATTTTGGTGAAAAATGAATGTATAGCTTTTTACATTATTTGTACTGCTATTGTTAAATGAAAATATCACTAGAAATACTTAGCTGCCTTACCTGGGTCAGAAGTCTTCCTTACTAGAAGAGGTGTCAGACTTTTTCCCTTTTTAGTTCAGGCTGTTAAAAACAATTAATCTTGCAGCGAAATGATTTAATTTTATCTAAGCAAACAGAAAGAAGCTTCAGAATCCTCTATGTAGTTATATTTCGCAGAAAAGAAACAAAAAAAAGCAAAGTAAGAGCACCAGAAGGTGGGACAATTACAGTCTTTGAGAGCTAGAGACATTTCTTACATTTAAGTTGCAAGGGATTTATGTATAACATTTGTTAATGTTTATTGTATTTGGTTGTAGAAACTCTGTATGCTTTGATGAATGGATACTTCTAATTATACTTAGTGTGTTTAATTAGCAATGTTCAGCACCTTTGGAAAGGATTATGAATTAGCTTTTGCTACTTTAAACACAGGAAGGTAATATACCCCATCATCAGCATCTGTACATAAATTGTTCCTACAAATTGATCCGATCTACTGTTTTAGTGTTAAAATACGTGATTTTCAAGTAGGATATATGAGTACAGGCTGATCAAATTGTGTAAAAGATGGCAGCAAGTGGTCAGAGATGTACGGCCCCAGCATGCGCTTATTTTTTAAAGAGCAATGTAAACTTTCCTTGGAATAGATGACTATAGTGGGGATTTCAGAAAATTTGCTTTGATTCCAGCAACACACGCATACTACATTTGGCAATTTATCATTGCATGGATTGTTACAGTCATAAAAAGTAAGAAAATGCGTGGCAATGGTTATAGAGCAATATGTGTTTGAAGAACTTGAAACAAGCTGAAATGCACCAATAGCTTTTGCTTTTGAATTTTTGTTCATCTTTTCCTCCCCCCTCCAACCCCTTTTTTAGATGGCTCCTAGCTATGCTGGTGTCTACATTGTGTAGCATTGTCATCTGGTGGATTGTATGTGGCTCCCTTCTGCCCAGCCTGCTATTCTGTCTAGATGGTTTAAGAACATAGTAACCATCAGGACCCCCTGAGAGAGAGCCACTGTGTAAGTGTCCCATTCCATTTCTCTACAATACCTCACGCTTTCTGTCTCGCATCTCATAAATGCATGTTTTCATGTCATGTTTCTTACTGGCTTTGTTGCAAGAGTGAATTTCACTGCTCTGGCTTTGTCGTATTTTTGTATATATTCTTTGGAATAATTGAGTGATTTTTATGGCTGGCTTGCAATACAAAAAGGTGCAAAGCTTCTATAATTAGGATAATTTCTCATTTTAAAGCCTTTCTTCTCTGCATGCTCCTGCAGATAAACAAAATTATATAAGCAAAACTATGTTTGTAAAAAGGAAAAAGTACTGCTTTAAAATATGAACCTATTCTTTGCATGTTGCAAATTGAGCTGTTAGTGCCAGTTTTATTTTGAAATCCATGAATTTGTGAAGAAGCTTAGTTCCCCAAAGGATGGTTTTACTCATGTGAAATGCCAAGAATTAGAATTTGTTAGAATGTCAACAAGTCTTAGTTTTTACTAAGAGGTTATAGTATTATGTGCCATTAAGAGGCAGTTAGATGAGACTTCTTTTTTCCTTTTTAGCATAACAGAAGATGAGGCAGTATTAGGTGAAGGGTCACTTGTTTATCCATCCAGTCTAGCTTCATCTTCTTTAGTTCTCAATTATTTTTTTATAGAGCTTTATGAGACTACTACTTAAATCCCTTTTTTCTGTTACTTGAATTCAGGAGCAGAGTAAAGCATTAAAAACATATTAGTTCCTTGAGTACAGTTTTCACTTTTTCTACACGCTGCTTTTGTCAGAGTGGGTGCAGTGACTGCTGTGCCTTGCTTCCACTTAAAAAGTGCAATTTTTTCATCAAATGGCAACTTTCATCTTTTGGCCAAACAAAAATTCAGCAGCACGTGGAGCTGCCAGGAAACCGGAATAGGTCAGAAAAAGTGTTTTACGCCAGAGTTCTACTAAGAAAAGGCATTCTCTCCTGGTAGAACATTAAGGCTAGGAGATTCTGTCTTTGTTACTTTGAGCCTTGCAACTTTTTGTCACAACATATAAAAAGCATGGAACTCTTTCTGCTAAAGTAAATAACCTAATAACTAAATAATGAGAACTGGGGGACCTGGTGAACAATTCAGTTACCCTATTAGCCCTAGCTGTGGTCATCTTAATCTGTTCTTCTGGAGAAAAAAAAACACAAATAAACCAAACGAAAGCTGAACTAAAGGTCACTTTAGCTGGTTGGTTTTTTTTTTTCTGTTGGTACTTTACTTTGTCTGAGAAAACAGTTCAAATGAGAGGCTTGTTGTCAAAGTTTTACACTGAATGTAGCAGAATTTCTTGTCCCATGTTTTCCAGAAGTCAGACCTCAGATTTCCAAACACCGCGTAAAAAGCTGAACTTAATACACTGGTTAAAAAAAAAGAAAAAGATCTGTCCTGTTTTCCTATACTGTAAGATCAGTTTCACTCAATTGCCATCCTTTTTTTCCTCTTACAGTTTTGTGTTCTGTCTAAAAACTCCCTTGCTAGAGGGAAAGAGAAAAGACTGTTTGATGCTGGTAAATGTACCACGATGCAAACAATTGGGTTACTGGTGCTGCTGCCTCATATCCAGGATTGACAATCATGCAGTGTTGGTTTATGTTGGAGAAGAGAAAACACTTAAGCTTCCCTTAAGAGTTAGAGTAACATTCTCTCCATTATGCAGCTAGTGCCCCTTGTGTTTTAAGAGATCAAATGATTAATCAGTATCACGAATTTCTCTGGGCCAGCCTGGCAGTCCTTTTGGCTGGAGCCCTGTAGGCTGAAAAGTATCAGTCACTTGTTGCCTATCAGTGACTTGGAACAGTGGTAGAGATCTCTGGCCTGTTTTCCTCAAAAACCTGAGGTAGTAAAGGAGAAAGCAATATTGCATTTGATAGCCTTATAAAATGGATAGCCTTGGCAAGAATAAAGTGCCCACCGCAGGCCAGAGGAGATATACTCCTGTGTAACTTCTCTTCCCCTCATCACTTCTTAGGATAATGTAATATTTTTTCTTTTAAAAAAGCTTGTTATGAGGATTAATTTCTCAATAGTTGATTGTTTTTTCAATAGTTGAGAACTATTGAAAAGATGGTGCTACTGACCCCAAACACTTCCATTTAAGCAGGTTTTGATTTGTTTAAAGGCCAATGTATTAGCTTGAATAAGAAAGTAGTATATAAACTAGTATGGTGTTTGGGGGATTATATTAGGTTTACAACTGCCAAGTGATGAGTCCATTACAGATTAACTGGAGATGAAAAATTATTATGATATACGGATTACCAGTTTGAGTAGCCTACAGCATCCTGTAGCCTGTGTTCAGGAAACATTCTGCTTTTTCTTAAAAAGAAAAAAATACCATATTTAATTGAGTTAGAAAACCTTTATGTACATCAGATGGGCCTTCTGCTGGTGTTTCTAGAAGTTGGTTGTTGTCACGTACAACATGACATGCTATTTTACATGAACAGTTACAAAGCATTAAGGTAGGTGTCCTGAAGATCCTACCCTTCTCCAATGTAGTTCAATGTGGTTTCATATTTTGGTGCCGAGACTTTGAAAGGATTTCCTCTATACTGTGACCTCATTATAAGACCTATCAATTACACCTGCTATCAAGTGAGGCTGCTAGTCTAATTGTGTTAAATCAAAATTCCATACATTGAAGATAAGTTTCTTCTTTTACCTTAAACATACATGCTAATAAAAAGCTCTAATAGCACTGTTACTGCTTCTAAGATGAAGTTGTTGGGCCCAAAAGCAACTTCAGGTGTTTAGTTGTAACATCATGTCAGGTGATTGTGTAAATGGAACCTTGTCTGTTTCCCTTGAGGTGCTATCAGCCTTGGAAGTCTAGAATTTTAGTCTGATTCAAATGTATCTGTTCATTCAGCAAATATTTTGTTCACAGGGATTTGAATTGATCTTTATTCTTGGGTGTGAAGTTGTATATTGCTGAGATGTAAAAATGACATATCTACTGAAGAGCAGATGATGTTATATGTTCTACCATGCTCACAACTGGCTCTGATGACCCATAAGCCAGGTCCTTTTATCCTTACCCTTTGGTAGATAGAGCAGTCTTAGGAGGACGATGTTGTGGTTGGTTTGGCTTTAAGGTGCAATTATATGTGGTGACTATTTTTTGTGAGTCACATTCCCATTTAAAACCTCTTTTCTTTCTTTGTTTTGAAGTGATAAAATGAAATTCTGTGGGAAGTAAGGACTTACCTATGATACATTATAAAGATGAAGAGTTTGTGCAAGGTGATATTTTAGCCCTTCATGGTGTTTCTGTTCACACTGGCTAAGTATACAGGTCTAAGCCGTGTATACTGACCTGTTTTCTGAACTTTTGATGTCCAGAAAGAATAGGCACTTTATAAGAGAAAGATTATAACCACTAGATGACTTTCAAATAACTTGCTTTCTTTATATGTACCTTTCATATAAAGGTGTATATATATATATAAAGGAAATATACATTTCATACAGAGAGACTCTGTATGTATATATTTAAGGAGAAAACATGATTTTTCCGTATTTCTGTCTGCGGGAGCACTAATAAAGCAGCATGTGCCATGATTTGGTCATGCTTGTATTTCAGTGACTAAATGTTATGAGATTAAGCCAGCTTCGTAGTTTCAATTCAGTCCTGGAACGTATAGATAAAAGGTACTATGCAGGTCTTTTTTTCACCACTGGTGTCATTTTTGCAGCTTAGTTGAAAGTGCAGTAGCCCAGATTTGCTTATGTTGTATGACAACTGTGGCACTGAAAAGAGAATTTTAAGTTTTAATATTGAAACACAAGAGAAATTCTAAAGTGAACTTCCAGATTTTGAACCTTTTCACCTTGGGCATGCAAGGAGAACAAGTTTCTATTAGAATAATTAGTGTTTTCTACAGAAGCATGATATGATGTTGAAGGTGTCTGGGTTTTATTTTCAGCCTCTTGAATAACTGAATTCCTCGAATAACCGACTTTGAATGTGTTGTGTTTACAGTACAGTTTGCTTTGCATTTTATTAGTACTTGCCATTACAGTCTTGTATCTTATCTCAGAGGAAGAGAAGACTGTTTGACTTAGACTTTTGCAAATTAAATTATGAGAATTTGCAAGTCTGAAATATTCAGAGAGATTTGTTCAATTAGAAATTTAAAATACTTGAACTTTGTGCTTCTGTAGTCTTCTGTTTGCTAAACAATCTAGAAGTATGTGGTAAATAAGGCTGCTGATCAGATTTACTGCTGCACAGAATTTATTTTAGATGAAATTGTGTTATCGCCAAAGCACATCCTAGTTCTGTTATCAAACCCATATAAAACAGTGAAATCATAGAATTTTTTTCTATTTCTGTTTTTGGTGAATATGTTATGTGAGTATGAAAATACTTATATTTTCTCATGTTTTTCTGTCCATTTTTGCTCCAAAAGTTACATTTCATGTTCATGTCTAGGATTCCTCGAAAACAATTTCTTCAGAGTATTAATCAACCAGACTGCAGTTTATACAACGTAATGAAGGTTTTGATTTCCAGTCAAAGGGGGAGGAAAACAGTAATTTATTCTTAGCTCTGAATATCTAAAATGAGGCATAGTTTTATAGTTGGAAACTTGCACAGATGCAGTGACTAGGGAACAGACATGGAAAATGATGCACTAAATAGATATCTGTGGACTCCATTGACCAGCTGTCGCTTTTTGTCTGCATAGTATCATGATTTCACTACAGGTACTTAGGAATACAGAAGCTATGGTCTCCCAAAGAACCAGTTGGCTGATGGCTAAAAATAGTTTGCATTTCACAATCTGGAATTCTATTGTTATTGATGTAAGCAACACTAGGATTTATCTACCCATTTAGGAGATAATCAATATATTGCTCTAGAGTCTTCCAGAGAAGTGATCAAGCACAACCAGCATGTAAAGCTGAGTTTTGACTGTGGTGTGGTAATTCCCCATAAGCAGAAAATGCCAACATATGCAATGAGTTTCTCACTGTATTTGAAGAGAATATTTCACAGTTAATTGCAGGTGATTTAGACTTTGACCCTCACAAATTTAATTAGTTGGGCTTGTTTCTGAATTTCTTTCTGTGTCAGTCTGGAAAATAATGTATGTTTTTGTTGCATACCTCAGATTTTATCTTTTTGTTTTGTTTTGTAACAGTAATTTAAAATACAATTTCTTAGCTTTTCATCTTCCAAAAACCTGGCAGGAAATTCAAAGCCATTAATTTAATCCATTCACTGAGAGCAAAGAAACAAAAACCAAACAACAAACCAAATTACTATGCCCCTAATAAAACAACTTGCATTACCATAATTAAAACAAGAATGTTACAGAGAGAAGGATGTGTTTCAGGCAGAACAATCTGCTTTTCAGAATGAGTTGTGAAAAGCCAGCTGATACTTATCTGCTGCAACCTCTTTTCAGTTCTCCTAGAAACTTTCAGGTTATATAATCTTTCTTTTTTCCTGCTCTTTTCAGAGTAATTCTGCAGTCCAGTGTTCAGAAAAATAAAACCTCTGAACCTAGCATTTCTGACAGTACAGACATTACTAAAAGAACTACCAGGTCTGCTGCAAGAAAAAACAGTTTAAAAAGGTGAGAGTTACCCTCTTTACAGATCCAGTAACTGTTCTCTAGGCATATACGTTGAGCTGACATATCCATTGCTTACAGGAGCTTTTGCCACAGTTCAACTTCTCCTCCAAGAATGGGAAATGAGAAACAATTTTATGGTTTATGTCACGTACTGAGAATATGTGGAACCTTAAATCTTAAGTCATTTGTTCATGTCGCTTAGTCTTTCAAGTTTGAGAATTTTATATTGTAATTCCTAATGTGAGTCAGAATTACTGAAAGTGAGGGATTTTGGTAACAAAAAAGTGCCTTTCTTTACCAAATCTCTACTTGGAGTAAGAGATGGAAAACTTGGTCACAGTTTTAAGTCAATTATTAGTCGGTACATGAAGTCAAAAATAAGAGAAATTTGATGGATAACTAAAATGTAGTAGTAGTGGAAAGGTGAAGTGGATAAAATGCATGTGTGTGCTGTTATGAGATTTTGTGCTGAGAGCACAACTGATAATCCGAACTCAACGCGTTCAGTAAAGCTTAATGAAATTTTAAATTCAAATGAATTTATATAAGACTGAAATTGCCTTTTGGCCCAGAAGCACACGGCCACACTACTAGTGTATTTCTTTGTGTGTGCAGCTATGGCAGCTCTCCAGGTCATTATCAAAGATGAGCCTGGGAATGTAGCTTAATATAATTTCCAAGCAATTCCCAGTGCTTAAAATTGACCAGAATTTGTCTTATGCTTATAGTGAAAACCTTTTGAATGGGTCTGTCAGGTGCTGAAGAGACTTACTTTTGTTGAGGAGAGTAAAAGGTGGCAGATAACATTAGTAGTTATATAGTTTGATTTATAAATATTGCTGAAAATTCCATGTTCTTGTGCAGCTTTTTCCCCCACAGAGCTTTTCTTCCCCCTTGAAGGTAACAGAAATACAAAAAATTCACTCTATCAGGCAACAGAAATAGTCATTAATAGTAGACTGCAGTAAATTCTAGTCAGAGAATTTTTAGCTATGGCTATATGTTTTGATTCATATAACAGTATGTTAAAATATAATCTCTTTTTCACGGAATGCAGATTTTACTAAACATCTGAAGTATTTCTCAAGGTTTGGTGTTTGGTTGGTTGGGTTTTTTCTCCATTTTGCGTCTTTTTCACCATATCAGTTTAGGTCTAAACAGATTGGTAGAATTCTGCCTGCTGTTTTTATTCTTATCACCTCTCCCAGTTTTAAGCTCCTTGAAACTCTTGGTAGCTGTATACATGCACATGCATAATTGAACAGAGATTTTCAGTTTCTGGAAAACACAAACCCAAGTTGACCTTTGTGTTGTGTGAGATGATAATATGTATCCTTAGGTAGGACTCAACATCCCTAAAATAGAGTTCATAGAAGATTTCAGTTATTTTGAAAGAAGTCCTTTAGGTGTATTGCTAGATCGATGACTGTGTGGACCAAAGAGCAGATTTATCTCAAACTTCATAAAGTACTTGATATTTTAATGGATTTTCTAAAACTTCTACCCCAAATATTTCATTCCACATACAGGTTCTTTTCTAATTAGTTTTGAGGTCAAAGAATTTCAGTGACTTTGTCCTTGTATCCAATAATCAAATTTGTCCTAAATAGTTATGTTGCAGTTCTGGAGTTCTTAAATACCTTGTCATCTGAGAGGCTAATTGGGTGCTGATCCCTCTAGAGAGTTACTTCAGTCTGTCTGTGCAACTTCATGTAATTAAAATGCAGTACTTTGTTGTTAATCTTGTAGGTGTCCTTTTATTTTTTCTGTAGCATTTGGCAAAACCTCACTCATTTATTTTTTGAGCATCCCATTTTTTTTTCTTCATCTCTTTTGAGTGTATTTAATTTCTTGAAGTCTGTGCAGTTTGCATTACCTCATAGTGCTCAAATTGATTCACCTGTTCAAGATCAGGTGGATTGCAGAGTAGAGGAGAATAGTTATTATTACAAAATTGGGATCATGCCCTAACCAACATCTGTGTTTGCCAACACCTTGTTGCCTTCTTTGAACTTCCAGTGTTACTGTGTACCCTTATTCTTTTGTTTTCTTGTCATTTCTGTCTTCTGTTCCAACAGATACATCTCGCAGTATTGTTACATTAATCTTATTTGTTGATGCCTTATGTTGTTTTAGTCAATTGTTACTGTAGATGTATCAAATTTGTGGCCATCCTAACACAATATAATCTGCAGAGCTGGGTAATTCATTTGCCATTTTGTCCTCCAGACTCATGGGCATACTATCATGGAATGCCCCCAGAATGATTTTTCAGTCAAAACAGCCACTTACAGCTAAAATGCTCTATTCTGGCTTTGCAAAGAGAATTTAGGGAATTTCAATCCTGTTTATAACATTCACTGTTATTCACATTATCCACAGTCTTTTTCTGTGGATGCCTTCGTTTCTACACCTAAGATGTCCTTGCAAATTTACCAGTTACCGAGAAGTTCCTCTTCGTATTATTTTAACAAGGTGCATACACATATGCATACATATTGAATTATGGTAAGACTCAAATGAAACAGTCTTTTCCGTGTTACCACACATCACAGAATTTGGGTTATGTATATAGTAAGTAACTTATTCGAGATTAAATCCTGAGTGGTGAAAGAATTTTGGTAGGTCGAGGTGCTCAAGGGAATGCAGGTCAAGTTATTAAAAAATAATAGTTGGGAGTATGTGGAGAAATATATGAAAACTGTATTGTATAGATTCCTTTACTGCTTTTAAACAGAGAGGTATATCACAAAAACTAACAAAGAGGAATATGTTTCAAAAATTTATCTGCTTTTGCTTTGCTGGGAATTGTAAAGCAGCCTTCTACACACAGTGGTTCAAACACTGATAACTACCTGCAGCATTTTGGAGCTTCTCTATACGTGATCTAAATCTAGCTTTAAAAAAAAATAGTGTTTCTTTGCTATTCTTTCTACTTTTCCTACAGTCTGGTATCTCAGAGGGAGAGAAAGAAAAGGAACACCTTACAGCAAATACGCTTAATGAAATTATGGTACTTTCAATCCTCTGTTACTTTTCTATATGGAACACCTCCTTTCTTCATACTGTCTGTAATCAGACCAGCCTATGCTTTTTTTACAACCAATATTGCTATGTTCTTAAATGCAGTGACTTTTATCTTCTGTTTCTTTCTTTGAAGTATTGTTTGCTCATTTTACCTTGCCAGAAATGTTTGCTTTACATACATTGAGTACATATTTAACTTTCTTCCTCAAATATGTTTTATTTCAGCAGCCAGTCCATCTCAAGGACTAGAAAAGTACTGTGTTAAATTTCAAATAAGCAACCAACATTGAAGAGGATATTCAGGAATGAAGGGGATATGATCTCTAGAGAGGACTTGATGCTATTCAAGGAAGATTACTATGGCTCCATTTTTCAGAAAAAAGTGAAACAGAAGAATCTCTTCCATACTTGTAGAATAAAATGAATGTCAACATACTTGGTAGACATTTTTCTAATGTACTATCACTTCCCCAGACAAAACCAACAAAATCTGTGTAGATTTAGACTCAGGTGTAAATACTTACGCTCTCTATTATAAAGAGGGTTTGCTAGTATGTATGATGCATGTGTATAAATTGTGATGGCAATCACTTAGCTGCTGACCACCAGAAATTAAAAGATGGTGGGAGCTTTTAAGTATATAAATCTGTGTTGTTCATTCAGACTGGTCTCAAGTCCCCACTTGAGACTGAAAATCAAACACAAAAGCATATTTCCTATAGTATTGGTACTCTCCTGTGTTAACTGGCTATTCTTTATTATTTTGTATGAAGTTTTTTATGAAGCTGCAGTATTGAGTACACGAAGTAAATATTGTCCACCAAAGAGTGCTTTATTTTCAAAGGTTGTGTGGTTTGATTAGTTTGAAAAAGCTAACTATACATAATTAACTTGGTTTTAATAGTAACAGATTTTCAGTTGTTCACAGCCGGTGGCTCTTTTAACTAGTTGTAATTGCTTTAAACCTGGTATGATTTTAAAGGGGAGGAAAAACAGCGTACCATTTAAAGCAGTGCTGTCATATTGAAATATCATTACTGTTTCTTCTCTTATCTTCAAGTCTTCTAGGTGAAACTTTAGATCAATGTATCTAAAAGACTGGAATTTTTCCCAGGTTTTATCAGTACACTTAACATGTGGGTGTCACTGATTTTTAGCTTTGAGACACTTAATGAGTGCAACACACAAAAAAGGGAAAATAAGGTTGCTGTTCACTGAGATTAGTAGTGGAACTCAAGGGTAGGTATAGCTTTTATACAGCTTACCTCTGTTAAAAAGCAGGGTAATTTTTAGAGGAATCTGTCTGAGACTGAAATTTTCATCTACTACAAGCATTTTTTCCCCACCACTTTTCACATTATGAGATCTCAAAGCTGACTTTGCAGTGATGTACCCTTCTCTGCCAACTGAAGTTTATAGCTGCATATCTTTCAGATGAGGACTGTTACCACATAGCCTTAAATATGATAGCTGTCTGTTGATTTAGTGACTCTTACAGTAGAAAGTAGAAGAAATTGAGAGATCTGAAATGTTAGCAATGGAATGACTGAAGTTTTTAAAGATGCACATTACTTCTGAAAGGAGGGGAGAAGTTCCTTTTTATGAATGTAAACGGGCAGGTTCAGTGACTTGTTTCAGTCTACATCCTTTTAAATTCAAATTGAGCTTTCTGTTAGGCTGGTGATTTTTGAATGCCAGTATGGATAACCACACATTGGCCTGAAAACATTTTCTGGCAAGAGCATCATGATTCAGATGGGAAGTGGGATGTGAAGTGTAAGCTTACAGTTAGCATCCATGAGTTTGGATTGTCAAAATTTGCAAATATGAATACAAAGAAAATAGCAGAGGCTTGTGTGGTGCAAAATAAAGGACTGTTGAGGCTCAGACCCCAAATACTTTTTGTTTTCCTCTTAACCTTCGCCCTCACGACCATTTTCTTCTAGGTGAAAAAGCACCTAAAAGAGAGGGACAGAATTCACCCTGATACAGTGGTTAAAATTTCCTGTCTTCTCTTGGTTTTGTTTTTTGTTTAAGCCACTTGCCCAAAAGCTGAACTACAGGTAACCACAATAGTAGTTCTATTGTGCAACTATGAATCTGTGTTTATTTTGGAAGAAAATTCTTATCTTGGAAAGCAGAAGGGATGCAACTGGTGAGGTTGTTGTCCAAAAAGCACATTTGTTGCCTGGTGTGCAATGAACCAGTTCTGACACACAGGAAAGTTACTGCTTTTTATTCAGGCCTGGGTGCTTGGTGGATTTCCACAAATCAAGCATACCCCATGCTGGTTTCCTTGATATATTTCTAAACAAAAGTGAAAGGTAGTACATGCCCAGTTACAAGGATTGCTTAGTAATTTATATACAATTATAGTATCTGCTGTGTCACTCTCTTCAGTCACTGTGCCTGCATGGAGGAAGGGTTTTCACATGGATCTTTTAGACATCTCTGTGTGTGTTTTAGTATTATAATGAAGACAGTTCAGTTAAGAATGCCTGGACTTGGGTTTTCACTGCCAAATTGCCATTGTTTGTAGAAACATCTTGATTACACGTCCATTTAAGGTCTTACATGTCCCAGGAAGACCAAATAATTAGGCTACAGATGTTCCTTCAAGCAATTCACTTTGACCCACTCCTTAGCAACTATCTACAATCATCCCTAACTATAAAGTCAGTACCTAAAAGCTTAATTAACTACAGAGCCGTGGTTAATTTTAAATTTGATGATAGATATCAAAGTGAGAGGATAAGAGTCAAAGCAAGAAAGAAGTAGTAATATTCTTCTCTCAGCTGAGCTTCCTCTTTTAGTCTTTGTTTTTAAACGAAAAATGATCAGTCTATTTTACACTCCTTCCAAATTCCAAATTGGAATTTTCCCTTTTACAGTAACCAGCAGAGCCATTAGCACTTTCATGTTCATCTGAAGTAAATTTGCATAAAAAAAAATGCATAAACACACAATAGCAACTCTAGCTAAACCAAAACTGCATGTTTGGCATCAATGTGTTTCAGGATACCCCTTCCACTACCTTATTATCTTAGTGAGAAACACATAGATGTCATTGAACTCTCCAAACGGCCTTACATGGAAAATTACCTCATTACCTCATTGTGTCCCATCTAATTGTATTGCTTAGTTTGTTCTGAATTTTTGGTACTTTGTCTAGCTTTTTTATTATGCCATACCAAAGCTGTCTTAAGTACAAGAATGAAGAGTAGGCATGGGGAGGGATGGTTTCTCAATCTTTTTTGAACTGTGAAGTATTAAGTGCCAAAATGGAACACGTGGTGTCAGCTGCATCACCATTGTTCCACAGAGCAGCTGGGGAGCTGTGACAGCAGCAGTTATTTCTGCTGTCGTCAGTTGGGAGTTTTTCCTTAGAAATACTTTCCCTTCTTTAAAATGCATGACAGATGCATTCTCCCTTGATCTCTTATTCAAAAGTATGCAGTATACTCAAAAGCTGTAGTACCTTGGGTCAAATCCCAATTTGGGCAATCCCAGGCACAAATACAGGTTGGGCAGAGAATGGATTGAGAGCAGCCCTGAGGAGAAGGACTTGGGAGTGCTTGTGGATGAGAACCTCATCATGAGCTGGCAGTGTGTGCTGGCAGCCCAGAAAGCCAACCGCATCCTGGGCTGCATCAAAAGAATTGTGGCCAGCAGGTCAAGGGAGGTGATTCTACACCTCTGCTCTGCTCTCATGAGACCCCACCTGGAGTACTGTGTCCAGCTCTGGAGTCCTCAACACAGGAAGGACATGGACCTATTGGAACTGGTCCAGAGGAGGGCCACAAAAATGGTCAGAGGGTTGGAGCACCTCTCCTGTAAAGACAGGCTGAGAGAGTTGGGGTTGTTCAGCCTGGAGAAGAGAAGGTTCCAGGGAGACCTCACAGCAGCCTTCCAGTACCTGAAGGGTGCCTACAGGAGAGATGGGGAGGGACTCTTTGTCAGGGAGTGGAGCAATAGGATGAGAGGTAACGGTTTTAAACTGAACAAGGGGAGATTTAGGTATTAGGAAGAAATTCTTTCCTGTGAGGGTGGTGAGACTCTGGAACAGGTTGCCCAGGGAAGTTGTGGATGCCCCATCCCTGGCAGTGTTCAAGGCCAGGCTGGATGTGGCCTTGAGCAACCTGGTCTAGTGGGAGGTGTCCCTGCCCATGGCAGGGGGGTTGGAACTCAATGATCTTTGAGGTCCCTTCCAACTCTGACCATTCTATGGTTCTAAATGCTTCCATTACAGCATCAATAACTCAAATGTTAACCCAGACCTCACCTTTTTGCCCGAACATGACAATAGAGGAAGTGCTGCTGATTTAAAAAAAATAAAAAAATAAAAAAATTGTAGAAACTCATGCATTAAAATGAAAAAAAAAAAGAAAAATGTGATTTCACCAGTTTGTTGCACTGCAGTTTTTATATTCATGGTTTGCAGACTGTTTGTCCTGCATAAATTCATGTACAGACTATCAAGATCTAAAATTTCTTGACTAATCGGTACTGTTCATCCTAATTACTTTTAAATTGTATATTTCTAATCATATTTTTTTAACCTCGATTGACAGAATGGGAGTTTATTTTGCTGAAGGTATTTTTAAGATAAAGCTTCATAATACCTTGTAATACTATGTAGTTCAATAAGCATTTGTGTCTCATTTAAAAATACTGCATATTGTATTTGATTTTATACAAAATATTGAATAGTAATAAATGTAAACATGAATTGTGCAAAATTAAATTAATAATCAGATGTTTGTTTTCTCACTTTTATTTCCAGCTTTCTTAAAAAATTCAGCACAAAACCATAATATCTGTACCACACTGACCCATATGTGCTCTGAAAAATAATGCAAGAATCTCAGCTGCCTGAAAACCTTTAATTAAGCACAGATCCTGAAAACACATACTTTTCAAATTTCAAAAATAGGGAGCTTCTGGCTCTATATTTCAGGGGACTCACTTTGGAAAACAACAGTAGTTGTATTTGAATTGTTGGGATACTGTTACTGAGTAAAAAACACAGGTAGGGTTATGGTTAATTTGTTTCTTTCCTCTATGATTATACAGTACTCATTTTTGGAAACGGGCATCATGTTAAATATGATACATTTTGACACCATGAAAGTGAAAGTTTCTCAAAAGCATTTTCAGGAACACTTATTTTTGCATAAGAGCTGATGGTGGTCTAGTTTAGTCTTTAAAAAAAAAAATCCAAACACAACAGCAAAAAATATTGATCAACTCAAATACTTCTGTTCAAAAATGTTCCTCCCAAGACGTCATGCTTCTAGGACTGAATCTCTGCTCAGTACTCACATGGGTGACATTTGTCCTGGTGTCCTGCTTCTAGGAGCTTTTTGTCCAGTTCTTCCACACCAACATCATCTCTGTTTCTGAGCGAAGTATTATGTAATGTTGGTTTATTGGGTTTTCCTCCCCCTTATTTGAAGGGTTCCTTCCCTTCCTCCCACGACCAGACCTTTTCCAGCCTATGGTCCTCTCTCACTTCAGTGGAAGCTTCATTGAAAAGGTTACTAGTTTTCACTTTTCCCATGGTAGCTTCCAAGGTTCAGAGCCTTTGCTGACGCCAGGAAAATCTCTGAGCATTCGATCCATAAGTAACAGAAATATAACCAAACCACTACCAAGCACAGAATTCCTGGATTGCAGAGCATCAACTTAGTTTTTCTCTTTGCCAGAAGAGAATAAATCTGTATCTTGTTGCCATTTTTACCTTTTTGCAAAGCTATCCTGCCAATTCAATTACATTACGCAAAACGGTATCTTTCATTCAAAGAGTAACTAGTCTACAAACCCAGACAGAGGAACTGCCATTGCTAAAAGTAGACAGCAGCTTACTGAGTCCTGTTAACTAGCTGTAAAACACTGTAGAGACAACAGAAAACAGAATATGGATATTCACACTGGCTACGAGCAAGAACTTTATTCAATTCGTTGTCTCATTAAGTCATTCATCTCAAACATAACGCTGCCATTGAATGTGGTGCAGTATCTAAAGCTGCTCTGAAGACACAGCTATCTGCAACATTTGCTGCATCACATCTTCAAAATGGCCTGTTTGCACACGAATAAAACCCAGCTGATGACTTAACATATTTCACATTCAATTCTAATACAGACAAAGCGTTACTTCTTCGAAAGACTGAAGGCTTTTCCTGCCCAAACTGTTCAGTAGTTGCCCAGCACGTGTTAAAGAGAAAAGCTCTTAATTCCATGCCAGTTACTCAATGACTGAAATGTACTTTTTCTGCAAAGATAACCGTGTTTCACATTCAATTGTTGATCCAGTGACAGTAAGTCAGTGTTACATTACTTTCAACACTACATATATATATGTGTATATATATATATATATACTTTTATGTGGATGTGGGTG
Source organism: Calidris pugnax (assembly GCF_001431845.1). Taxonomy (NCBI): domain Eukaryota; kingdom Metazoa; phylum Chordata; class Aves; order Charadriiformes; family Scolopacidae; genus Calidris; species Calidris pugnax. The sequence goes on along the minus strand of NW_015090766.1, from coordinate 2,969,053 downwards.
TATATGCATGTGCCTGCAACAGCCCTGAAGGCAAAAAAAATGGCTTGAACATTGTGTTAGAATAATCTCAATGACAGAGATCTACCAGGGATACAAATACTTTTTTTTTTTTTTCAGATCTCTGAATTACAGGAAACCACCTTTTTTTTTTCAGGACCCTGAATTTTAGGAAAGCAAACTTCCAGCTCTTCATGGAGTTAGTCAATAAGATCCCCTGGGAAGCTGCCCTCAGGGACAAGGGAGCAGAACAGAGCTGGCAGATATGTAAGGATACTTTCCACATGGTGCAAGAGCTCTTGATCCCCAGGTGTAAGAAATCAGGAAGGGAAGGCAAGAGACCAGCACGGCTGAGTTGAGACCTGCTGGTCAAAATAAAGGGCAAGAAGGAAATGCACAGGCATTTGAAGCAGGGACAGGTTGGCAGCAGGGACAGGCATCCTGTTAAGAGTCCAGGGACACTGCCCACTTGTGTAGGGATGGGGTCAGGAAGGCCAAGGCACAGCTGCAGCTGAGGTTGGCAAGGGATGCAAATAGCAAGAAGGGCCTCTACAGGTATGTCAGCCAGAAAAGGAAGGTCAAAGAAAGTGTACCCTCCTCTAATGAGCAAGACTGGCAAACTGGTAACAACAGACAAGGAGAAGGCTGGAACATTGTGTTAGAATAATCTCAATGACAGAGATCTACCAGGGATACAAATCTTTTTTTTTTTTTTCAGATCTCTGAATTACAGGAAACCACCTTTTTTTTTTCAGGACCCTGAATTTTAGGAAAGCAAACTTCCAGCTCTTCATGGAGTTAGTCAATAAGATCCCCTGGGAAGCTGCCCTCAGGGACAAGGGAGCAGAACAGAGCTGGCAGATATGTAAGGATACTTTCCACATGGTGCAAGAGCTCTTGATCCCCAGGTGTAAGAAATCAGGAAGGGAAGGCAAGAGACCAGCACGGCTGAGTTGAGACCTGCTGGTCAAAATAAAGGGCAAGAAGGAAATGCACAGGCATTTGAAGCAGGGACAGGTTGGCAGCAGGGACAGGCATCCTGTTAAGAGTCCAGGGACACTGCCCACTTGTGTAGGGATGGGGTCAGGAAGGCCAAGGCACAGCTGCAGCTGAGGTTGGCAAGGGATGCAAATAGCAAGAAGGGCCTCTACAGGTATGTCAGCCAGAAAAGGAAGGTCAAAGAAAGTGTACCCTCCTCTAATGAGCAAGACTGGCAAACTGGTAACAACAGACAAGGAGAAGGCTGAGGTTCTCAACAACTTGTTTGCCTCAGTCTTCACTGGCAACCTCTCTCCCCACACTGCTCCAGTGGATGGACAGCTAGACAGGGACTGGGGAGCGAAGTCCCTCCCACTGTAAGAAGACCAGGTTTGTGACCACCTCAGGAACCTGAACACACAGAAGTCTATGGGACTTGATGAGATGCGTCCCAGAGTCCCAAGCAAATTGGCTGCTGTAGTTGCCAAGATCCTCTCCATGATATTAGAGAAGGCAGTCAGGTGAAGTTCCTGGTGACTGGAAAAAGGGAAACATTGCACACATTTTTAAAAACAGTAGAAAGGAGGACCCTGGGCACTACCAACCTGTCAGCCCCTCCATGTCTGGCAACATCATGGAATGGATCCTCGTAGAAGCTATGCTAAGGCACATGGAGGACAAGGGGGTGATTTGAGACAGCCAGCATGGCTTCACCAAGGGCAAGCCCTGCCTGACCAACCTCATGGCCTTTTATGATGGAGTAACTACATCAGTGGACAAGGAATGTCATCTATCTGGATTTTTCTAAGGCCTTCAAAATGGTCCCTCACATCTCTCTAAGTTGGAGAGATACAGATTTGATGGGTGGACTGTTCAGTGGATGAAAAATTGGTTGGATGGTTGGGTCCAGAGGGTAGTGGTCAACAGCTCAATATCCAGATGGAAATCGTTGATGAATGTTGTCCCTCAGGGATCCGTATTGAAACCAGCACTGTTCAATCATAGAATCACAGAATGGTTACACTACACAGAATGGTTGGAAGGGACCTTAAAGATCATCTAGTTCCAACCCCCCTGCCATGGGCAGGGACACCTCCCACCAGAGCAGGTTGCTCAAAGCCCCATCCAGCCTGGCCTTGAACACTTCCAGGGAAGGGGCATCCAGAGCTTCTCTGGGCAACCTGTTCCAGTGCCTCACCACCCTCACAGGAAAGAATTTCTTTCCAGTATCTAATCTAAATCTCCCCTCTTCCAATTTAAAACCATTACCCCTTTTCCTGTCACTACACTTCCTGACAAAGAGTCCCTCCCCATCTCTCCTGTAGGCTCCCTTTAGGTATTGGAAGGCTGCTGTGAGGTCTCCCAGGAGCCTTCTCTTCTCCAGACTGAACAACCCCAGCTCTTTCAGCCTGTCTTCACAGGAGAGCTGCTCCAGCCCTCTCATCGCCTTCGTGGCCCTAATACCTTCATCAGTGACACAGACAGTGGGATGGAGTGCACCCTCAGCAACTTTGCTGACAACACCAAGCTGAGTGGTGCAGTGTGCATGCCTGAGGGACAAGATGCCATCCAGAGGGGCCTGGACAAGCTCAAGAACCTTCATGAGGTTCAACAAGGCCAAATGCAGGGTCTTGCACCAGGGTCAGGGCAACTTCCAACACCAATACAGGCTGCACAATGAAGGGATTTGGAGCACCCCTACAGAGAAGACTTGGGTGCACTTGTGGATGAAAACCTGGACAGGAACCAGCAATCCGTTCTTGCAGACTGGCCCGGAAAGCCAGCCATTTCCTGGCCTGTATCAAAAACAAGTGTAGCCAGCAGGCCAAGGTGGGCGATTCTGCTCTTTACTCTGCTCTAGAGTGAGACCCCACCTGGAGCAGTGTCCAGCTCTGGAGCCCTCAGCACAGGAAAGACATGGGCCTGTTGGAGAAAGTCCAGAGGAGGGCCGCAAAAATGGTCAGAGGGATGGAATGGGGATGAGGACAGGCTGAGAGAGTTGAGGTTGTTCAGCCTGGAGAAGGCTGCAAGGAGACCTTGTGGTCCTTCTGTACTTAAAGGGGGCTTACAGGAAAGAGGGAGACAGACTTTTTTAGCAGGGTGTGGTGCAACAGGTAATGGTTCTAAACTAAAAGAGGTAATGGTAACTAGAAGAGGATAGATTTAGACTAGATGTAAAGAAGACATTTTTTATAATGAGGGTGGTGAAACACTGGAACAGGTTGCCCAGAGACCTATCCCTGGAAACATTCAAGGTCATGTTGGATGGGGCTCTGAGCAACCTGATCTAGTTGAAGATGTCCCTGCCCATTGCAGGGGAGGTCGGACTAGATGACCTTTAAAGGCCCCTTTGAACCCAAACTATTCTCTGATTCTATGTACTTGCCCCCCAGCCCTGTTTTCACACCAACAAGCGTAACCAGAGTTGAAAGCTCATCCCCCAGGGGCTCAATTGCCTAATATTCCTACTTATTAACTGAAGTTTTTTTCCAGGGCTTTTTACTTCTAAGCCTCTTTAGTTATTCTTCAGCATTCTTAAGTTAAGCACAGACATTCCTCTCCTCTTTCATTTAAAGTCACTTTCATAGGAATATACTCTTACAATCCTATACCATCTTATGACAAAAATTCAATTCAACACTATCATATACAAATGACAGTTGTGGAGACAGATGAATTCCTTTCTCTGCAAACTTACTGTGATTTACTCTATATAAAAATCAAAGCTGAAATGTAGTAGTTTTTCCTAGGCCACTCACTACAGTAATCCAAACAGCAAAGTACTTTGTAGTAGTGCATTACAGAGTAACATGACCAAGATCTACAACAGAGTTTAATCTCTTCCTTGATGTGTGCCATGTTTTACTACTATTTGTGTACATATACTACCATCTGCTTTGCATGAAGGAGTAAAGCTCTCAGTACAGCTAAACCAGGAATGACTGTTAGCAGTACACATGTGCTTAACAGATACAGTTATGTTGGTACGTTAAATATGATAACTGAGATTTAGTTCTCTTTTCACAGCTAGGCAAAGGAATCTGATCACTGTCACCACTTAAAATTAGCAATTTCTTCTCTATACTTATATACTATCAACTAGAGAAACCCTGAAGCCATATTCAAGTCTGACAAACTGTAAAAGAAAATTGTCACACCTAGCTGCTCTAAGACACTTTTGATTTGATGAGCAGTAACCAACCATACTAAAACTTATTCTCACAGAGTTTTGTGTTGGACAGGTTGTGGTTTTTGTTTGGTTGGGGGGTGTATGTGTGTTTGCTTTGGGTTTTTTTTTGTTTGTTTGTTTTGTGTGATTGCACTGGGTTTTTTTCATTAAATAGTCTTAAAACCAGCCCACTTGGTTGTTTTTTTTTAACCAGGAGTTTTTAAACAAGCTGCTGACCAAATGCTCATTATACAGATACACTTTGACATGTCCTTTAAAATATTCCCCAAAGAACCTGTTTGTTTTGAAAAACAAACAAAAGCCAGAGGAGCAAACAGTAACTTTGCAGCATCAGGAACCAGACTGAAAAACAAAACCAACCCTTTCAGCCTCCCCAGAGAACAGCCAGAACTGAACCAACTGCCTTACACCACATTCCGCCCACTGGCATAACAAGGTATCAAATTTCTAGTAAGCAAAGGAAGGGTGTCCTTTAAGTATTTCACTGCTTTCTTTAGCAAAACCAGGTGCCAGTTAAAGAAGAGGCTATATCTCCAAAACGTGATAGAAAATAGACCTTGTGACTTGCAAAGCAGCTTTCCACACCAATACATACGCTCATCCCTGCAAGCAAAACCATAAATAAAATTTCAGGCACGTTCTTCCCTGTCTGATGGGACAGGAAGGGAAGAAGAAGTGAAAAAATTCTAAGACCCACATAGAAAAAAGTCACTTCTGTTCTATAATCATGAAATTGCCATTTTTGGCCGAAACACCCTAACACCTATTGAAAGAGTACTAGCAATGATTTCAAATAGTAGCTTGCTCCTAAAAGGTGAAAGTCATTTATGTGATTTCATCCAGTTGAATTACTCAAAAAGAAGCAGCAGCACATGTTCCTCTAACACCAACACTTTATTGGCTTTTGTACATTCTTTCTACAACAGGTTGTCAGAGTCACTAAAATGAGCTCCTTGTGGCATTCCAAACTCATACGAATCGTCATATGAGTCATTTAACAATGTAAGAAATGTCCTTTGGGTAGCAGTACTTTGCAGACCACCTGTTTGGAGCATATATAAAAGAGTCCGTAGTTTTCCTAGGAGGATTATATCCTACTTGCGTAAGTTACTTAAAGGAGGGAGCCAAGGACAGTGCAAGGAACCCATCCGTGTGTGGGGCCGATGCACGCAGGGTTGATTCCCAGCCTTGGTTAAGTCAGAAGTGGATGGATACTAATTTTTGTCGGCTGCCTGCAGCCCTTAGGACAAAGTTGGGGAAAACAGGAAGGACCATGGCTTCAAGCTGGAGGGGAACAGATTTAGATTGGAGATTAGGAGAGGGTTCTTTACTGTGAGGGTGGTGGAGCACTGGAACAGGTTGCCCAGGGAGGTAGTTGAAGCCCCTTCCCTGGAGATATTCAAGGTGAGGCTCGATGAGGCCCTGGGCAACCTGGTCTAGTTGGGGGTGTCCCTGCTGACTGCGGGGAGGTCGGACTAGATGACCTTTGGAGGTCCCTTCCGGCCTGGGCAATTCTATGATTATATGATTTCACCTTCAACATCTTCAAAGTAGTTGCAGATTATATCATGTTACTGAAGCAAGACTTACTGTTAGCTATCAATTATAAGTGTCTGTGCTGCTCTAAAGATCACTTAGTTTAGAAAGATGTTCACTGTTTTGTGTGAGTAAATCATACTGTTTACATTTGGATTTTGTTTCTCTTTCCACACTACATCCAAAAAGCAAAAGCTTCAATGTGCTACTCTGATTTGTGCCAATAATACCTCACACCCAAATCAATGAGCACTTTCCTTTACTTGTCAAACTCTATAAAGAACTGTAACTTGTGACTGTGTAAAATACACACTTCACTCAAAGGAGCATTCAAATATGCAGTGAAACAGGGTCCCAACTGCAGATCATGTTGGACAGTTTACTTTTCACCATGGTGTCGAGGATAACTTGACATAATCTCTATATACATATTTTTAAACACTGGACTGTTGAACTTCATCTGAATCTTTGTAATGAAATACTCTAAGCTCTCACTCACTTTTCACAAAAGGAGGCAGACACCAGGACCTCTGACAGGATCCAGGACCACTGGTATCTCCAGAACCCAACTCCATTAGCAGATGGCTGCTACCATCCCCCACCAAACACCCAAACAGCTTTTCCAGTAGAAACAGACTTTCTTTATCCACACCAGCATAAAACTGGTCTCTTCACAGCTACGCCAAAGCCAGTTTGAGGTATCACCATTCATGACAGTTCCTCAAGCTAAAGCTGGAAAATCCTCAGGATCATCAGGATCTGGAGCAACAAGCTGCACCTATAAAGTAAGAAAGGAAGCTTTATAAAATTGAATGTATTTCAAAAGCATCTGACAGCTATGTATATGTATTTTACCCCTGAAAAGGGTACATTCTTCTATTAAAGGTAAATGCTTTGTATCCATCACTATGACAGAAATGCAAAGCATTTATCTCAGAAGTTATAACTACTATAGTTTCTTCAGTATTTATCCAGGGAATATATATTTAATGCTGATGTACTGCCTGGGGAGGACCAGAAGATCGCAAGTTCTGCTGCACTAAAGTGATGGAAAAAAAAAAAAAAAAAAAAAAGAAGAGTAAAACAATCTCACCCAAAATACTGTCTGGTTTTAGAATTATCTTTTAACCATTTTAAGGCTACTGCACATATTGGATTATAGTTTTAAACTCTATATTCTGTTATTACACAGAGCCTTTTTCATTCAGATAAAACAAATGCATTAAATCACTTCCATCTCATTCTCTAAGTTCCCAACCTTAAAGTATTTTACTTACACTAGACAAAGATAAACTGAGACCTTTAGTCAGTATGAAAAATAAAGATGTCATTTTTCAGTGTGCAAATGTTTGGGTTTTTTTTAAGAGAAAAAGGCAGAGGAAGTTTTTTTTAATGGTTATATTGAACATTTGTATCATTCTGTACAATGCTGTGCAATTCATTCTGTCATCTGTAGGATCCCAGTTTGATGATCTCACTCTCAGTAATCAAAGTACTATCACTGTATTATATTGAATTTTTTTTTTGGTAAGTGATACAAGCCTTGAGTTATTTTAATTAGTTCCCAATTTGTATCAAAACTCACTGCAGAAACAAATCTTCATTGCATCCTTTTCTCTAGTTACCATTACAGCTACTAGTAATAAGACCTTTTGAAATTTATGTGTTAAGAGTTATGAACATGAGCTGGTATTTAATTTTGAGTAGAATGATATGTATCAGGGACTTAAAACAACCAGGCCAACAACACTATGAGGCAGACATCAGAAAAAAGTCTGTCACTACAGATATCAGTAATTCCACACAAAAAGGGGCAGGACACACAAACATACCAGTAACCGAAAAAAATCTCCCAGCAAACGACAAAAAAACCCCAAACCATAAAACCCATTACCACTACTTCTGGTCGAGGTCCTGTTTCCTCAGCTCGTTTGCTATGACCACGACTGCCTTGTGCTCCTCTTGATCCACCACCAGGGCGAGGAAGACTCCCAAAATTAATATCCAGCTGAGATGTTATATCATTCGCTGGTCTTCGAAAGACGTGAGAATCATCTTCAAATTCTTTTTGCAACTGAAAAAAAGATCTGGTTAAAGCCTGTAGCTTCCACGTACAGCATTCTCCCCTCCCTGACACATTTTTATATTGCAGACTAATAAGCAGATAAATCGAGATGACATTCAGAATAATGGCCTGAATTTGGCCCTAACTTGCACAAGGTTTTCCAAGGTAATTGTAGCTTCCCAGATGGTTAGGATAATTCTTTGTCAGACCAGAGAACCCTGGCAACAAAGATCTTCTGTATTAGATCTGTAACACCAAAGAGGTTTTTTAGAAATAGCACCTACAAGGTTTTCTAAGTGACTAGAGAATCAGGCTTAAGCTACTTACTCCTACTACTTAATTATGTTCAAGTAATGGTTAAAAGGCCAGAGTAAAGTACAGTATTTGGCTACTAACCAATCTATTAGACTATTTGTCTGCACCTGACTGCACAAGTCAGAGGCAATAGGACAAGAGGAAATTTCCTCAAGTTGCACCAGGGGAGGTTCAGATTGGATATTAGGAAAAATTTTAACACTGAAAGGGATATCAGGCATTGTAAGGGTCTGCCCAGGGAAGTGGTGGAGGCACCATCCCTGGAGGTGTTCAAAAGACAGGTTGACGTAGTGCTTAGAGACATGGTTTAGTGATGGGTTTTTTTGTTTTTGTCAGAGTTAGGTTGATGGTTGGACTAGATGATCCCTTCCAACGTAGACAAACCTATGACCTATGAAATTACTGTTGTTTTAACTCTGTGTTAGCTCGTGGACGTAAGATTACTTCCCACCATAATTTTAATGTGCACTGTAGTAATGATAACATATATGTAAACTGATCCCATATAGTGACTTATGTGCCATATAGACACTTATTTTATTCAGTGTCTACTACAGAGATTCGATTTGTCTGTGTTACACAGTTCCAGTACCTCCTATTCCATCTTCATTTTGACAAGGTCCTTCAAGACTGTCAGCCAAGAAAATTTACAGGTAAAAGAACAGAAATTTCCATGCACTATTCACACACTTACATACTCTCTTCAAAGCTTGTGGAAAATATTCTTCCTACCCCTACCACCATCTCCCTCAGAGAAGGAAGAGAGGATAATGGCAACTGTTGCCACCAAAAGCCATGTGAAAAAGGCCACTTTGGTATTAGTGCCTGTCCCTGAAAGAGCTCAATGACCTAAAGTGATTAAGGCTTAAGTTGGAAGTTTTGATGTTAATAGTATAACTAGACAAAGGATAATAAGTGTATTCATATGTGTATGCAGACCTTAGTGATCAAAAATCCATTACGTTATAGTATAAGTATATTCACATACTTCTGTGCCTACCCAAAATCTGAAATATAAGCAGGCATGAATCTGTGAAAGAAGCCTCCCTTCTCTCGCCAATTATATCAATAAACTAGAAGTTCTCCCTGAAATGTCAGCCCCAGTGGTATCGTGGAATAAAAGATACAGAAACGGGGGAAGAAAAAGCATGTTACTATAAAACCAGCTCTCCAGAATTAATTCTAAGAAGCAGGACCATAAAACTGGAAAAAAAAAAATATTTACATATTTCAAGCACACTTGGGATCACACTTCAAGCTGGGATCCACCACAGATGAGAAACAGGACACTCAGCATGCAGACTAGCAGATGCTAAGACCCGAGTTTAATATATACATGCAAGTATATACTGGCAAGTAGGCTAAATAGGATTCAAAGTAAGGATAAGAAGCATTTAATAAACCAAGTTTCTGTAGCAGCATTACCAGAGACCTACACAGGTGGCAGCAGCAAGGACACAGGTTTTATAAAGCCAAGACTTTGCTATAAGGCAGAACTACTTGATATATTATGTATTTGCATACAAAATAGAGGTGATGATCTAAGAGAAGAAAAAGAACAGACGGTTAAGTTTAAAGCAAGTTTGGGGGCACATATATGATTACAGTAACAAAGCTTAGACACTGATTTCTAGTCTGTTCAGATTATACTAAAACTAGTAGAAAAAGAATGGAGGCAGTTTCCTAAGTCTGGGCATAAAGCAGAGTTCACAGAATTCCTGAGGCAATGCTTACATCATCCCTGTATTTTGACTTGTGAATCACCACTGCTTTGGAGGGAACAGTGGATTCTGGCTTCCGGATGTTGAATTCAGCCTTTGGTCGATTCTGTTGCTGAAGATTTTTCCACTCATCTAACGTCATTTCTTGAATTACTTCTTCCATAGGCTCTCCTTCAGCAGTTCTAAAGGTTTATAGTTGTAAAGCAAAAACCATTAGCTTGCAACATGCCAGGATGAACAAGAACACTAATCTCTGAAATAAGGATACTAAACAAAACATTTGTAATGTTTCTCACCAAATTACTATCCTCAATTTCTCCTATTCCCCACAGCAACTTTATGTGCAAGTTTTTCACTAATGCAAGATGGAAAATACACTTATGGCCTGTTGGAAATCAATCCTATGAACAAATGCTGTCTCCAGCCTCCTGCAGCAAGTTCTGGTATTTACCCAGTCTCACTGTAAGTTCAAGCACTTCAGATTCCAGGCAAAAGCAGTCTGTCTTTTCATCTGGCATATACTCAAGCCTACTGTTTAATACTGAATCTACACCTAGCAAATAAAGCCATAGTAAAAAAAAAAAAAAAAAAAAAGCATATCAAGCAGTTTTAAAACCCCTAATTTCATAGTTTTATTGACTTGTACTGCAGGATGACAATGAGATGGATTCATGTTTCAGTGCAGCTTTCAATCATCAAAAAGACACAATGATCACACCATGGGATCTAGGTAATTATTAAAATTTCCTTTGTTAATTTCACAAGATGCTTCTTTGATTCCTTTTGTAGATCTAGTAGCACACAAGGAGAGAGTATTTATCACCTGGCAAAACCAGATTAATCCCAGTCCAGTTTTAATGTCTCACAAAGTAGAATAATGATGATATGTTCAAGGAAAACAGATGGAATATGTCAGAGTCTGCCTTGCAGAACCACCACTGGAAGTGTTCAAGGCCAGGCTGCATGGGGCTTTGAGCAACCTAGTCTAGTGGGAGGTGTCCGTGGCCATGGTGGGGGGCTCAGACCTAGATGATCTTTAAGGTCCCTTCCAACCCAAACCATTCTATGAACGATACAGCTACTCCTTTAAGAACACCACCAGATACTGTTCTATGTGTAAGAGTATTAAGAACCAATTGTATCCCAAATATTTACATCTGTTGTCCTCAAGAGTAAGAAGCTAGATAATTTTTGATCAATTATCTGCAGCTTCGGTTTTGGGAACAGGTGTTGGAAAAACAGGACTAGTTGCAAGCACCTAAAAAAAAAAAAAAAAAAAAAAAAAAAGAAAGCAAACTAATAAAAAGGAGCTCTGTTCAATTGGTTTCCTTTCTTCCTAAGCCACTATGTGAACTTCAGGATGTCTTTTGTCCTCCTCACCCAGTAAGTTTTCACCAGGTTAGGGAGACACTGTTTCAGTCCTTGGCCAGAGCTTTAGAAAAATACAGAACTGGTTGCAACAAGTACGTGCGAATTAGCAATCAATCCTTCCATTAGCAAAACAAACACAAGCATTTGAGTGGAGCTTTAAGGCTAGTTCTGTGCCATTATCTACAGTGTAGTACATAATATACGTTTACCGCATTTTCTGTGGCACAAAGCCTGCAAAAGAAAAGTGCAATAGCACAAGTTAGAAACTCCAGAATTGAACTGCAAGGCAGATAGAAGGTCTAAAATATGTGATCTACACGGGAAGGCTTTAAAGAGATGCTGAGGGGGAAACATACGCAAAATTTTCTTTAAGTGTTATGTATCTAGGATGTTAAGGCAAGACACCCACAAGCAGAAAAAAACCCAAACAGTACTTTGAATTTTCAAAGTATTGGAAAGACCATCCATTGACATCTCTATCAATAGAGGACATTAAAATCAACCAGACAAGTACGAGAAGAGGCACAGGTATGGATGGTCATGCCTTGGGTCAGCAGTAGCCCCTTCAGATCTAAATTTCTATGAACGTAAGACAAGATGAGAACATTTCACTACACAGCAACTTCACCACTCAAAAAAACCCGAAACAATCACTATTGTTGCTTTCAAAAGTACACATCTGTCAAAAACAACCTCTTGCCTGCTCTAAAGGAAATACTGGTGGATTTACACTGCAAATAATGATCTTTTCATGATTGATTTGATTTTTACGCCAAAGGATGGTTTCAACTGCTAGGTTATTAGCAGTACAAATTTGGTTTTGGATGCCAGGACTCCTAAGGGGAAACACCTCTGGTTAGTGAAGCAGAGCAACAGGAAGCTGCATATCATATTTTGTATAGAGACTCAATTGTAAGAACTTACTCTGGGCACCAAGCCTCTATGGGAGCGCACTCTGCACGTTACCTTCTATCTTTTAACCTTACACATTTTTAGGAACTGCTTGGTGTGTATTTTCATTAATCAAGTTAATAAGCTCCTTGGCACATCAACAATCGTACTTACAAAAACACTGCCAGGCACCTAAGCACAGCCTCTGGACACAAATAAACTGAATACACAATGCAAGCCCATACCAAAGCCCCAGACGGGAACCTTCAGTAACAGTTCCTACTGCTTCAGTGTTTTGTTCAGCTGATTATTTTCGTATCATTAAAAATAATGATAGTGGGTCTTTTTCAGGTCAGTTTTTGTATTATTTGGCTGCACAAAGTAAATTTTTATTCAGCTTTTATTAAGGAATCAATGACACGATTCTTTCCTATCAAACATCATTTATAGGAGCATTACCACCAGTTATAGCAAAGTTCAAAGGTAAACAAGGCAAGAGCAAGCAACAACCATAAAGTTGACTATAAAAGGAAAACACTGAACCAAATACTTAAGAAGATCTGGCCTGTTCTATGGATAGTTTTATGACACTATAAAAAACAAACAAACAAAAAAAGAACCCCAAAAAACCCCAAACAAAACCAAAATAACATAAACATGAAAGGTAACTAGCTCAGCAAACCTAAAGGCAAATTTTGAAGGCTCCCTATTAAACGGTCAGAAGAATACATAGCTCTACCTAAAAGGAATAAAGTCTTGTGTGAAGAAACAGAAGAAAACCCCCACAGAATAGATACAAACTCTGCAAATACCTTAGATAGGAATTGATTAGACTATGTGTTGTACTGAATAAAAAAAAAATAAAATCTTTTCATTTGAACTACCAATCAACAGAAGTGTGTTACATTGTTCAGACTGTGAAGACAAGTTCAACAGAAAGCTGCTGCGAGGAAAGCTGAAACTGGTGTACTATTTATATATTTTGTACGTATTACTTGCAACAAAACCCCCACAACGATTAGCGTGCAGCTTGGGATGTGATAAACAGAGATAGATATTGTTGATACACTCAAGGAAATTTGAAGATAAGGAAAAAAATAACTTGATTTATATTATGAAAGTATCAAAGAAACCCTTGTCCTGCAATATTTTGCAAATGGAAGCTCAAAAACAGCAATGGGGACACAGTCTGGAAGGCAAGACCACATAAATACCAGAGTTGCACTGAAACTATTAATCAGTACCACACCAGGAAGCTATACAATATCTCCACACAGATTATTCCCAATTTACTGCAATACATTTTTTTCTTGTAAATGGAAACAGTTACAACAGGAAAGAGAATAAGAGAAGAAACAAACCCAAGTTTTTCATGCATTCCTCAATACAAGCACACAACTGCAACAAAGCAGTAGAAAAGAAATTAATTCCTTGGAGACACTGCATTTAAGAGTCAAAATGAGAACAATCCTAGCAGTAGCTTAGAGTGAACACATGTTCCTATAGCCTCAATATTGAGTCTGTAGTGAAAGCGGAAGGTAACCTTGCTAGGATCTTTTGCTGGTGTATGTTACCTGCCAGAAGACAGCAACTCCGGACAGAGGCAATGTAAGCATACAAGGCTTTAAAATACCTTCTGAAGCCTGAAAACTACACCCCACCAGTTTCCAAATACTAAAACAACAACAAAAATAATTCCACCTTGTTAAGGTGGATGCCATACAACTACCCCTAATTACCTAGGTACTAGTCATAGAATGTGTCCTCTTTATTTTAAAATACATACAGTCACCAAGCTGACTCTACCTCCAAAGGTAAGTGCAATAAGGTACGTGTAATTCATATTTTGTATATAGATTTGTGAGTCCTCAGGACAATATTTACCACGCTGAAAAGAATACATGATGCAGAATTTTGTACTTGTAGATTACTTGCATTTTTTGAATCGCAGGGCAGTTTTTACAAATCACTCAAGTTGAAAAGGTAACAGACCATGTGTAGCTGCTTCTTAAACTATGACCAAATCTTAGAAACATAAGCATTTCTGAGCAATTAAGTGCAATTTGCAGCTGTATAAGCCAAGGTTTAGTCAGAATTAGGGACGCATTTTCTTGACTTACAAATATAGAAAAAGCTTTTCTATTTTTAAATATGTGCACTAGCAAAACTTCACAGTTCACATTCAAGTGTGCCTCCCAATACAAGTGTATCAGTAACAGTCAATTGTTTTCTTCGCATTTAGAAAGAAAATATTTCAGTCAGACTATACTTGTTCAGAGGGTCTCCTTCAGATGCCCCTGGCTGCTCAGCTCTTTCTGCAGTCTCTTCCATAGGAGCAGTCTGTTCCATCCCACTGAAACAGTAAACAGAAAAACCACAAAGTCTGCATGGGTCACATTGGAAAAAAAACAACTTGTAGATCGATACCTCACTTTTTTCCAGAATTCCTTGGGAAGGGAAAAAATAGAGCAGAAAAACTCTAGGATCATAAGCAGAAAGTAGGTCTACTAAGTGACTAGTTGAGCAAGTAACAAGATGAGAAGCATTAGGAAAATCCAGCTTCCTTGTCCTTTTAATCAGAAAAGTGAAAAGCACACACCAAGACAAAATAATTTAATTTCAAATACGAATACCAGTACTTGATTACAGTGTATCACTGATGTTTGGGATTGCGTTTTTGTTTCTTTTCAACTATTAAAATTGCAAAATTAATACTCCAAGTTTGTACCTTTTATAACACGTACATTAGTTCACTGTCAAATGTGAGCAGCAGCATATCTACTTTCATGCTACTGATAGGCATATGTATTTAAAATTAACGTCTTCTATCTTTGATGCACTGACCATTATTCAGGCACAGACATACTTTTGGAATTATTTAGACAACTCCAATTTAATGTCACTTCTACCACACACACCACATCACAAAGTACAGACATCTCATGTTTGTATCATACGTTCTGATTCTACTGAACTTAAAAAAATTAACTAGGGAGAATAAACAAGGGATCTTAAATCTTGTACTTTATGAAGTTCACACAACATTCCCTGACATCCTACAGAAGCTACTTTAGTGCTTTTGTTCAGCTAGATTTGTGTTCAGAAGTATGTTCCTTTGTTTTGAAAGACGAGAGTACCTAACCAATATTTTACTTTTAGTATGAAATAGAAAAAAAGCCTTTCAGAAGAAGCTGGAATATCAAACCCCAAAATTATTACCCATCGAGGCTGTACTTTTCTACCTTTTAGCCAGATTGCCTGAATCCATGATCTAAGTTTTAAAAATAAAAATTTTATTTCTAAACCAATTTTGTGAACGAGTGTGTACATTGCCAGAAATTTTGCTGTAAGTACAAAGCACTGCCTTTTCTCTGCCCTTTATCAGCCTTCAATTAAAGGGTTCTAGAGGCATACGAGAACAAAAGCTACTGGAAAGAGTAGCACACTGATAGGTGCAAGGAATGGACAAAAGCTGAGACTTCCAGTGAGCTTTTAGCAAATCTGAACAGAAACTAATAAAAGAAAGACAGAATTGAAAATTTACCATTTTTATTAATGTAATTGACCATTATTAAGCCATCGCATTCTGTTACTGATCCTCCTGTGCACTTCAAAATATATTTCAGAAGTACAGGGAGCTAAATATTACCTCAAGAGCCACACTGAATTGTATTACAGCTTTGCAATTTAGAAATAATACTTAAACATGACAAAAAGAAATTGGACTTTAAGCTCACTAACACAGTTTCAATCTTTTAATCAGCCTCTTGTAGCAATGCCATTAGATATCACAGTCTCACTCTACTATTGAGAAAAGCCATAACTTACTTCTGTTAAGAGACAATTTACCCCTAGTCAAAAGATTCTGGCAATCCTAACTGAAGAAATAAAAGCATGCCTTTGCTACAATTTAATCTCACCAACATGAAAGAAACTAGTTCAGAAAACCATAAAACTATATTAATCACAACAATTAATAGAAAGCAAGGCTTACAAAGCTCAAAATGGACATGAAACTGATGAACAGAAACGTGTGACCTAAGGTGGGCCATGGAAAATGATGATCTACCGTGGGTGCAAGTATACGTTGTACCTTGTATCATCTTTAATTGTTACCCAGTTGGGAGCTTCACCTCCACCCTTTTTGTCATCTGCTTTCATCCCTCTAGAGACAGAAACAGGGTTATAGGAGTTAAAGAGCTTTTTTTCATTAGGGCTTCAAACTAAAGGCAGTATTGACTTTTTGCCAGCCAACTTGGATATAGAAGAGGGGAACAGAATACAGTTCTAGAACAGAGACACTACTGCAGTGCTGACTGCTGTTTACTTGTACACCACATAAGTAGCAGGTTATAGAACACTTACATTTTAACGTTCCCACTTTGTCTTTCAAATCCCCGTTTTCCTCTTTGGTCAAAACCATTGAAACTTCTGTTTATTCCACCACCTCTTCCTCTACCTCGCATTCCACCTCTTCCTCCGCCACAACCTCTTAATGGCCCTTCACGGTCTAATCTTTCAATCGGTCTAAAAAGAAGATTTCTAGTCAGATCTTTGTTTCTATAGAACAGTTAACAAGGAAGAAAAAATTTGTATAGTTGTATTTGTGCAGCTGTGGAAGAAGTCAGTAAGAGAGCTACTGTGTAATTTTTAGAGTGCATCTTTACACAGCACATAGTACAGTTGTTTGACTTTTGTCATTAAAATGGACATAAACTGAACTCAGTGGGAACTATGACATATTTAGCAAGCAACAGCCTCCACTATCCAAACCCAGATTTATAGGCAACTGCTAAAAATTTCAGGGACTTCGTTAAACAATGAATATTGCGATACAAAGTATAAACAGCCATGCTCTCAAGTGTTAAAGGTTTAGGTGGAATTTTCTAGTACTTATATAGAAAGCAAAATTGATATACATTCACCATCCAAGCAGTAAATATTGCAACAATAACAGTAAGCCTTTAAAGTTTAAATAGTAAAACAAAGGTTTACTTTCAGTTTGAACTAGAAAATTAATTCAACATGGAACCATGTTCTGCAAAGCTTGGTACGCGAGCTCAGAAATGAACATGTACATTGCAGGCTAGGGGTTACATTTTCAGATCTTTACACTTTTCAGTTTTGCCTTTTATTTCTAACATTTAACAAAACTGCTCTAAATTGATCTGTGAGGAAGCTGGAATTACAGCTAATGGGCATGAACTAGGTCATCTTGCAACAAATCTACACACTAATAATGCAACCATGCCTTCAAGTCACATCTGGCTACTAGATCCCTTTTTAAGACAGTTACGTCCTCCCTTCCCACCCCGTGCAGATCCTTACTTCTCCCAGTATAATTATGTACCTTTCCACTGTGAATTCCACTCGTCCGTCTGCTTCATAGGAACGGTATTCCCGGAAAGATGGTCTCCATTCAGTTTTGTCTTGTTTCACTTCTGCACTTCTGTTATTGAACCTTTGCTGTTCTCCCCGCTTAGGTGCTCGCTTCTGGCCTACACGCGCAGATACAGATTACTAGCGGTTTAATAACAACTGAATTGCAGTTATCAAACTGACTGAAATGAGTTGGTTACACCTTACAGTCTTCTGCTTTACTCTCTCCAGTTCCAGATTCACCAAAATATTAAAAGCACTTATAGTTAATGTTGCCAGACATTGTGTGTTTTAAAGACATCTACTTCTTTTCCCTTCTGTATTGATCAACCTGTCTTCAGCAAAAATACTACACGTGTTGACATGGCTCAGACATTTCCAGAAAAGACAGGCTAAAGAAAAATCTCATTTTACTCACATTAAGCTAAATAAATTGAAAACAAACCCTGTTTCTCTCATGTTCTCTTAAAGATCTTGCTAGCATACTACAGGATAAGGCAGCCAAGCTCCAATGGAAGACATGAATTGCAAGACCGCTGCAGGAGCAATAAGGGTGGGGAAAAGAGGAGGCCCATTAGAGACAGACATTAATTGCTGATCATGAGACAGCACACCTCCAGATAGACAAGCTGAAATTAGAAGTCTGAGCCTGCACGTCTACTTTAAGCTCACAGCTATGGAATCCAACAACCAGAGGAGGATTGTTACTGTTCTGTGGAAGAGAGGACCACTCAACAACACTACAAGTCACTGAGTTGAAGTAGCAGAAACCCAAGCAGTAGTACAAAGCCTCCAACAGCATTAATTGATTCTGGAATGTCAAATTCCAAGATAAAACATATTTAAGTTTTCTGGGGTTTGTTCAGAAATTTTCAGCATTAAGAAGCAGCAGGCTGGGCGGGGTGAATGGAGAGAAATTGTGTATTATAAAGCAGAATAAACTGAGGTTATCCACTCAATCCATACACATCTAGCATAGGATTAAAGTTCATTATGTGTTTCCTTCCCCATTTTCCCAAATTCTGTGCTCTATTTACAACAAAGTTCTCCAAAAGGAAGCAAGCATTTTGTCTGCTTGGCCCCTATACTTACGCTATTGGCTGAAAAAGGTGTTGGTTTAAGTCAATCAGCAGAAACACTGCTCTCAGACCAAGGAAACTGATCTATTCTTTCTACAAAAAGCACCTGTGCAATGCTGAGCAAGTTACTGAATTAAGGTTACTCGCATTGGACAAGTGACAGCCCTGTCAGCTGCATCTCCGTTGCCTGCCCAAAAAGAGAAAAAAGCCTCTTGTCACAATATTAAGAAACAAATTAATTCATAGCTCCATAGAAATGCCCGTCTAAGATCTCTGATCAAAGCTTAGGCGGCTAACATTAAGTCTGTAACACCATATTTAAAAAGAAAACTTCAAAGAACTATCCACTCAGTGCATACGGTGGAAGAGTGGTAAATAAAGCCTTTTGTATGTAGTAAGGACAGTCATATCTGTACACAGAAGATAGTTTTATTTGTGCTGCATAAACAACCCTAGCTTATGTTTTCTTTAACCTACAAACCACTTGACATAATATATTCCAGTAATTTTTTCTTCTCAAGATTTTTGAGTTGCTCGATCCCTAGAGCAGTAAAAATATTCCAGTACCTGAAGGAGGCCTACAGGAGAGATGGGGAGGGAGTCTTTATCAGGGAGTGGAGTGATAGGACAAGGGGTAATGGTTTTAAACTGAAAGAGGGGAGATTTAGATGAGATATTAGGAAGAAATTCTGTAATGTGAGGGTGGTGAGACACTGGAACAAGTTGCCCAGAGAAGCTGTGGATGCCCCATCCCTGGATGGGACTGGGCTGGATGCCCCAGGCTGGATGGGGCTTTGAGCAACCTGCTCTAGTGGGAGGTGTCCCTGCCCATAGCAGGGGGGTTAGAACTCGATTATCTTTAAGGTCCCTTCCAACTCTAACCATTCTATGATTTTCATCCCCAGAATTACTATGTAATCTCTGGATAAAGGGCAATCTTTGAAATCAGTTTCTGATACCAGGATACTTCAATAAAGAGCAAAATTAGAAAGAACACAGCATTGTACATGCTGTTCAGAAACCTGCCTGCTCCATGCACATCTCAACTACACCACCCACTATACAAGTGCCAATTTCAAATTGGAATCTTGCTGTGGAAAAACTGACTACTCATTTCTGACCTAATTTTTACTTATTTTGTTTGGATCTGGATGTGCAATTGCAATACAAGACTGCATTTCTATTTAGTTTTGAGCCTCTTACTGGCTATCAGAAACATAAATTATTCTAAACAGAATAACTTAGCAAGGATGCTGTAGTCAGAGACCACCTTCCTTAATTCATATTAACCTCAATTGCTCTTTCAGATTCAAAGAACTCCTTAAAACCAGTCAAGCAATGTGGAGGAAAAAAAAAAAAAAAAGAAAATGCAAGGGTCATTTTAAAAACATGGGCTCTGGTTGTGTTACTACTTGAAGTACTAGTTAAAAGTACTTCAAAACATGTCTTCTTGCCAGATATGCCAGTGTATTACATGTCACTAGCATTGAGCAGGCTAGAAAAAGCAGTCAGATCTACTCAGAATCAGAGTGAATTAGCCTTGCACTGAAATCAAACAGGTGGCTATAATTACTGCAGATGGATTTTAAATACTAGAATGATTATTTGTGGCACTTATTACTCATACAAAAACATTTTTAACTGGTTTAGCAGACATGCCGCAGAGGATTAAAACAGTTTGCTGCAACTATACCTCTCTAATAAGCAGAGTCACCCTCAGGGCAGGAGCTTGTGACCACTTGTGAATGAGTTCAAATGCCGGCACAACTTTCAGCTCCGTATATAAGGGCAAACTCAATGGAAGCCTGGCATCAGTGATAACATAAGTTATCCAGTTTTAATCGTCTGCTATATGTCTATCCCAATGCAGACTCATTTTTATTTCAGGAGCTGAAGAACCACCTACCCTTTGGGGAAAAAAACCAACCAAACAAATGAACCGTGAACAATCTTGCGTAACACTTTTCTTTCACTTAAACAGCTTTCACTTAAAAAACTGGGTTATGCTTCGAATGCTCATTAACTACCTCTTTAAGTGCACCTTAATTTTGTCCACTTGTTTGCATACATAGACTGGTACACAGGTCTTCTTCAAAACCACAAAAAAAGCTCTGGAGTTTGTGGATCACCTAGAATCATCTAGGTTGGAAGGGATCTTAAAGATCATCTAGTCCAACCATCAACCTAACTCTGACAAAAACCATCACTAAACCGCATCTCTAAGCCCTATGTCAACCCATCTTTTGAATATCTCCAGGGATGGTGCCTCAACCACTTCCCTGGGTAGCCTATTCCAATGCTTGATAATCCTTTTGGTGAAGAAGTGTTTCCTAATATCCAATCTAAACCTCCCCTGGTGCAACTTGAGGCCATTTCCCCTTGTCCTATCTCCTGTGACTTGGGAGACGAGACCAACCCCCACCTCTCTACACCCTCCTTCAGGTCGTTATAGAGCGCGATAAGGTCTCCCCTCAGCCTCCTCTTCTCCAGACTGAACAACCCCAGCTCCCTCAGCCTCTCCTCATAAGACTTACTCTCCAGATCCCTCACCAGCTTCGTTGCACTTCTCTGGACCCACTCCAGCACCTCAATGTCTTCTTTGTGGGAAGGGGCCCAAAAACTCGAGGCGAGGCCTCACCAGTGCCGAGTACAGGGGGACGATCACCTCTCGGGTCCTTCTCACCACACTGTTCCTGATACAGACCAGGATGCTGTTGGCCTTCTTGGCCACCTGGGCACACTGCTGGCTCATGTTCAGCCGACAGTCGACCAACACCCCCAGGTCCTTTTCTGCCAGGCAGCTCTCCAGCCACTCTGCCCCCAGCCTGTAGCTCTGCATGGGGTTGGTGTGACCCAAGTGCAGGACCCGGCACTTGGCCTTATTGAAACTCATCCTGTTGGTCTCAGCCCATTGATCCAGCCTGTCCAGATCCCTCTGCAAAGCCTCTCTACCCTCCAGCAGGTCGACACTCCCACCCGACTTGGTGTCATCTGCGAACTTACTGAGGGTGCACTCGATCCCCTCGTCCAGATCATTGATAAAGATGTTAAAGAGAATGGGTCCCAGTACAGAGTCCTGTGGGACACCACTCCTGACCAGCCACCAGCTGGATTTAACTCCATTCACCACCACTCTCTGGGCCTGACCCTCCAGCCAGTTTTTAACCCAGTGCAGAGTATACCCATCTAAGCCGTGGGCAGCCAGTTTCTCCAGGAGGACACTGTGGGACACTGTATCAAAGGCCTTGCTAAAGTCCAGGTAAACAACATCCCCAGCCTTTCCAGCTCATCCAGCTTGCTCATCCAGCAAGCAGGTCACTTTATCACAGGAGATCAGGAGATCAAAGGTCTTACTAAAATCCACTAAAAAAAATCCACAGCCTTTCCCTCATCTACCATGTGGGTCCCTTTATCATAAAAGAAGATCAGGTTTGTCAAGCAGGACCAGCCCCTCGTGAACCCGTGCTGGCTGGGCCTCATCACCTGGGCATCCTTCATGCGCTGCACAGGGGCACTCAGGATGATCTGTTCCATGACCTTCCCAGGCACCAGTGTCAGACTGACAGGCCTGGAGTTCCCCGGATCATCCTTCCGACCCTTCTTGTGGATGGGTGTCACATTTGCTAGATGTCAGTCGGCTGGGACCTCCCCAGTTTGCCAGGACTGCTGGTAAATGATGGAAAGTGGCTCCACCTACTTGAGGTCTTATGAAAACCAAAGATCACCCTTTTCCAGTCAACAAGTTTAGACTGTCTTTAAGGTGGTTTTCCTGTGACTTACGCCCGTAATCTGTATTCAGCTGAAGATGTTGCCTACCATTCCCCAACTCACCACCACTTCCCCAGGAGGTTACTGCAGCAGCCCAGTCTGTCAGCTAAGTTTTGCCTATCGCTTTTCTTTCTAAACTGAGAAATCAGAAAAGAAATCTGATGCTTAAACTGTTTGAACACATCAGCTATTTTTTTTTCCAGAAGCAGCAGCTGAGCTATTATTATTGGAAAGACACCTCTAAATACTAAAAATACCAGGTACAAGACCTAGACATTGCTAGAGAAAAAAGTCAGTTTTACTAGCTGTTGTTAAAACTGTAACTCATACAGCACTAACATACACTTAAGTAGTTTTTGCTTTCCCCACAATAATACTTTATTATCAGTATTAGTTTTTTTTGTACTGCAGCACTTAGACAGGAAGACTTTCTAGAAAAGTGGTTTTAATAAGTATGTATCACAGAACTTGCAACTGGAAAAACAGAAATTGTATTTTTAAGACCTGTATTGCCTGGTTTTCCAAATACTGGATCTCTGTGTACTAACAGTCAGATTTAAAACAATGCAGCAAAATCTGGCTGTCTTTGCAGTGTTGTTGTCATCTCCCTTTCACCAAGTTCTTCTATCCATGTCTTTTATCCTCAAATAAGTGGGACTTGTACCCAGGAAGAGAGTTTCTTAGGTTTTGTGGGCTATTCACCAGCAACCACTGCAACAGCATGCTCTCAACTTTTTTCTTAACTGTTAGTTTTAAGGGAAAAAAAGAGATTTTTATGCAGCAAACCTTGACTTTAGAAGAACACCACAAGGAGCCCACCTGGCAACTGTTATCAGTGCTTACAAGTTAAAGCAAAAATCTTTCTCAATTTTCTCCATTCCCTTATGTAAGGATTATGGCAGGTGAGAGTGGCAGCTGGCATGCAATTCATGGGATGAGGGAGGTTACTGCTGCAAAGAGCATCAAAACCTTATATTCTGACCAAAACTCCAGCAGATAGCGCTGCATCACAGTGTTTTATGAATTCATACAAGGCTGAGATCAACTCAACCCACCAAAACAGGCAACAATCAAATCAAGTGAGACAATTGCATCAATGCCCCACTTCCACAAATGCAGCCTGGTATGAAGAGGTGCCAAATGAAGAGTTATTTGTATTTCGGCCAAGTAGCGCACACAGGAACAGAGGAAAGGCAAACTGAGCATAGTTTTCATTCAGTTAGGAGGAACATTAGAGCAACCATAGTAGCCAGATGAAAGACTTGTATACCTTATAGCATGTATTTGAAGAAAGAAAAAAGCAATGACAAAATACTTTCCATCTGGGAATCCAGCCTTAGAGGTTTTCTGAATCAAAGACCATGAGCATTCATTTACAGAGGACAGATCCACAGATGGACTTCCATGTCTTTACCCAGACTGCTGTCTGAATAGATACATGCTTTGATATATCCACATCATCCTACAGCAACAAGTGTCACAGGTGCATTACAGTCCCAGAAGAAAAAGCAATCTTTCTTCTTATCTTACAAAATCTCTGTGAAATTATATTCCTTTATTTCTGTATAATAAGAAATAATAAATATTCCTTGCTTTCTCCGTGTCTCACCTGCAGTTCTATATACACTCCATTTGCAACCTCTCAAAACAAACACCTGAATTTATATTTCCCTCAATACAAAAATCATTCTGTAAGTTTCTCATGCATGTCACTCTAGTGTGCTTCTTCTAGTTTTAACATTTGTGAGGTGACCAATAGATCACACTGCAAGATGTGGGAAGCTGAGATTCCTTCAAAGGCATATCAATATCCTTTTATATTTTCCTTGCTACTGCTACCTCAGCAATTCCCAACACCACTGCTTCTCTCCTAGATGGCAACTCAAAATAGACCTGCTGTTCTACTCTTATCAGTCCCAATGATTCCAAGCTCTCTTAACTACAATAGTCTGAAACAGAAAAATCTTCCACATTGCACTATAGCTTGAAAAGCTGCCCCCTACCTCAATCCATGTTCTCCCACACATATTACTTTACACTTACTGATAGTGAATTTCCTGTCATTTTATAGCTCATTTACAGTACATAATTTGTGTCACTGCCCTGCAACTCGTCCTCTACTGGGCTAAATAGCCTTGTACCAGCAAGCTTCCATTATTTACTCCCCTCACAGCTCTTTTATCACCACATACATACACACAAAATAAAAGAAATTAAATTGTGCTTAAAATTTTTAATTTCAGACGAGTTTCCATTTCCTTGTAGATATTAAAACAACACTAACAGCAACACAGTCACTGGTCCCAAATTCAAATCCCTCTTCCCACTTATTCCAAGATATCCTCCTTTCCTCTGCTTTCAGCTTAACAGCTCATTTAAAAAAATGAAAAAATCTGAACCTCAAGAAACAATTTAATGGGAGTTCAGAGACCATGAAGTAAAACCAAAACCAAACAGGAATACCACTCTGGTTGGTCTGGAATGAGTGCAACTGGAGAAACTGTGCTATAATTCAAGGATCTCTCTCATTAATTATGGCTGCATGAAAAAATGCTACTGCATTACCATCTCAGTAATACAATAATACCTATACATGGACAAGTGATCCTCCTTTACAATAAAGCTGCATAATTCGAAGTAGTTAGACAGTTCACACTCTCAGGGACTTATTCTGCTGTATGTCAGAGTATAGCAGATTTAAGCCTGCACAACCTTACTTTCTCCCCTTTCCATGTGTGTGTCCATGTGATTTAATTCCAAACTTCAAACAATTAATTTTATGAACCAAAGCACAGCTGGTTACATGATTTGTGGAAAAATACATTACCCCAAAATACAAAAAAAAAAAAAAAAAGGTTACAAAGAGCAAATAAATATGACTACAATAATACCTATACATGGACAAGTGATCCTCCTTTACAATAAAGCTGCATAATTCGAAGTAGTTAGACAGTTCACACTCTCAGGGACTTATTCTGCTGTATGTCAGAGTATAGCAGATTTAAGCCTGCACAACCTTACTTTCTCCCCTTTCCATGTGTGTGTCCATGTGATTTAATTCCAAACTTCAAACAATTAATTTTATGAACCAAAGCACAGCTGGTTACATGATTTGTGGAAAAAAACATTCCCCAAAAAAAAAAAAAAAAAAAAAAAAGGCTTCAATCATTGCATACAACACACCAGAGACAGACACATCAAGTTAGACTCTTTTTTGTGGTATTCTGTTTTCACATGTGCCAGCACTCAATTACAGAATTGCCAACTGCAGCTTTCCTCTGAACAATTCTTATGACGATGTAGCTGAAAGAACAATACTGGAACAAGTTATTTAAAAATAAGAAAACAGCAGTCAGTATAAGATAAAATTTCCCAGAGACATTCTGTGCCACGTTAACTTAAAATCTTAGCTAAAAACTCAAACACATAGTATTCAGGAACTACATCTGAATGTTACACAAATCATCAAATGTACATGAAAGAAGAAAACCTTTTAGAGGTATTAGCAACAAAGATTTAGTGATTTCAATAGAACAGCGCTTATTACTGCATGATCAACAAATTTAATTTGCCTGACCGTTAAAGAATGCAAGCACTGCAACTGGGCCTTTTGAACAGCTGGCAAATGCAGATTGGCCACTATGTTAAGAATGAACTGAGTTAACATTAAGTGGTGCAATTATAAGAGCTGCAATACCTACAAACAGCTTTTACCAAAATCCTCTGTAGATAGGCTAAAAAAAAAATAATCACAAAACAACACAGTCAGTAAAGAGAAAAAAATACATCATTAAGGTCAATAGTGTAAGTTTTGGCAGGCTATGAAACAGTTGTCCATTTTCTCCATAAAGAAAGATTAAAAAATAGTCTCTTTACAGTTGTGTCAATTCATAATAAATATTTTGGGTCCTAAAGGTAGAAGTACTGGATTATCTGGCAAATTCCTCTTAGGAGGTTTGTTTTAAACTGACAACAACTCCAGAAATTAAATAAAAACTCCTCTGGAAAGGCAGTGAAGAACTAAATTTAAAAATGTTGAATTACAGAACTTTGTGAGAAAATCTTCCAATCTAAAAACCAAAATATAACACTGAAAGCAGTCTCTCAGACTGCTGTAAAACTTTTTACATACTGCAAGATGGAGGACGAGGCTTGCTTCAATTCTTTCTAAAGGTAAAGACTATTTTGTTCAGATTTTATATGCTCAAGAGATAATACAACAATACAACAAAAATCATGAAACTTTTAACAAGACTTTTTGTAACCCAAACAAGCAAAACATCCCAGTAATCAGATTAAAGAGTCTGAAGGGAGTCCAAAGGAGGGCCACGAAGATAATCAAAGGGCTGGAGAGCCTGCCCTATGAGGAAAGGCTGAAGAAGCCAGGTCTCTTCTCCTTGGAGAAGAAAAGGCTTGGTGGGGGGCCACATCACAATATTCCTGTACTTGAAGGGTAGCTACAAAGACGATGGAGGCTTTCTCTTCACAAGGTGACACATGAAGAGGACAAGGGACAACAGGTACAAGTTACACAAGGAGAGATTTCATCTCAGCACAAGAAAAGAATTAATAACAATCATTCACCAGAACAACCTTCCCAAGGATGTGTTGGAGGCCCTGTCACTGGAGGTTTCCAAGATGCAATTGGAGAGGAGGCTAGTCGATCTCTTTTTGGTACCTTTCAAAGGAAAGGCTGGACCAGACAATCCTTTGAGGTTCCTTCCAACCTAGGCTGTTCCGTGATGTTTCTATTAAGACTAGTACAACCCAGGCTGAATTTTGTTTTTCAGCCATAATACCAGAATCTGATTCAGTTTTTCAGATGGGTCCAGATGCTTCTTTATGGTATTCAACTCGTAATCAGTGAAATCAGAATTTATGCCGACAAAAAAAAAAAAAAAAATCACTAAAAAAGACTGGAAACAAAATCTTTTTTGTTTGTTTTTGGGTTGTTTTTTTTAATAATAGTTTAGTCATTAGTTTCACAATTTAGTAATTTTAATCAGTATTATTTACTTCTACAAACAGAGGTATACTCTTCTAGCACTGTGCCCATCATTAGAAGCTGTATGCCAAATTGAGCTGCTAGGAGGACCTTCCCAAGCGGGTAGGCATTGTCAGCTATTAAGCTGCTAGTCCCCTGAATCTTTTACTGCATCGAGAAGTTTTCTGGTTGAATCCTGTACAAAAAATTAACTTTATATGGCCCAAATAAAAAGCTGCCCCTACTCTTCCAAAAAAAAAAAAAAGAAAAAAAAAAAAAAAAAAAAAAAAAAAAAAGGTTTTCCCCTCAACCTTTCACACTTGCTTTATATTTGTTGGCTATGCAATCACTGTATTTGCCCTAAGCTCAGAGGGTGATCTCTGTCCTTCAGAGCAGGTTTGTTGAGACAGCACATCCAAAGGAGGAGTGTGCAGAAGGACCAAGTCTCAACTCTCTGCCCTGGTTTAGCATCCTGAGCGCTACGCAGTTGGAGTCCCTACTTCACAACAAGCCTGAGACATAAACACATAGCGCACACAAAACCCAGGATAGATATTTTCTTTAAAGTAAAAAATTGCTGCACTTTTCAGACCATGTAAGTCTTAAAACAGATGTTAATTCACTTTCACAAAGGCTACTATAAGCCAGCAGTCTTTTCTCCAATTTAAATTAGCAGGAAGTTAAAACAAGGTGCACATACCTGATGTCTTTATAAGAGAGAACTGGGCTTCTTAATATCAAGGTAGCAGAAAATAGTTAAACACACTTCACAGGGCCACTGTGCATTACCCCAGAATTACACTCAGAACCTGTATGTTTAAGACAGCTATATAGACAAGTAGGAGGTAAACAATGCTCTTCACATACTCCCACACTCCCGATAGGTTAGTGATAACCACCAGTTCTTCAAAACTTGAGACTCTGCTGTCCACAGATCAGACTCTTTCGCATTCTGTTGATAACCACAACGAAGTATCCTTTGAATAAAATAAGCCTGTTACTAGTGAAAGTATTGGTCTTACAGGCAGAGATCTCTGACAAAGTCGCTTAACAACCGCAGAGGAATCTCCAAAGATATGTTTCATGCAACTGTCCAAAGGAATAGGGACAACTTTATAATCCTCTACAAAGATGCTCATTAATTAGTAGATATTTGGCATGGAAAGATTCTCCACTCCTCAGGGTCAAATAATCGCCATGGGAACAGTGTCAGGCTGTAAGTCTAAGCAATAGAATTGGTAATAATGGCAATAGCATATTGGAGCAATAACCCCAACTCAAAGGCCACACCTTTTTCTAAGGCATTAAAAGACAGTTCAGCCACTGTGAATTTAACAGAAGCTTTCACTACGGATAGAAATTAATACTTTAAGAATAGTTAATGTGATAAACTCCATTGTCCGCTGCAGGAAAATGAGAATTTACAACAACTCAGAAGGGTAAAAGCAGAGTCCTTTGTGCAGAGGTTCTCAATATTTGGAAACCATCAGCCAGCTCTCAGATACTTTAAATACTGAGCCCAGCAACCTGAAGCTCATTACCAGGTAAGTAATAACAATCACACCCACAAAAGTGCCTCCAAATGCAAGGAGCTGAAGCCCAGAAAAGCCTTCAGCTACAAAGAGGACTGTGATACTCTGATAATAAAAGCCGACTTGGCTCCCTATTCCCCCAAGCAACATTTAGCATCAAAACCCAGCAGCTGCCAAACAACCCGGACCGTTCCTGAACACCGCGCCGCAGAGTTCACCCAGGAAATGAGTTTTTCTTCAAAGGTTTGGGCATCAGTGGAAGCTTGCGGCAACCTAAGCACAGATCCCCAGGCACGCTATAACCTGAAGAGCCAGGAAGCTCACAGGTGCTGAGAAACCACCGCTGTGTGTGTGAGACAAGGAGAAGAGAAGAACAGCCGGGCTGAGGAGGGACGGAAGGCACCCACCGGGATGCCCAACGCTACAGACGCTGCAGTAGAAAAGCCGAGGCTCCTCCACTCTTCTCCTGGGACCGTTCCCAAAGTTCCCACTCGCACACCCACCGCCCCGCTCCCCTTCGGAAGCCTCCCCAAGGCCGGCACAGCCCCGCAAGCTCACCCGGGGCCGGGGCCCGGTCCCGAACCGCAGCGCGGCTCCTCCGCTCGTCACCTGTGTCGCCGCGGGGACTCCAGCTGTGCCTTCACAAAACACACCCCGCCCGGCGGCTCCTGCGGCCCCGCTCCCCACAACCGGCCGGTCCCCACCACACGGCCGGGCTGCCCGCGCCGGCCCGGCCCGCCGGGACCCCGCACTC
>NW_015090766.1:2929573-2938718 GCF_001431845.1 Calidris pugnax | reverse complement strand
TAATAATAATAATAATAATAATAATAATAATAATAATAATAATAATAATAATTAATTGGAGTGGCACAACAGCCAAGGCTCGTCCTCCAGAGTGGGGCTTAGAACCCAGGAACGCCTGGGCAGTTGTACGCTTCCCAATCCATGCATCCCTTCGGCACGCACCGCCTGGTCCAAGGGTGATTTGTGTTCTGGTGGGCTCTCGCTCCGGTCCAGACCCCGTCCCCAGCAGGGATAATAACTGTTCTTGTTCTCTGAGCTGCATCCCCCGCTGGCAGCGGAGCTCACAGCTTCCTTATCTCCCACTGTGTTCCCATCTCAGACCCTTCTTCTATGTCGCGAAGTAGAATCACAGAATCTTCTAGGTTGGAAGGGACCTTAAAGATCATCTTGTCCAACCATCAACCTAACTGACAAAAATAGACACCCACACAACAAACAAGGAACATCATCACTAAACCATACCTCCCAGCACTACATCAACCCGTCTTTTGAACACCTCCAGGGATGGTGCCTCAACCAAAGTTCAAGTTCAAAACAAGTTCACCCCACCTAGGCCAGTTTGCAGCTGGCGGCCCAAACCTTCGGCAGCTTGAGCTACTCAACGCAGAGTGAGTGCTACATAAGCAGTATGCCAACGTGGCCCAGCACTAAATGATTAATTTTATTTAAACTGAACCACTATCATTCCATATTCCTTTACAGTATGCATGTCTGGGTAGACTATTTGGCAAGATTCTATAATCTGATGTCATCACATAGAATCACAGAATCACCATGGTTGTAAGGGACCTCTGAGATCATTGAGTCCAAGCTTAAAAACAAACAAACAAACAAACAAACAAACAAAACCCACAAAACACAACACCCCACCACATCACACCCACCCACAAACCAATAATCTCGGGCACTAGAGCATGCCCTGAAGAGCCACGTCTACATGTTTCTTAAATACTTCCAGGGATGGTGACTCCACCACCTCCCTGGGCAGGCTGTTCCAGTGCCTGACCACCCTCTCAGGAAAGTCATTCTTCCCAATATCTAATGTAAATCTCCCCTGCCACAACTTTAGACCATTTCCTCTGGTCCTGTTATTATTTCCTTGGAAGAAGAGGCCAACCCCCACCTCTCTACAGCCTCCTTTCAGGTAGTTGTAGAGCGCAATGAGGTCTCCCCTCAGCCTCCTCTTCTCCAAACTCAACATGCCCAGTTCCCTCAGCCTCTCCTCATATGACTTGCTCTCCAGACCCCTCACCAGCTTGGTGGCTCTCCTCTGGACACGCTCCAGCAGCTCCATGTCCTTCCTGTAGTGAGGGGCCCAGAAATGAACACAGTACTCAAGGTGAGGCCTCACCAGTGCCAAGTACAGAGGCACCATCACTGCCCTACTCCTGCTGGCCAGGCTATTCCTGATACAGGCCAGGATGCTGTTGGCCTTCTTGGCCACCTGGGCACAATGCTGGCTCATGTTCAGCTGGCTGTCCACCAACACCCCCAGGTCCTTTTCTGCCAGGCAGCTTTCCAGCCACTCTTCCTCAAGCCTGTAGTGTTGCCTGGGGTCGTTGTGACCAAAATGCAGGACCCAGCACTTGGCCTTATTAAACCTCATCCCATTGGCCTTGGCCCATTGATCCAGTCTGTCCAGATCCCTCTGTAGAGCCTTCTGACCCTCAAGCAGATCAACACTCCCACCTAGTTTGGTGTCATCTGCAAACTTACTGAGGGTGCACTCAATCCCCTTATTCAGATCATCAATAGATATTAAAGGAGACTGGCCCCAAAACTGAGCTCTGAAGGACACCACTGGTGACCGGCCGCCAACTGGATTTCACCCCATTAATCACAACTCTCTGGGCACGGCCATCCAGCCAGTTTTTTACCCAGTGAACAGTACACTTGTCTATGCCATGATTCGCCAGTGTCTCCAGAAGAACACTGTGGGGGATGGTGTCAAAGGCCTTACCAAAGTCCATGTAGACAATGTTCCACAGCCTTCCCTGCATCGAGAAGGCGAGTCACATGGTCATAGAAAGAGATCAAGTTGGTTAAGCCAGACCTCCCTTTCATAAACCCATGCTGGGTGGCCCTGATCCCTTGCCTGCCCGGCACTTGCCTTGAGAGCTCTCCCAAGATGATCCTCTCCATGACCTTTCCCGGTACCGAGGTCAGGCTGACAGGCCTATAGTTTCCCGGATCCTCCTTCCAGCTCTTCTTGTAGATGGGTGTCACACTGGCCACCCTCCAGTCATCTGGTACCTCTCCTGTTGACCAGAATTGTTAATAGATGATGGAGGGAGGCTTGGTGAGCTCTCCCATCAGCTCCCTGAGTACCCTTGGGTGAATCCCATCTGGCCCCATACACTTATACGTGTCCAGGTGCATAAGCAAATCATTAACTCCTGGATTACAGGGGATTTGTTCTGCTCACCATCCTTATCTTCCAGCCCAGGAGGCTGAACACCCTGGGGGTAGCTGGTCTGACAATTAAAAATGGAGGCAAAGAAGGCATTAAGTATCTCAGCCTTCTCCTCTTCTTTGGTCGCAATGTTTCCCCCCGCATCCAGTAAGGGATGGACATTCTCCCTGACTCTCTTTTTGTTGACGTATTTATAGAAACTTTTTTTTGTTGTCCTTTATACTAATGGCCAGGTTGAAGACAGGTTGAGGCCATAACTGTGTTGCCATGGGTCCTTTAATATAATCCATAGCCACTAACAAATTACTTTAATGAAAGACAAAGCACACTGGACTGGAAGCTCCAAGGGCAACACAGGTGGCCAGCACACTTGGATAAACTAGCCTGGTATTTCCACAAAGTGTCTGAATTGCCCCTTTCTGCTTAAGACTGCAGTGGTGTTCGTGACATTGGCAGACCTCCACCAGTGCATGCAGGAACACTTCCAACAGCTTCGTGCAGCACTACAGTGAGATGGGTGGGTTTCACAGCTTAACCTGGAAAGCTGTCCTGCCCAGCAAAAACAGTGAATGGAGCTCCCCAGACATCTCCAAGCCTCCATGACAAAGACTATGTGCAGCTACCCCTGTGGCTGTAGGAGCCACGTCGGCCACAGCCAGCAATATCTGGAGCGAGGTACAAGTCCTCTTACTTAATATCTCTGAGGTTTATAAATATGAACAGCAGTGCAAACACTCCTGGGGACTTGACAGGGTTTCTTCACAGGGGACAGGCAACTGCACAGGCAAAACATCCCTGCCCGTCTTAGCAGCTACAGTAACCCCAAACACATGCTGTAAAAATCCCTGCCCTTCAGACACGATTGCCCAAAGAATGACTACAGTCTGATTTCTGTGATGAAACTATGTTTTTATCCTGATTGTTCGTGGGAAATTAATGCCTCGTTACATAACTTCGGTGTACATCCCACCTTGTTTTGAAATTAATCTTTTCTTTAGTACAGGACCCTGAAACTCAGACTCCCTGCTGTGCTTCAAAAGGCAGGATTAGAGAGCGCTGGCAGCATAAAAATCATCTCCTCCCTCTCCGAGTGCAGATAGGTCTAGGCACACCATCGTAAAACAAAATATGGCACATCTGCTACACATTACTCCAAGCCCTGAACATAATCAATGCATCTCCTCTAGCTTTTCTGTTGACCCATTTATGCAGGGCATGCTTGCTTAGAGAATAAAACTAATTTAATTAAACTGTGCCCTTTCTAGCTTCATCCTCATTCAAGACACTACAAACAGTTTTGCATCAATGTAAATATTGATAGCAACTAAATTAGGGGGATTATCTGCTCAGAAACAGCTTTAAAAAACCCTGGTAGTCAAGTCGGATCTCTTAGGCTCTCACATGTTTCAAATTGAAGAAGGAAATTCTCAACAAAGAGAATATATTATCATTATTTCTGCATAGTTCTTAAATTGTAAAAAATATCTAGCTAAAATTGAAAATGTAATAGAAATTTCTGAAGCTACCTCCATGAATATGCTACAGTAATAAAATACTGTAACAGAAATGTTTATCTAGATCAACTGTGCTTGCCTCTGAATAGAATCATAGAATCATAGAATGATATGGGGTTGGAAGGGACCTCTGGAGATCAAGTCCAACCCCCCCACTGGAGTGAGTCCACCTAGAGCAGGTTGCACAGGAACATGTCCGGGCGGGTTTTGAATGTCTCCAGAGAAGGAGACTCCACCACCTCTCTGGGCAGCCTGTTCCAGTGCTCCACCACTCTCACAGTAAAGAAGTTCCTCCTCATGTTTAGGTGGAACTTCTTATAATTTATTTTGTAGAAAGATGAAAATACATGTATTTTACTGAAAAAAGGAATTGCAAAGCTAATTTGTCTAGTTCTGTTCTGGAGAAACATATTAACAGCACCACACAACCACAACAAATCAACAAAAAAACCACCAAATCTTTTGTAGGCTTTCATAGAGCCTTTTGGTATCAGTTGTAGCATCCACACTAGATTTCCTCAACAAAGGACTGTATCCAGAAAGCTTTTTAGAAATTTTATTTAAAACATTCTACAAGCTTGAATCAAAGCCTCCTGAAGTTATGCTGTATATGAAAGATGGCAGACAAAAGGGTGTCAGTATTGACCATAGAGACACTGCACTTGCAGATTTAATAGGCATTTTAAAGGTCATAGTATCATTGGAGAGGGACAAAAATGAGGAATTAAGAAATATTTCATCAGTAAGATTAGAGATTTGGTGTTTTGTGGAATCTGGCTTTGTTTTCACAAAGTTTCAAAAGAGGGAAAAAAAAAAGTATAACTTCTTAGAGAGATCACAAAATGATAACCAAAAACAGCACTAGTTATATCTTGTATAATTCTCTTTCTAAAAATTAATGTAAGTCTTTACAAAAAGTTCTTAGTTTTCTGATGCTCTGAATTATCAAACAAAAGAAAATTTCTCTAATATAGGTTTCAAACTCCAAACTGATTAAGTGTCTTGCATGGCAGATCAAAGTAACCCATAATCTGTTCATTCACAGCTTTTCACTACGGGCAAACAGCATGTGATTGTCAACTTACACACTTACACAAAAAAGAGTTGGACAAAGAAAGCCTGAATTTTGCACTTAACATGAACCCAAACATTCCGCCTGGATTTTCGCATTGGAATAGTAACAGTGACGGATTCCGTACCATTACGTATTTGCACACAAATCCTGAATCTCACATTTGCAGTGCTGAAGCACAGCTGCCTAACTTTTCTGACATCAGACCACTCATCGTATTTCAGCTATGATAAGGGCTGCCTGCCAAAGTTGCTCCTCCATCCAGGTGCTCTTTGTGAGTGGATTTTTCACATGTGCAGAACAGCCACGCTACACAAGCTTTCCAAACAGGTACAGGTGTGGAGTATCGCATCTTTACCAACAGACACCTTGGTTCTTTTTTTTTTTTTTTCTCCCTAAAATGCAAAGGTGCCTAATCACAGGAGACAGTGGAGGCTGATGTTCCTCTGACTTTCACAGCTAAGCATTTAATCACCAGCAAGGGGCATCTTGTCCTTGACCTTTCCTTTAGCCACTCTCTCATCCCCAGACATGAAACTTTTTCTGTAGCACCTAAATATGCTCTGCCTGGTGTAGAAGCATCCCAAACCCACCACAGAGCTCAAAGTCCCACTCTGGAGCAGGGCACTCGAACAGGTAGAGAGGGTAACACTATGTCACTTAGTGGATCTAGCCATCACATACATTTTCCATCGATGTAATTCTATTGAACTCAATTGACTAAATGAAGTTTTAAGTTGAGCGGTGAAGAACTACATCACCGAAGATGGACCTGCTTATGGTAACTCTGGTTCTTCGATCATCTTCACAGGAAGAGATGTGAATTTATCTTTGTTACGGGCATGCTTACCTCATTCTGTTTCTTTCCCTCTGGAGCATTCAGTTTCTGACCTCGAGTGAGCTATATTAACATAAGTGATGTTATTGTCTTGGTATATTGATTAGATGTAAAGCAAAACTTGGGAAATGTAATAAAAACCAGTTAGATAAAAGGTATTATGACTATTGGTAAGTTATGCTATAAATGTATATTACAATGTACAATAAAGTTACTTGCAGTGTGGTTAAGTATTTGCTATTATCTACCTAAAGGGCATCACTATCTTGAAGTTTTCTGGTTTGAACTTCAGACTATCACTAAAAATAGCTGACACATGCTTCAGAAACAAAGAATCTTGTTTCTTCTTCATTTATCAAGTATTTGTGTTCTGTTTCAGTTTGGGAAATATAGCATTTACCCACATCAGGGAGTTAGTTTTTATTTCTGAGCGTATTATCCTCAGGTTCCTGAATTGTGGTGTCCTTTTGTCTAACTAGCTGGGTAATATATATTCCTTGTTTCCCACTGAATTCGTGCTCCCTCTCCTTTCACTATTTCTTTATTATGCTGTGTGTAATACAAGGTATGCTGTGTTGTAATAATAGGTAGGATTTTATCTGATTGTGGATTGTATAATGTTTCATTATCTTAGTGCTTTACCTCTCGGAGAGAACTTTTTCTTGTTTCTATACTAACACTACAATATTCATGCTTTTATACATTAAGCTAGTAGCATAGCATCAAAATACCATCAAGAGCAAACACATTAAATATTGTTAAGATACAGTATCTTAGAACTGTTTTTACATAACACTACATGAACAATTAATTTAATATGTATGACTGTACGTACTGAAAGGCAGTGTATTTTGAGTAGGCTACGTGCATTGTGTGTGTGTGCTTTTCTTCTTCCAGTAGCAGGATCTTGACAGAGAGGCCACTTCTCTGCTTTCGGTCATTGTTACTACTACATGAAAAACTTTTGTTCAGAGCAGTTAAAATATCAGAAGTGGCATCAGCTCACCTCCTCCTTCTCTTGTGCTGCCTCCCATCTACCATTTGACATTAGAAAAATTTACAAAATCCATGTTAAAAAGTTAATCTGCTGACAGACCCTTGAATGTCATTACAAAATTTAATGTGTACACTGAGGTGGCATAGCGTAAGTATAGAGATATCCAGTTACTTGCAATGCATTGCACCATTCTTAATATCTACAATTTTATGTACCAAATCGTAACACTAATTCTATCAGTCACTGGAGTTCCTCAGCAGCTACAAGCACTACTTCAAGCATCTGTTGTGTAGTTTTGGGAAGTTATGAAGGTATTCACAGTTTGGTTTGAGGATGCAGTTATTTTACTGAGTCAGGCTTTTTTTCCCCCATTAGATTTTAACATATCTTTCTCTATTACCACTTGTCTACAATATTGTTCCCTTACTGGAACTTTCTTCCATGGATTATTTTTAAGGGCTGAAGCTTTTAAAATGGGTCAGATCTAAGCACATGAAAACATGTTTGCTCAGTATGGGAACAAAAGTTATAGGCTAGTGTTTTCTTTCCGGCCTGGTAAGCACAGCCTGACCTGGCATAGTAGTGGTAGGACTTTGACCAAGTTATAAATATATATATATAACACCAAGTTTGAGAAGCTGAGTTACCATTGCTGTGAACAAGAATTTACTTAAGCAAAAATTAAGGTTTTTTTAGTTAGTTTAAAAGGATAGTTGTGACAAACTGTGCAACTCATAATGAAAGGGCTGCTTATCTCTGGGTGCATACTTAATACTGAGTCCAGTACTAGTCTTTATGTTGGAAGAACTGAGTTTCTAATTACACGCTTAGTTAGTAGTCATA
Source organism: Calidris pugnax (assembly GCF_001431845.1). Taxonomy (NCBI): domain Eukaryota; kingdom Metazoa; phylum Chordata; class Aves; order Charadriiformes; family Scolopacidae; genus Calidris; species Calidris pugnax. Next base: position 2,931,041 of record NW_015090766.1, on the reverse strand, counting down.
CACTGCAAATTTGCTCTTCCCTGCACTTTCCTGTTCCTGCCAGTACTGCCGGCTGCTAGCACTCGCACAAGGCAGCATTCTACAGCATACAAACTGCAGTGAATACAGCAGAAAAAGGAAAAAAAAACCTTCATTGTTTTTACAGTTTCCTGACTTCTCTGTGCTCTTGATATTTATCTCAAAATTTAGCTATTAATGTAAGAAATGAGAGTTACTTATGTCACAACCTATAACTAGCCAGTAAAACCCACTGTGATAGTAAGACAGTGAAGCAAAAGTAGCTTGTCAATGTAATGCTGTTGGTTAGCTTCTGCACAAAAGGCCCATACCAAGTGCCAAGAAGTGTGCTCCTGCTTTAAAAAACACAGAAAACCATTAAAAAAAAAAATTGTGCTGCTGTATCTGATAAAGCTAAAGCCTTTTCAGTTCCAAAGTATTCAATAAACGAGGCACTTCCGTAATAACACTTGCAGATTTAGAAGCGGAACAGATGACCAGCAGGTCACGGGAGGTGATTCTGCCCCTCTACTCTGCACTCCTGAGACCCCACCTGGAATACTGTGTCCAGCTTTGGAGTCCTCAACACAGAAAGGACATGGACCTATTGGAACTGGTCCAGAGGAGGGCCACGAAGATGATCAGAGGGATGGAGCACCTCTCATATGAAGACAAGCTGAGCGAGCTGGGGTTGTTCAGCCTGGAGAAGAGAAGGCTCCAGGGAGACCTTATAGCGGCCTTTCAATATCTGAAGGGAGCCTATAGAAGAGCTGGGGAGGGACTCTTTGCCAGGAGGTGTAATGATAGGACAAGGGGAAACGGTTTTAAATTGGAAGAAAAAAGATTCAGATTAGATCTCAGGAAGAAATTTTTTACTATGAGGGTGGTGAGGCACTGGAACAGGTTGCCCAGGGAAGTTGTGGATGCCCCATCCCTGGCAGTGTTCAAGGCCAGGCTGGATGGGGCCTTGAGCAACCTGCTCTAGTGGGAGGTGTCCCTGCCCATGACAGGGGGGTTGGAACTCAATGATCTTTGAGGTCCCTTCCAACCCGAACCATTCTATGATTCTATGATTCTATGACCTGTTCCATGTTTTTTACCAGCAAAAGCCAGATCAGGGTACGCCACTGTAGCGCCAAATCACGCCTTGCTAACACAAAAATCTTCAGCAGATCAGCCACATAGACACCTTACCTCACACAGATGAGCCAAAGTCGAGACAAACCCCCATTTCCCGTGGCCGTGGCAGCCTGGCTGCAGCCTCCCCGCATCCCTCCATTTGCGCCAAGCAGAACCAGACTGGGCCCCTGCTTCACCGGGAAATCTATGGATTTAAGACACCCATTTCAGCGCCGTAGTGTAGACAGTAGTATAGAGACACATCTAACACTCCTGGGGCCGCCTCCCGCCCCGCCAGGCCGGCCCCGCGGCTGCGGGAGGCCCGCCAGGCCAATGCGGGCGGGGGAGGCGG
>NW_015090766.1:2928589-2929563 GCF_001431845.1 Calidris pugnax | reverse complement strand
CCTGCCGCCTCCACAGCGCCGCGCCTCACGGGGAACCCTCTCCTCCCTCAGCGACGGGCACGGGCGGCGACGGGGCTGAGGGAAAGGCCTTCCCCCTTCCCGGGCGATTGGCCCCCGCCCGCCCGCCCGCCAAAGGCGCGCTGTGAGCCAGCCCGGGCGCGCCAGCCACCTCCGCCTCCGCCTCCCTCTCCCCTCACCCGCGCTTCGGCGAGCCAATCAGCGTCCTTCCCCGAGGCAGCGGCGCCGCGGCGGACCAATCAACGCCTCCCCCGAGGCAGGGCGGCTCCCCCGGCCCCGCGAGCCCGCTCAGTTTCGAATTCTGCCGGCGAGCCCAGCGGCTGTCCAATAGGGTGGCAGAGGCGACGCCCGCGCCCGGCTCGGGCGCCGCCTCCCGGAGGGCGTGGCCCACTTAGCGGTTGGTCGGCGGGAACCGCCGCCGCGTGACGCCAGCGCCGGGTTGGGTGATTGGTTACGCCCAGGCGCGAAATGTAACGCGGGAAAATCTGGGGCTCGGCCTGAGTCGTGGGCGCGGAGGGCTTGTGGCGGCTTCTCTTCCTCGGGCATCGCCGGGACCCGGTCTGCCAGCGCGGCCGGCACCGCTTCGGAAAGGTGCGGAGAGGCGGCGGCCGCTTTGCCCCGGCCGTTTGCTATGGTCGGGGGCCGCCGCTGACTTTGCGGGTCCGCTCGGGGCTGGCCGCGGAGGGAGGGAGGCGCTGAGACCCCACCGGGAGCCGCCGTCCCCGGCGATGAGCGGCTGCGGCGCTCCTTCCGTTCAAAACTTAGAAAAAAGGAAGGAAGCAGAAAGGCTGTCGTCTGTTTTGTCTGTTCCCCGTTCCCCCCCGGTTTGGCAGCGCGCGCTGTCAGTGCCGCACGCCGCCTCCCGCCCCGCCGCGTGGCGGCAGCAGAGAGCGCTGGGGGACGGCTCGGCGCCCCTCCCCCCGCGCTCCCCGCCCCGGGTGGGATCCCGGCCACCG
>NW_015090766.1:2928080-2928579 GCF_001431845.1 Calidris pugnax | reverse complement strand
CGTTTCCCCGCCGGTGCCTGCGAGGAGCGGGCGATGGCGGAACGGCTGCCGCCGGGCCTCCCGGTGATTTTTTGCCAGGACTCGCCGAAGCGTATCCTGGTTTCCGTTATCAAAACCACTCCGATCAAGCCCCGCGAGGAGCCTACGGCCGCCCTGCCCGTCCCCACCAGCCCCGGCTTCAGCGACTTCATGGTCTATCCCTGGCGCTGGGGCGAGAACGCCCACAACGTGACCCTCAGCCCCGGCGGCCCCGCCGCCCTCTCGGCCCTCCCGCCGCCCCGCGCCGGAGCGGGCAGAGCCCCCGCCAGGGACGAGGAGGAGGCGGGGAGCCCGGGCGGCGGTGACGGCCATCGGCACCTGAAGGTGAGTGCGGCCGCGGGGCCGGTGTCGGGGCGGGCGGCGGAGTTAAAGGGTGAGCCCGCGCCGCGCACCCCTCCCCCGCCTCCGCCCGGAGATTTAAAGTGAAGTCACTTCCGCCGGAGGCGGCGTGCGGGGCCAG
>NW_015090766.1:2920217-2926508 GCF_001431845.1 Calidris pugnax | reverse complement strand
GTGCCTCCCGCGGTCCCGGCGGCCGCCCTCCGTCACACCCCTCCCTTCAAAACTCCCTCGGAGCGGGAAAGGGGTGGGTTTTGGGCGAGCCGTCGAGGCGGGAGCGCGCGGGGTGTTCAGTTGGGCCATTATCCCGACGCAGGACAGGTTGCGGCGCGGCCGGCCGAGAGCGGACACGGTGCCGGAGCTGATCAACGAAGGGGTGCACTCCTCCAGCAGCATCCGCTGCAATGTCTGCTACAGGGTCTTCCCGCGGGAGAAATCGCTGCAGGCCCACAAACGGACTCACACCGGTGAGTAAAGGCAAGGCGCAGCCGAAAAAAAAAAAAAAACACCCCTGAAACCCCCAGCGAACTCCACCTGCCACTATTCCATTGTCACTGTTAAATTAGTCAAACTTCCAAGGCTTTTTTTAGTCCGATCACAGTCTTTGTGACTGAGTTTGTTGTGGGGAGGCACATCTGCTGGTGTCTGTGGCTTACTGTGCAAGGGGCAGAACCTTTTTTGAGTTTGGTACTCTGTACGTGGTAGCTCTCTTTATTCTGCCTGCCTCGTTTCGTCTCTGTGATTTGTTTGCTTCTTGGTGGTGTACGTCTTACAGAGCAATTGAAGTTTAGCTGTAAGAGGAGACAGTAACTTAAAAACTGCGTGGTAACTAGTAGTGTAAAACACTAGAAGTCTAGCTTAAATGCTGAGGAAAAGAGTTCAAATGCTTAAAATCACCATCCAGTTGTCTCTCCTACAGCCTAGAATTCATTTTCTGGGATGGAGGTGGTCGCACTCGTTTACTGAACTGTATGTAGAAGGCAACTCACAATTAAAATGTAGGAACAACTCACTCAATACCCATCTGAACTGAATAGGAGATGCTGGTTTTTGGGTTTTTTTTTAAACCAAGCATTGTTGTTGGTTTTTTTTTGCTTTTCATGTTCCAACAGAACTCTGTATTTGCAGTGAAGTGTGACCTAAGGTAGCTCACAACACCAACACAACCACCAACACTCTCCCCCATACCTCCAAACCAAGCAAACAAAAGCCCAGAAGAATCCTGGCTCCCATGGTCTCTTTTTCTCACTCAAGTTGCTAACACTAATCTAGATGCTAATATTAAACAGCAGTTCCCTTGTGCTCTTTGGTCAGCAGAGGATTTTATTTCACTTGGTTGTTTTAGGTGTTGAACTGGTACTTACCTGAGCAGAGCTTACCTTGGTGTTATTCCTCTGACTTAGTAAGTCATCATTGCTGTGGTTTAGTTACCTTTCCTGAGGAGAGGTGGCATGGCATGTTTTCACGTAGTTGCATGCAGTCAGATCCTCTCGAGGGAGGAATACCTGCCACCCCTGTTCTTGTTGCAGCTGACACAGGGAAGTCTTCCTTGACTGGCCAAAGAAGACCTTCTTGGCTTAAGTCTGGAATAAGTTTCTCTTGCAACCTCCATTTATCCATTACAACTTTTCTCAAATACTCTTCCCTCGTAAAATATTTCTTCAGCTGTTTATGTTGCTATACTGTTGGCCTCAGTTATTTTACTGTAGTTCAGGCTACGTTAAGGATAAAATTTATCTGGTTGCAACTTGAATTACATTTCCATTTACTCATTTCACTTCGTATATTTCTTGCTCTGTAGGTGCATTGTTTCACGGGACAAAGCTTATGTAGTGGTGTGCAAGAGGCTTCCATCAGAAAATATGGCAAGGAAAAACATAATTGGGGTTTTGTTTGGTGTTTTTTTCCCCCCTCTGGAAATAACTGTATTACCCAGTAGCATTGATCATGTACTTCAGAAAAAAGATCTGTTTGGGGTAAAAGTGGATCTCTGCTATGCCAGGACTTTTTAAAGTGGGTAGGAGGAGAGCTGGCTTGTGTAAGTTTCAACCAAGGGACCACCACTGGATACTGTGACTCTTCTTGTATATTCAGTTTTCATAAATCTGTTCTGTTATTATTTTTAAGGTGAAAGGCCGTATTTGTGTGACTATCCAGACTGTGGGAAAGCCTTTGTTCAGAGTGGGCAGCTCAAAACTCACCAGCGTCTTCACACCGGGGAGAAACCTTTCGTCTGCTCAGAGAATGGTGAGCCCTCAGAGAACAATTTGGAGCTTTCAGAACTGGGGCCAGTCTAGTACTGGAAATGTATGCGTGTCCATGTGGCTAAGATCCACAAAAGCTTTGGATTTTAATTTTGGAGCAGCTTCTAAAGAAGGGACAAGCTGCACAGAACCTGCGTTAATCATGCAAATATGCGATCCTTAGATACATATGTTATTATGTAAGCAGGTTATCAGTAATTCTGTCAGTTGATACTAATGTATAAATGATGGGGCATGTTACGAGCCTTGCAAGCAGAACTTTTCAACCAAACGTAGGGTTCTGTGAGTGAGGAAGGTTGGATTCAGCAGCGTCTTCATCCCATAGGTGCTATTTACTTGTTGGTTGACTGCTTTCCATAACGTGTACTTCATTGTCACTTTGTGTTTTCTAAGGCTGTTTAAGCAGATTCACACACGCAAACCGTCATTGCCCCAAACATCCATATGCCCGACTGAAGAGGGAAGAGCTCACAGACATGCTGAGCAAGAAGCAGACGGCTGACAATAAAGCTGTGGCTGAGTGGCTAACAAAGTAAGTTTCATCATGGTGTCATCTTTCTCTTAAAAACTTGTAAGGGTGGTCTGAGAAAGCACTTTATTCTTAGGGGCAAAAAAAAAAACCCCAGCAAACCAAAGCCAGCTGTTCCTTAGCCCAGCTTTTCCTTTCCTTAAAGAAGCACAAACTCTTGGTCAGGACAAAGTTCCTCGTGAGACTTTTTCTTGTATCTTTTTGTTGTTGTTGTTCCGACCCTCTGCTTAAATGCTTCTCTTTGCTTGATCAACACATGCTAATACCTTGTTAGTTAGTGCTATAGTCTTGCTGAATTTGTTTCTGTCTGAGGGTGAACGATTGTGTATGCCTAGGAATGAAACGCCTGCAGGGAACGCCGTTTAGAGAATAAACCTGTCACAGATGTTCACTTGAAATACTGAATAAAGGAGGTTTTTGACAGCTTAAATACTACCATATAAGGGCTGAAAGATAAAGCCAAATGCAGTGCTTAGTCAGATGCAAGCTAGTACCCGGGAGGTTATTTGCCAGCTTCGAATGGTTGGCGTGCGAGTCAGTCGCCTGTATTTTGAAAGCATTCCCTCGTGTTTGATTTTGTAGATACTGGCAGACGAGAGAACAGCGCGCTCCCTCGCTGAAAACTAAAACCACCCAGAAAACGGATCAGGAACAGCAGGACCCGATGGAGTACCTGCAGTCTGACGAGGAGGATGGTGAAGAGAAGAGCAGTGCTCGCTCGGCGGCTCGGCGCAGCCGCCTGCAGGAGCAGCGCGAGCGCATGCACGGCGCCCTGGCGCTCATCGAGCTCGCCAACCTGGACGTGGCACCGCTTCGGCAGTAGAGCGGAGGAGAGTCTGCTAAATGTACTTCCTTGGGGGTATTTTAACCAGTTAGATCCTGGGCATAAGCTAAGCACCTTATTTTGCTTATCATAGGCTGCTATTCTGTAGAATTTATGAAGAATGTTGTTGCCCCGTAACGTGGGGTAAGAGAATTGCACTTTTCGTAAGGTAAAAGACAGATGTAAAGTTTCTAAATATTTTGTAAATATGAGGCTGCATAATGCAGGGTGGACAAATTTACGTCTCGCGGGAAGCTAGATTTTGCAAGGTTAACTCATTTATTTGAAGCAGTTTTCACCGGAAAGCACTTTCTGAACAAAGTGTTCATGATTAGCAGAATGGTACACGTGGCCAAAGAAGGGCTGACAAAAAGAAAAGTATTTATCTGACTATTAAAGCAAATTTATATTAAGTGGTAGGTCTGAAGATATTGGTAAGCAGCAATGAAACCGTTTGTGTTTTTTGTTTTTTTTCTTATGTCAATATATCTTTACCTAGTATCACTGAGGTGGAAGGCAAAGCTTAGTTACCGCAGCTTATAGATGAAATTGGGGATGAAACTGCTTCATGCAGGAAACTGTAATATCATTCGGGATCTTCACTGTGACTGCTCGAGGTATGAGGCTTGACTTCGCTGTTCTGTTTTCTGATTTGATTTCAGCAGAATCTCTTGGTAGCACTTGTTATTCCTAGCATGTGATGTTGGGAACTTTTGCACATTGTTGGTTTTATCTGAAAATGATTAGTCTTGCAAAGTCTAGACAAAGGTAAACAATTGGTGATATTTTTTTTTCAGATATTTTTAGACCCTGTAGTGATTTGGCACTTGATTTTGTTAATAAAGGGGGTATTTACAGGGTGGTATGAATTTGTAGTGAATTATTTTAGATCTTCTATTAGCAAACACTAAGTTTTAAAGTATTGCTTTTATATGATTATTAGCAAATAGAAGCCTCTGTACTTTCTGTGCATAAAGCCACCTTATTGCTTTACTTCAGGATAACATGCCAATTTTGTGTTCACTAACTGTAGCACAGCTATCACTTAAACACTGCAGAAAAGTATTCACTATACAACTAGAAAATAGGCTTCCAAAGATAGTTACAAGTGTGTTAACATTGTGATTTTATATATTTCCCAAATAAATGAAGTTACAGAATGCTGCCTAGTACTCAGATGCTGATATAAAATGTTTAGCAGGAAATTTTGTCACTTTGTGAATGTTGTATACTTTCAATAGCAATGTCTCATGGTGATCTTTTTCTGTGTTTTGCTTTGAAGGCAACCAGAGATTCCTAATATGCTAACAAAACTTTATTTTCAGATTGGACTTCTTGTTGTGTGGTTTGTTGTTTGTTTGGTTTGGTTTTTGGTTTGTGTGGGGTTTTTTTTGGTTTTTTTTTTTTTACATTAAGCTACTGCTTTAGGGGATATTAATAATTTGTATTTACTGAACTGCTCGCTTTAACTCCTTCCTCTCATTGAAGGTCAGGAAATCCAGATGAGAAGGGAAGCCACTTTCCCTCTCACTTAAGCAAGAGGAAGAAATAATTTTATCAGTCACTTGATATAGACTGACCAGATGTATACAGCTGTTCAGTCTAGTCGTAGCATGATTTTACACCAGAAACTGCAACTGCTAGATTCTGTTCTCTGATAATTGATAACATGTTGTTGAAAATCTCATTAACTCAGTTTAAGTCATGTATTGCTGCACTTAACTAAAGAGCAATTGAATAATTTAAAAAAAAATCACTTTAATTGAATGTAAATAGTTTTGCACCAGTGATACGGTTTAACTTTTGCCTTCAGCTCCTAAACTTAGCTGACATCAAGCTAATTCGTTTCTGTTTTAAGTCTTTTAGGCTTGAAAATAAGAAACATTGTAATTGTCCTAGGCTTCTTGACCTATGTAAAATGCCTAATTCCTGTGCATAGGTTTGGAGTTTGTCAAGTAAGTTACATGCAACTTCAGTTGGCTGCATGCAAATGGTCTGATCCCCAAGTGGACTCTGAGCATAAATCTGTTGAACTTCTGAGTCATAACTCAGGATTGCTCCTGAGTAGTATTTCACAGTGTAATTACCAGCCAGCTGCAGACTGGAGTTGTAAATTACATCATTACGATTGATTTTGTTTCTTTCCCTCCCCCCCCCCCCCCCCCCCCCCCCCCCCCCCCGGGTCATCTGTAATGCGTTGGGCAAGTGGCAGAATATTTCTTTGAGTGTGACAGGTACACTGAGTTGTACTTGGCTGTAGAGGAAACTCAGACAGCTGAAGCAGTTTTATGTCATGACAAGTTTTGGATAAAATACCAAGTGAAAAAAAAAAGAGATATGGAAAACTGCTTTTTGTTTTATGAGGCAGTGATTACGTACATACAAGAGATCTTGAAGTGGTCGGTGCTTCAAAAGATTTAAGTTGTAGCTCGGCGAGACTTAACAGCAGATGAGTGGATGTGCTGTCATTTTAATAGACGCTTTGAATAAAAAACTGGGTTTAATTTTCACGTTCGGTGTGTGCTGTTTGGTCATTTTTTAATACTCCTTGCTTCTGTGACCCCACCAGCCTGACTTGCTGGGGAGCATGAAGGTGTTCCACCTGTCGGCTGAAATCTGACACAAAGCTAACCACCCGAAGCAAATTTTTTAGGCTTTTTTTTTTTTTTTTTAAAACAGTTTGACGAGCTTGTGAGGGCTCCGGTGCCGGTCTCACCGCGGGGGCGGGAGCTCAGCGGCGCTGAACGCCTTTGCCCTGCGGCCGGTGCCGGCACAGGGCACGGGGCTGAGGCTGCCCAGCGGCCCCGGGGGCGCCGCACTTCACCCCCGCCTGCCTCCCTTTTCGGTGG
>NW_015090766.1:2904318-2920207 GCF_001431845.1 Calidris pugnax | reverse complement strand
GCTGCCCGGCGCCGCCGCTTCTCGCCGCCATGAGCGCCGGGCAGGCCGCGGGGGAGGTGGCGGGCGGCGGCTCGGCGCTGCCCAGGGTGCTCTCGGCCCTCTTCTATGGGACGTGTTCCTTCCTCATCGTCCTGGTCAACAAGGCCCTGCTCAGCGCCTACAGGTGAGGGCCGGGCGGGCCGCAGGCCGCGGCGGGGCCTGCCCCGGCCCGGCCATCCCGGCGGCACTGTCGCTCTTCTCCCGGTGAGGGCAGGCTCCGGACGGCGCCGAGGAGGTGTTTTCACGACCCTGAGTATAACTCGGGGGCGTCGTTGCGGCCCCGGGCGCGGGGATCAGCTGGCGCAGCCGCCGCTTGCAGCGCCGGAGATGTTGGGGCGTGTGCCGGAGCCCGGGGTCGGCTCCTCTCGTTCCAGACCGCCTTTATACCCGGTACATCGTGCTTCTACAACACCACCCGGCGGCCGAGTCCCGGGCAGGCGGTTTTTGGAAAGCTGCTGGTCTTTCCCTCGAAAGCTACCCGTTATCCCCAGCCTGGAGGCTGGTGTTTCACTGGTCACACCGGCTCGGACCCTTCAGGGAAGCAGCTTTTCCCCTAACTGTTGCTGCCCGGCTTGTTAACCTTCCTGCCAGCACCATTCTTTTCTGAGGCAGCCAGAAATGGGAAGCAAACCGCAGAAAAATCTCTTAAAACTACGCCTGTGACTTGATGGGGCACCCCATATGGGATTGTCATCCTGTAACGGTGGTATTGTCAATAAATCAATATCACTATCAGTATTCTTTGCTTAAAAGGCTTGCTCTGCTTTTGCTGTGTTTTGCCACGTTATGAACTAGAAACAGTAAAGGAAAAAAAACCCAACAAAACAAAAGGAAAGAAGTTAAACAGCAAAACTTGCTGTTATTTTCTAATGTTCAGTGTAAAAGCTGCGTAGAACATCTCCCAGAAATGACAGATGAGGCAAGCTGGGGTTTTTTATTTTATTGTGGTTTTCATCATACAGTCTGCATCTCCTGGTAAATCCCTGGCATACATCTAGCACATCCATGGGAGATAATCAAGGACAACACACCCGTCAGTAAGCCTAATTTTTTGTGTAAAGAGCTTACAGCATTGCTGGGAATGTGTAGGGCTCTGCAAATCAAAAATGTCTGGAGAAATCTGTGTAGTAGAGATGAGTGAAGTCTCCATATTTATATGGTGTAGCTGTTAATGTGTCACATGATTAAGTCCTGCTCCTTCTACTCTTTTTTTTTTTTTCTTTCTTCCCTAATACCTCTGTTTTCCAGCATCTCTTTTACTACTGGCTGCTCCTAACTATTTGTGTTATGACTCTAGTGTTCTTATGGCTTTCCTGCTGTCATTCAGAGCGTTTTTTGTCTTTTGCTAATGCTATATTCCTGTCCCAGTCACACTCATTTGTGATGTGCCCCTCACAGCACACCAAGTAGCAGTATAGCAGTTCCTGGTGGCTTCTGCGATAAGTAACTACAACCTCAAGGAGCCTTGATAAATGGAAAATTACAAAGCTTGGTGAGAACCTGGGCCTGCCTTAGCGCACAGCGAATGAAATGGGTTTTATTTAGATTCCCCGGATGCAGGTTGGTGTGTGAACGTCCCTGACAGGGCAGTCCAGCAAAATGCAATGAGACTCTCAGGAGGCAACAGGAGCCATCATGTTCAGGGAGCTCCTTGACTTTTGGGCAGAGAGGCTCCAGACATGGCTGGTTGTGGCATAAAGCAGCCATCCATCATAACTAACTTCTTTGCTTGTATTTCATTGTACATACAGAGAATTAGCAGTTACTGCCACGCTTTTATTGGTTTCAACTTGATGTAGATTTAGGGGAAAAATGGAGGCACTCAGGCTCTTCAGGTGTCCTGCTAAAGTTTCTGCTTTCTTAACATTCAAGTATCCATGCTTTCAGCTAAAGCTAACTGAAGGTTCATGGTAGGAATTTAACTGTTTTAGCAGACGATAGATGTTTCAACATCTGTAGATGTTGAACATTTGAATGTAAATGGACAACATTTACCTAGGTGTTTTCTTTTCACAGAAACATATTGCTAGTGTGTTTGGGCTGTGGAGATAAGCTTCCAAGTTAGGGCAAGTGCAAGAAATATAACTTCATTGTACCATCTCAGGATGTATAGTGAAGCCACTCAAAAAACAATGCATTTTTAAGAGTTCTCCAAGTGTGTTACCTTCACTTACAAGTATCCCCCAAACAATTAGCAATTTAGAATTGTTCAGCTGTGCATTATGCTATAATACTTAGATGCAAGATGTTTTGCTGTAGAAATAAAACATTAGAACTCCCATAAGTGTAGCAGTTCCTGAGCTCTTCTGAAAGACAGGCCAGTCATCCACTGTACATAGTTATTGACTTTGGTGCTAAATTTAAACTCCTTTTAAAATTGTTTTTCCTTCTTTTTTATTTGCTTTTTGTTTCCTCACAATTAAATACCTGTTTATGCTTTTCAGCTTCCCATCACCAATGTTTCTTGGAATTGGACAGGTATGTTCACAAGTAAAGCATACTAAATTCACGTATTATTTTGTAAGTTAAACTAATGTTAGCATAGAAATATATTGTTGGGGGAGGAAATCTCTGTTATACTGCACTGCTTGTCTTCTGGATTAGATACACTGTAAGGAAGAGTGATTTGTTGTAGTGAGATAAGGAGGTTTCAGCTAAAGTTAAAACTATTACCTGGGAAGAGTCATGTAAAGTACTGGAACTGACATTTATTTCCCCTTGTAGAGTTCAGTAATGAAGAGATCTGGCCTTCAAAACTATCAGGATTTGTTCTAGCAAGTGCATAGATTCTATGAGAGTCCTTGATAATTTGTGGATTATATGCAGGGATGCTGTCCCTATTTGTAGTCCAACAAAATCTCTTCCCCCTTTCCCATCAGTTTTCCGGCAGGACTGTCACACAGTTTTGGTTCTTTGCTGCTATATTTTCCTGTAGACAATTTGCAGTACTGTAGTAGAAGTATGTTTTTTGTTATTTTTGTTGTTAGTAGGCGTCATAGTAAAACAAAAGTTCAAATGTTTGTGTGCGTGGTCCATAAAAAAAGAACGTGTGACTTTGCAGAGAGATGGCTGGGGAAGATGGAGCCTTGAAGCAAGTGTTGTTAAGGCAAATACACTTAAAAGAGAGGATTTACTTTCTGCCAAGGTTACAAGCTAGGGGGTAGTGGGGAGGAGGTGAAAACAGGATACTGCAAGTCTGACATCTCCACTGTTTGGTGCTGGATAGAGTAAAATGTCTTGTCAAGTCTTTGCTGTGTGAGAGGGGGAAAGAGACACACATCCAAACTAATCAAGGAACCACACATTGTGTTTCAGTGGAAGCCAAAGTCTAGAAATTGTGGCCTTAATTCATGTTAAGGGCAATGATATGACTTTGTTTCTTTGCAGAACATAAGAGTAAATGACATTTCCATTTTTTGTTGACTGATCCTTCCAGGGTTTCCCTGAACGCTTTGTAAGCTGCATATAATATGGTGTAACGCTTTAGCCTGCAGAACATGACTCCCCCTCATCCTCTAGATAGCCAATTATTGTATTTATGCATATGGAATTTTTTTTCTTTTTTAATCCCTGAAGCCAGCATAAACTCTTATGGTATGCGATTGCTCAAATACTTCATTCAAACGTGATTGCTCAAATGCTTCATTAGGTCTGTATCTTTATTATTTCTTCATCCAGTTGTCAACAGACTGATCAATGCACAGCCCCTGTCCCACATTACTGAAAAAAGCTGTAGGAGTGATTTCACAGACTAAACAACAATCTGAGCGGAAATAGAATGATTATTCTGGGCTCATGTCCTGTTTTATTTTCTCAGCTCATTCTCAGCATGCATTGTTTCACAGGGTGCCACTAATTTTCTCAAGCTAGTAAAGCATATGTCTATATTGTACTTGCAAAATTGATAAGAATTAAGTTGCTCCAGTTTATTAATTGTGTGCTGTGTTGTTCATTGAAAGAAATACATAATACAAAAATAATTTGTCAAATTCATACAAAGATTTTGTCTTTAATGGAATTATTTCATTTGTACATTACAATTTTGCACTTACATGACTTCTTGTTTTTTCTTCTTGTTTAGATGGCAGCCACTATACTTATATTGTATGTGTCAAAACTGAATAAGATTGTCCACTTCCCTGATTTTGATAAAAGTATACCTGTGAAGGTAAGGATTACGTAGGCCTTGATACTAATAAGAAAATGTTACTTTTTGTAGTGGCATTCTTTCTTATGGAGACAAGATAGAAGAACAGAAAAAAAAAATCTGCTTTTGTCAAATGTGATTATTTGTATCTTTGTTTCATTTAATATTGGATTTGATCATTTTAATTTCACTGCCATATTCTGGCCTTTTGTTGGCAGAGCAATCTGGTGCCATGTTGTTATGCACTACATGGGAAAGGGTGCTGTACCTTCATACAGCCGGATGCAACTCCTTCAAATTCCTGAAGTATTTTTCTGGATGTATACAGCTGCCTGTGGGATTGATGGGACATCTGTGTTTTAGAAAGAATTTTGATCACAGCATGAAGGGAGAAAGGCTGCTTGGAAAGTTGAAAGGGACGTGATAAAACAATAGTGAAAGAGTACGTGATAGACCAAAAGTTGGCTTCAACCATAAGACTACATAGGGAGGGGCTGAAATAACCCTCATTGAAAACACTGTAGGTGGGGGTGGGCTGCATCATGCAGACCTTAAGTGTGTATAGTCTAAAGAGACAGGACAGAGAAAATATGAGAGAGTCTTTTATTTATCTCAGATTGGGAACTGTGATGATCCATGTAGATTTTTATGTCCATGGTGCAATGTTGCTGGAGCTTTACTTTGATGCATAAACCTGTGCTTTTATGGCTTGCTGCAAGGTATTGGTCAGTGTTTGCTCAGGGATACGGAGGGAGTTAGCTCCAAGCTCTGCTGAAGGGCTCAGATATCAGCTTTTCAGGCCAGCATCTTCATTGCAGAATCTTGTCTTGCTATCAGTATGAGTTTTACTATAAACATCTCGCAGCCATTAGTGAATGCTGCTTATTCTTAATGCATGTTGAAATCGTTGGCATTTCTGCATGTGAAAATCTTGCAGGAATATCTATAGCATCAATTATAAAATGGGCAGCGCTTATTTTTTCAAAAATATGAAAGAGTAAGGTTTCCCAGTGGGCAGTTTTGAGTTCTGTGTATAAACAGCTTGTTGAGACCTCAAGAAATTTCTTCCTTCCACCTCCTCCAGTCCCACTACTCTCTCTCTCTGCTGTTGCCTTCACTTTAACATCAGTACAAATGCATTAAAAAAATACACCACTCATTTTCTTTGTTCTAATAATATCTATCCTTTGGAAGACTTTCCTGCGTGTGCTGGGCGCAGTTGACACTGCAGCATCCAGAACATGCTTGTAGTGCTGGATTTGACTAGTCATAGTGAATCAGCTGGGTTGCTCATTGTTGATTTCTTTACTTTCTAAAACACCTTTTGACTGACTGTTTATTCTTTTGACAACTTCTGCCTTCATTGACACCAAGATTGTCATTGCTTTTTACTCCTGGGCTGATTTAGATCCTGCGTGCTTTCAGCTAGAGTTTTAAAGTAGCAACATGCTTATTTTAGTGATGAAGCTTTGGAATTCTTGACCCTTTTAAAGTAAATATTTCACTGATCTCTGATGTTGTGCTGGGTATTGTAATTTTGTCTTCACAACAGACGAAGTCCAGAGGAAAGAGAATGTAATGTTAGCTCTGTTTTCATCCTATGAATGAAATGAAACAAATTTTTCTAAATAAAAATCTGCTGAACAGATAGTGTGTTACAAAATTTTTGCGAACTTATGTGAGCAGGCTGAATATTTATTGTACTTTTACTCCTGTTTGTAGTCCTGTTTACTTTTACTATTACTTTCATTTAAAAGTTAACTTTAACTGCACTTTTCTCCCTTCTCCTCTTTGCTGTAAAAGAAATGTAGAATTTTTAACACAGACAAAGTACAGCCCACTCCTCTATATGCATTTCCAGCACACAATGAGGACATAGCCTCCAACACACACAGCATCTCCTGAAGTGTGTGTAGGCACAACAGAAACTATTACACATGTTAGGATAGAGGATCTGTTTTGTCTTTCTGCCATTTTGGCTCTGCTTGACTGATAGTAAATAGAATGAGATGTACACACCAACTTTCTCCCCGTTGCTTACTTGGATTGCTTATAATCTTACTTTGGTTGCTTTTAATCTTCTGCAACTCTTCTGTAGTGGGAGAATTAACAGCTTTAAGCTGCAGCTGAATGTTGCATAGAGATCCCTGACTTCTTGTACATTTTCTTTAGCCTCTGAAGTTCTGTTGTTGTTTCTCTGTATTGTGTTAGGGGCCATATAGTTCTGTGTGAGTCAGTCTTATTATGCAAGAAGCAACAAAAAGGTAAAGTTTATTTAACCCCTACTTACTTTTTGTTTCTAGTATGTCACGTAGCAAAATTTGTTGGGTAGATCTAAAGTGGTATATTTTCCAGGCATACTAATACATGTGGAGTACCTAGAGAAGCACAGCATACTTAGCAGTATATTCATTGTTTTATTCCACTTGTTCTTCTGCTTATTTAACTGCTGTTATTAATATTACTTTTATACCTAAAATTCAAGTGTTAGAATGGGTATTAATCTGAGGATTAGTGTAATTAAAATAAACCTGATTAACATTTACTATGGAGTCTGAGTCCCATTAGAGGTAGATTGCAACTCTTCTAATGAAATCATCGTGCATGGTCACATGAATAGAGCTGCAGCTCAGTTTACAACATACTCAAATTTTTTTTTTCCTTGAAAAAACCCTCTTCCTTGCTAAAAGTGCACTTGATATTACAGCTATTAAATTCTATCAAGTAAAGTTTCTCAACGATGCTTCAAAACATAATAATCTGAGTTGTGCTTTTAATTTTATTGCAGTTGTTTCCTCTACCTCTGATTTATGTTGGAAACCACTTAAGTGGTTTATCAAGTACCAGCAAACTCAGGTACAGTAAACAGAAGTTATAAGTAAACTCTTTGGATTTTACTCTTTTCTTTTCTGGAAGTGAAAAATCACTAGAGAAGAGTGTAGGGACTTAAATGCATATGATGTCTGTCTGTCTAAACCCCTGATACTACTATGAAATTCTTACCCAAACATTTGATCTGTTTACAAGTTGTATGCTTTCTTTAAGGGGGGCTTAGCCAGGCCTGTACCAACAGAAAATCACAATACTTCTCTGTGACAATAAAAGTGCTTTCACTTTCCCCTCCCACCCAAGCATCCACCTCTTCCTGTGTGGCAAGAGGAGAGAGTTTGAAAGCTGTAAGAAAGACCTTTTTGAAGAAAGAAGAAGGAAAAGATTTATGCCATAACATCGCTACAGATTATTTAGGAGTCACCAAGAGATGGAAAAACAGTGGGGTGGTGGTGGTGGCCTAGCCCTTCTGAGCACCAAGAGATTTCTGAAGGGCTCACTGGCTACTCTATGCCTGTAAGCATAGATTTATGAGAGTTGCTTCCATGCTAGTACTAAAAAGATGTAAGTTATTTAGAGGGCCTGCTGTAATAGATTGAATGACCAAATATTCTGGGGAAGAGAGGTGCAGAAGCATGATGGCTGCACCAGGATTGGAAGATACAGCACTACCATTGCAGTGGTTTCTTTTATGTTATTACAGGCTTCCGAGGATTTTGAAGTAACCTAGATGGAGAATTTTTCACATTTTCAGCATTTCATAGCTTTGAGACAGATGCTGGGAGATAACATGTACAACTTTTAATTTGTTTACATTTCTTTTTATTTATAGAATTAATTTTCTCTGACTAGCAATATTAGATGCCTGATTCTGCATCTCTTTGTTGTACGCATTCAGTTGTTCCACTGAACTGACTGTTGAGGCAGACATAAAGACTTCAGCAGTACTGTTCCTAGTTGCACTTCAGCCAATGTAAATATGAAAGCAGTTTCAGTCCTGTAAAAGTTTGATTCATGGGTTCTTCTTTCCCATTTCCCTAACTGTAATTTTAAAATAAAAAGTTTAGTAGGTAGTTTTCAACATAAGTGCACCATCTTTTCCCCCTGTGGCTGACATACCTCTTTTAGATTTACCATTCGTAACTAAATTTTATAACAGAAAAGTAAGAATGACTGCAGTGGTTTTACCATTAACATTTTGTTACATTATGTAACACTTGTTTACAGTATGAAGTTTTCCACCTTGTTTGGGTTGTCTGTAAGATGTAGATGATCCTATGCATAACTTCAAAATGTGTGTGGTTTCAAGTGATTAAACTCTGTGTTAGGATTTGTATCATTTATTAATGCAGTTGGTAATAGCTACTTAAAGCAGAGGATTAATTGTTCCATATGGCCACTCTATCAGATTTCCAGTGTCAGATGCAAGTCTTTTCTCAAATTAATTGAAAAGGTTTCCAACTGCATTACTTCATGTAGACCAACAATATGTTGTTCTAAAGTAGCTGTTAGTTTGGTAGTTGCAGCTGGTCCTACTTTTCATGTTTGTTGTACTTTCTCTGATTTTTTTCTTGTGGATCTATTTGACTTTTTGGAAAGTACAGCTTGTTTACTAAGCATGTTAGCTTTGTATTTTGTGTTTGTTCTATGTTTTCAGAGATGGGTTTATATCGCGTCCTTTAAGTTTACAATAGAAATAATTTTTACTTGCCTTGCCCATGAATTCTACAAAAGAAGTATTTCATAGGGGCTATGGCAGGTAGAAGTAGTTTTTATATTCAATTTCACTCATGCAGAGGGACCTTTTAAAAGGTAGCCAGTTGCATTGTTTTACAAACTGGCAGATCTTATTTTTCAGTGATTTGGTTATCTAATCTGTCTCTAGTGTCAGACTGACATTTTTTTCTATATGCTAAGTGGCCATGAATTTGTTTTGGTTGCTTATTGCTGGACTAACAGTTTCATCCTCTGGTTAATAAAGTTAGATAAGAATTAGAACATTAAAATGCTGTTAATCTGATGTTATGCTTGGATTTTTATCTTTTTTTTTTGACAGTTTGCCGATGTTTACAGTGCTCAGGAAGTTTACCATTCCACTTACTTTACTGCTGGAAATCATCATACTTGGGTGATCCTTTTTTTTTTTCATTTAAGATACCTTTATTTTAGATCATATCAAATGGATTACTTGTGGCATCTCCTCAGAATACAGAATAAGTGCTTTTTACTGACAAGTAGAGAAAAGCAAATAATGTGGTTTTAAGTAGCTTTTCTGAAGACTGATGCATGCATTTTAGTGAATACAGGAAAAAAAATAAGCTTTTTCTCATTTACACAGCTTCTTCTCTTGACTGTTACACAGGAATCATGTAGGGAGAGCACAACTTAAGATGCTGTTAGTTATTTTTTGTGTCTCTTCTTGGAGGCCGTTAAGTTGCATACTGCTTCAAACGGATGGATCCTTATATCACAAAACAGTGATGATGGTATGGCAGTCTGCTTATGTAGAGTAACTTTCTAGGCCAAGTCTAAAACCATACTACTTTAATGAAGCAAAATGGTATCTACCAGTGTGCGGTTAGATCAGAAAACTCCTTAGTTATGGATACCTCTACTATTTTTAATGAGAAATTAAGAACAGTATGCTGTTGCAGCTTGGGTTCACTAGTTTCAGTTGTACTGACTTGGAAGAACATGAATATAAATACATCATGCTTTATCACCATCATCGTTCTATCCAGATGTCTTGTGCTTGGTTAAGGTGAGATCACAAGAGGAAAAGAGCTTGTTGAAGCTGAACCCAGGCAACGTGAGAGTGATGGTCAGGGAAAAAGATTTTCAAAAAGCCCCCAAGCAGACTTTCCTCTCCTTTTGGCTGAAACAACAGTTATCAATGTGATTCATAATTGAGGATGCTCCGGGATTCTTTTCTAGTTTTGAGTTCTCACAGGGCAAGCAGAACTTGTTGTCTTCTCCTGTTGGCCTGGCGACTCCTGCAAACAAGTGAGGAAAATGTGAGTCAGTGAGGCTGTCATCAGCTGGACTACAGCAATGTGGTGTATGACTGTAAGCAATCCCCTAACCTAATGGAAGCTTAAGAGCAGAACACTGTATTCATACAGACTGCTGCAGTGTATTTCCTTAGGGCTGAAAATGAAAGGACTCCAGAGACTCTGTGCTGGTTTATGTCAGGATTTGAAAAGCAGTGAAGGTTTTGGTTGCTACTGTCAAGAGTCATGGTGATCAAAGCCTAATATATCTAGAGACTACATACAGCTTTATTGTTGGGACAGTGGTCCTCATCTATGCTCCTTCGACAAACAGGATTTCTGCAAGGGCATTGTACATTTTTGTTTTGGTGAATCTTTTTTCACAGGTTAGCTCAGAGCTGGAGACTAGCCTGGGAGAATGACTAGGGGAATGTCTGTAAGACACACTGCAGCATGGTACAAAAATAAGTACTTGAGACATTTCTAAATAAAGTAATTCAGGTGTAAGAAGCAAAATAGTTTTACAGTATGCTTTTCCCTACTCTTTGGCAGAGCTGATGTAGATGAAGTAAAGAATATGATAATCTTCCGTGCTTTTCCTTTCAAGTACAAGTTTTCAGTTTGACTTTAAAATAAGTATCTATCTAAAAAATTGCCCAGAAAGTGTGCTATACAGGGTCTTCTCAAAGAAAGGTGAGATGAAAAACATGAGAAATGCATAGTGATTTTCTTGATTACTGGAAGACACTGAAGTATGTCCATTCTGAATACCAATACACAGTAAATTACAGTTTGTTCCAGCGCTGTTACTTTAAACCTTTAATCTTTACTTTTAAAATTATCTAGCAGTGGATTGCTTACGATGCTTTTTCAATCTCTGTTCTCAGGGCCAAGCTCTGATAACATGGCACATGGTCAATCACATTGCTTCTGTAAGGTTACCAAGACTATGCCCTCCAGTTAAATGCTCTGTTATTACTAATTGCTTTGAAACTTTTCAGGCAGGAAACTTTAATCTCCTTTTCAAATAATGAAAATGTGAACTGTCTAATTTTTGTCTACAGGAAACGATACCCACTGAGTATTGTAGTCAGCGTATTTGCCATCATTCTTGGGGCTTTCATAGCAGCTGGGTAAGGTTTTCATTTGTTATACAAAGTCATGTTATGAGAGAAAGGACAACAGCAGGATTTTTTCCTTATTAAGTTTCAAGTAAACTTAGGTTGAGATTAGTTGCTCTGGATTAAGTTGATTTGGAAAAATCTCTCTACTGACATCATTGGGAGGTGCAGGAATAAAAAGGGAAAAATTTAACTCCAGCTGGAAGTATTTGTGTGCTTCTTTTTTCCCCAAAAGGTTTTCCATGTTTGCAGGATCATAAATGTGGCAAAGTTCAAATTGTGTGAGGAATGTTGCTTTTATTTCATAGTATCAGTGAATTTTAATAATATTAGAAAAATATATTCTTTTTCTTTCGTTCTTCAGAAAGACTGATTTTTTTGTTGTCAAATATTGTTTTGATTTAGTCTAGTTTTTTTAATAACTTTGAACAACAAAGGTGAGGTTAAGTTTACAAAGGACTTGCATATAGTTTCCTCTGTTTTCTTTTTGTTTGGATACTCCTTTACTTAACTGGAATTGTGATGTTCTTTTTTGTTTCTTGGCTTTGCTGTGTACAAAGGTAAATAATTTCCATGTGATGTGACTCAGATAAATCCATGTCCTATTAAATGAATTACCCTATATGCACAAGGTAACTAGTCAAAACAGAAAAGATGACAATATGTCTGGTCTGACTGTAAAAAACAAATAGTCAGACTTTATTCCCTAGCTACTTTTTGTGTTAAAAGGAATAGATAAGTATACTCAGTAATAATTGGACAGGTTGTCAGGATCGAGACAGATGGAATTTTTAACAGAACAAAACTGAACTTTTCCACTTCCACACCGAGTACTGGGAACTCCCTGTTGACTCATTTGTGATGGACCTGTGACTGGAGAAATATAAAGTACCTTGACTTACAAAGAAGGCATAAAGGAAAACTTGTGGCTTGCTGGAGTTCTCGGGATTACATTTCCTCATTTATGTTATTTCACTAGGTAATGCAATGCACTGTATACACTTTGCTTATTTACAATACTATTTTTTTCACAGGTCTGATCTGTCTTTTAATCTGGAGGGTTACACATTTGTATTGCTAAATGATATCTTCACAGCGGCAAATGGAGTTTACACAAAGCAGAAAATTGATCCAAAGGTAACTGAGGGGTGATGGCTGAATTTAATGTTATGACAGTATGGTAACAATGGGTTTCTTATTATATGACTATACGAATATACAGTTATGAACTGATAATTAGTTTCATTTCCTTTCATATTTCAGGTGATATATGCATCCTTAATACAGAACAGCCTGGGAAGAAATTGTTATTAGTATCTCAGGCTTAGATAAGTCTTTTAGGTAGAGTTGTAGTGGCTTTAAAACACTGTTTGATGGGGTTTTTTTGGCTAAAAAATAAATCTAAACCAAAAGCAAATTGTTTGGCTGCAACCTTGATATATATATGTAAGGAACATGACTTTTTGACTAGAAACACACTTTAAGTGAGGTTGATGTAAAGTAAACTTGTGGCTAGGAGCTGAGACCTGTCCGGTTTGAGCCAATAACCACAACAACTGATATCTTTTTTGGCTATCTAAAAGCAAGTCTACACCAAAACCAGATATGCCAAAGAATTAGGTGATACCGTTATAAAATATACTTTATGTAAACATTGAGCAGGCTGCTTTTCAAATAGAGTGCCATAGAAGCATACCAACCCATAGTGAAGAGTAGTCTTGGAGATGCTGGATAGAGGTTTTGTCACTGACTTTTGTGGTTCAGTCTGTACAGTGGGAATACATACCTTTTAATAATCTCAGGAGTCACATTGAATCCAGACTGTCTATTTTTCTTTATGAGCAGCATGTAATGGCCTCATAGTTTTCTGCCCATACTTAATGGGGTTTCATTTAAAGCAAGAGATAAGCTGAAGAGATTTGCTAAGTAGTATGGCTGAATCTGGAGGAAGGGAAGGCTGCTTTTTCATTCCCCCAGTCTTCTGCCTTCATGTGAAGCAAGTTAACCAACAGGATATATGGCATCCCTCAAGTTGCTATATCAGTTACCAGTGATTAGAGATGCTCCATCTAGGACTCAGAATTCATTAATTTTCCTGTTATGCTGGTCCCAGGGAGCCACCCTGCTTTATGCTTTCATTGTTGATTTGCAGTAGATGGAATAGGTAATCCCTTGGCTCGGCAGAGACTTATGTGAAGTCTAAACAAAAGCAGTTCTGAACCAGTGCCTTGGGAATTTTCTGACTAGCTGGTATTGTAAAGAAACTTCAAGGTATAGCAGAGCAGTAATACTCTACTGAGTGTACAAAGTGACTGGAAGTGGAAACTGGGCTTAGAACTAAACACTGAACCCAACAATCACAGGCCTGTATTTTAAGTTGAAGTGTACTATGCTTTGCCTACTCATTGACAATAATTTCAGGATTGCCAGAGTAATATTTAGTATTTTGCTCCCAAATGGCTTGTAATTCCAAACACCATGTTTTGATTTTCACAGGAGTTGGGAAAATACGGTGTCCTTTTCTATAATGCTTGTTTCATGGTGATTCCAACAGTTATTATTAGCTTTTCTACTGGAGACTTTCAGCAGGTAAGGAGCAATATTACATATATCAGACTGATAATAGCTTTTTGTTTGCTTATTTTTAAAGAGGTAGTCCTATCTCCATGTTAGTGACTAGTTCTTGAAATATGTGACTTGGACTTGCCCTTTACAGGTAAAAACTTATTCACTCTAAGGAGAAGCTGAATTTGTGTGATACCCCTTATATGAATCTTAGGTTGAGAACTAGTGTATGACTAGGGACTTTCAGCTAGAGCAATTAGTTGGGAATCCCATTGCACTGTGTGATTTGCCCCATGCTCTAAAATGAGATGGCAAGTACCAAAACCAGACAATTTCCAAGCCTTCCTGTTTAGACTCGGTAACCTATATTTACCATTCTCAACAGCATGATTTTCTGTAGCTAATCATAATACACTGTAATAGTGTAAGCGGTATGTCCTGGCGCGTGAAATATCAGACCAGAAGGCTGGCTTTTTTCTGGCTCCCTCACAGACTTGCTGAGTTGCCTTTTTCTTACCACTAGAATGAGTCTAGACACTTTGTATTCCTTTTCGGAAATGTTTGAGATTTGCCATTGAAAATTGTTACAGAGCTTGGGGCTGTCATAAATCCTTTTGTTGTATGTTGTGCCCTGGACTCACATAATTTTGTCGTTACGTTCTTAGAAGTCTGCTGTAAGTGGAAAAAACGTCATTCCCTGAAAATGATGGATTTATGTCCGCTCTTATTGTGAAATCTCTTCTTGTGACATTAAGTCCAGCATGACCTTCTGCCAGTTCAGGAAAATGCAGCTGATGCCCTACTTGGCAGATGTAGTGGGTGCCATGTTTGTGTGGCTGTCAGGTTTCAACTGCTTTCTCAGCAGACACAGCTGGAGACATTTTGGGAGAACCGGACAGGGAAGTGTACCTTGTTGCTAGGTTTATCCTATGGGAAAAAATAGAGAGTGTGTTGTGCCCCCACGTTGATTTGTCACAAACAAATAAATGCTCAATTACCTGAAAAGAAAACATTAATATCAGACAAACGCATAATGCCTATTGGGCATTCTCATTGGCTTGGTCATTTGATATTAAGAGCTTCATTAAATGATGTGGATGACTACTGGCAATGTGATGCATAGGAATTATCAAAGAAAAAAGACACAAAATAGAAAAATACTGATGAAAAGTCAAGAAATCATTGTAGATAACAGCTGTATTTGGCAGAGTTTCAGGCCATAGAAGCTGGCTTCCTTTTACCCTAGGAGAGCTTTTTGCCTTGATCCACCACAGACAATGCATAGCATGTATCTTGCACCAGTCAAAATATCCGTATCATGTCTGTGTGGTAGGGAGGTTGCTTCTGCTCCACCAGCTAGTTCTAGAACAGTGGCTATCACATCTTGTAGAGACTGCAGTTTGTGAGTGTCCCAGTTATTCAGTTCTCCTTCAGCAGCTGGCTAACTAAGAGGACAGGAAAGCAACGGATGCTTTGGATGCAGTGGAAGAGAAAAGAAGCCCCAGAGTGTCTCTCTGGAATACCTTGCAGCTTTTGCAGGCCAGCACAATTCTAGCAGGACAGAGCTGCCTGAGATCCATCTCATCTATTACGTCAGGTGGTGAAGGCTCAGCTAGCCACAGCTCTGAATTTTCACTGAATTTCTAGAGTTGGAAGGGACCATAGAGATCATCTAGTCCAACTCCCCTGCTGAAGCAGGATTGCCTAGAGCTAGAGCATGTTACTCAGGACTGCATCCAGGCGGGTCTTGAAAATCTCCAAAGAAGGGGACTCCACAACCTCCCTGGGCAGCCTGTTCCAGGGCTCTGTCACCCTCACCATGAAGAAGTTTCTCCTCATATTTGAGTGGAACCTCTTATGTTCCAACTTGTGCCCGTTGCCCCTCGTCCTCTCAGTGGGAACCACTGAAAAGAGTCTGGCTCCCTCCTCCTTCAACCCTCCCTTGAGATACTTGTAGGTGTTGATAAGGTCTCCCCTCAGCCTTCTCTTCTCCAGACTAAAGAGTCCCAGCTCTCTCAGTCTCTCCTCATAAGGGAGATGCTCCAATCCTTGAATCATCTTTGTAGCCCTACGCTGGACTCTTTCCAGTAGTTCCCTGTCCCTCTTGAACTGGGGAGCCCAGAACTGGACACAGTACTCCAGTTGTGGCCTCACCAGTGCAGAGTAGAGGGGGAGAATGACTTCCCTTGACCTGCTGG
>NW_015090766.1:2867585-2903452 GCF_001431845.1 Calidris pugnax | reverse complement strand
CCTCCTCTACTAGAGGAAAAATTTCCTCTCTCCCTACCATCCCCCTTGCCTCTAAGGCCACAGATTCATGAGGGGCAGTCCTAACAGTGAACACTGAGGAAAAGAAGGCATTCAGCAACTCTGCTTTCTCTGTGTCTTCCACTACTAGGGTGCCCACCTCATCCATCAGTGGGCCCACATTATCCCTAACCTTTCTCTTGCTGTTAACATACTGAAAAAAACCCTTTTTGTTATTGTTGACATTGGTGGCCAAGATGAGCCAAGATTTTCCCCCTGCATATCCTCACTGCTTCATGGTATTTCTCCTTATCTGCCAGGCCCTTTTTCCAAAGATTATAAGCCTTCTTTTTGTTCCTGAGTTCCAGCCGAAGCTCTCTATTTAGCCAGGCTGGTCTTCTTTCCTTCCTGCTTGGGACTTGGGAATAGCTTTACCTTGCGCCTTTAAGAGTGCCTCCTTGAAGAATGACCAGCTTTCCTGGGCACCCTTGCCCTCGAGGACCATCTCCCAAGGGACACCCCCAATCATGCTCCTGAAGAGGCCAAAGTCTGCCCTTCGGAAGTCCAGGGTGGCAGTCCTGCTGGCCCCCCGCCTTGCTTCAGTGAGAATTGAAAATTTTATCATTTCATGATCACTTTGTCCAAGACGGCCTCCAACGTTTACATCCCCCACAAGACCTTCCGAGTTAACTATCAGCAGGTCCAGTAGGGCACTTTCCCTGGTCGGTTCCCTCACCAGCTGCGTTAGGAAGTTGTCTTCCACGCATTCCAAGAATCTCCAGGACTGTTGCCTCTCTGCTGTGTTATATTGCCAGCAGATATCAGGGAAATTGAAGTCCCCCATGAGTACAAGGGAGAGTGATCGTGAGGCTTCTGTCACCTGCCTATAGAATACTTCATCAGTCTTTATATCCTGGTTTGGGGGTCTATAACAAACTCCCACCACAATGTCTGCCTTACTGGTCTTCCCCTTGATCCTTATCCACAGGCACTCGACACTGTCATCATGCATATTGCTAAGTTCTAGGCATATAATACTGTTCTTAACATAAAGGGCCACCCCACCTCCTCTCTTTCCTTGCCTGTCCCTTCTGAAAAGTTGGTAACCATCAATTGCATGGGCATCAATTGCTCAGCATGGGCAAACAGCCTTTCTCCTGTTCCTCAGGGATGTGTTCAGCCTTTGCTGAGTTTTGTGCTGATACAGATAGCTTTAAACTAATCAGATTAAAATGAGGCATATCATTGAGTTACCAGAGATGGAAGAGAATCTGTGACATGTTTCTTAGTGACTTGTGAGGCACTGTGTGTTTGTTTGCTGCACGTCACTAAGAAGCAGACTTCAAAGTGATGATTTAGCCTTTCTATTAACCTTCATCGATGAGAGACCTTAGTAATGCTTATTTAATCTACTTTTGAGCTCAAAAATACAGTCTTGCACCTTGAAAGCTGATCATGAATGAATCTATGGTATGAAATAGATTTCAAGGAGATTATTTATTTATTTGCTTTTTCTCTCTGTCTCATATCAACACTATTTAATATATAATATTAATCACAGTGTTATCTGTATCAGTAAATATAAACCCATAAATTCTCTGTATTGTATTTATATTCATTGCTTGTAGTGTGCCGTGTTGTATCTGTACTGCTATACGTGTTACAAGAATGTGTCTAGGTGTCACGGGTGCTGTCATCCTGTTGTCTCTGAAGTTAAATGCATCAAACTGTTCCCAATAGTAATATAAATGTTTCATAGTTCTAGTATGACTCAAATGTATTTTCACATTTTCATATTAACTACATTTTAGATTTGGTTGAAGGCGATTATATAGCGTATACTTATTTATCTTTTTGTTTTGTTTTGTTTTGTTTTAATAGGCAACACATTTCCAGCACTGGACAAATATTTTATTTGTCTGTCAATTTATTCTTTCCTGCTTGTTGGGGTAAGGACACAGGGCAATCAAGTAAGACATTTTAATGACAGTGTTTCAAATTGCAAATCTCAAATGTAAGGCTCCTTAGTAAGTTATGTTAAAATTAAAATATATTTTCCCACAGGCTTCTTTCCTGCCTTCTGATTATTTCTAGTAGTGTAACTGTTTCAGTACTATCTGTGGTGTTGACCTCACAGTACAGTGGTCAGCAGTAGGACAATTAGCCTTTTACTTTCTGTACTCAGTATCTCTCTGCTGGCAGTCTATTCTGATTATCTAATTTCTTTGCAGTTAGTAGAACGTAAGCCCTTTAATACAGGGACTGTTTCATTGTATTTGTTCTGTAAAGTACCTGGAAAGATATGAGACACTCAAAAGTAATGAAATAATGCTTTGTTTTTCTTGGAACTGCAGAGTCAAGGCAAGAATAAAAAAATCAGTTGGACCCTGTTCTGCTCTTTGACACATCACCAGCCAAGGGGTCAAACTGACTTCAAATACTGACATTTAAGAAGCACAGAAAATAGGGGTGCTAGAGCTCAAGCAGCACATTTTAATCTGTATTTTGAGTAGTCTGTGTGTGCACATCAACGACTTAAAATACAGATCCACAGAATCTTTTTTTAGGGCTTGGAAGAAGCGGGATTGAAGATCCCAGCAAAATCCTGATCCAGAAAATGTTGAACATTTCAAAGTGTTGCTAAACTTCTGAGGTCCCTGGAAGGAATTTATAAAAATTTCTTCTTTACTTTATTTAGGTTTCTCTTGATGTATTCTACTGTCCTATGCAGTCATTACAATTCTGCGCTTACAACGACAGTGGTTGGTGCCATCAAGGTGAGTTATGGAGAAGAGGGAGATGAGAATGGGAAGAGCATTGACTCAGCAGTGACCCTGATTATACTTGGAGCTGGAAACTCGAAATGAGGGCTAATACTGAGACAGTGCTTGTGCCATACATTTTAAAGATCCGCACAACAAAAGCGACCTTGTTTTCTTCCACTGAAGCTTAGGTATACTCTAGAAAGCAATGTGAATATTTATTTATTTTTATTTTTCCTACATGAGATACTTGAACCACTTTAATTAAAATGTGCTTCTGTTCAAGTTGCTGTGGGTTAGTCAATGTAGCCTGATGCTGATCCATTGCAAACTGATCTAACCCACTTTCACTTTGGGCTGATCTAATTTCCATTGCTGCTAATAAATAGTGCATTCATAGATACAGGATAATGGCTAAGCTGTAGGAAGGAGTTTATTACTTCATGGTTAACTGCTTCAGTTTCTGTGAGAACTTGTGTTCTAGCTGAATGGATTCTTCCATTTTGGTTTGTATAAATTCTGGTCAATTTGGTCAACACCAAAACATGCCTGTCTTAAAAACTGAACTTGATGCCCTTACAGCCTGTTTTCTCTAACTCAGTTTAACTTTAAACCAGTGCAACTTCCTTTGTGTTGACAAGGCCAGTGTGTCTGTAGTGGGAAGATCACTGACTGCCAAAGCACCTTTTTGTAGGCCAGTTTGGAGAGAAGCTTGGAGCTGTAACCTGGAAGAGTTTTAGCAAGAGTTAAAACTTGTGCAGTTGTGGGCCAAACAACTATCAGAATCGAAACTAGCTTAGGCACAGGAGTAAGAGTCCTCAGGGTGCTCCCTTTCATGGATGACTGAGGAAAATAATACCTCCAGCATAGAAAAATCAGCAAAAAGAAGATGGTACTTCTCTTTCTACAGGTGTTTGGTTTTGGTTTTTGCTTTTTGAAAGCTGCCAAGGTTAATCTAGTAGTTTTCATTCTGTGGTCCTGAAAGCATTCTTTTAAATTTTGTGTGTCTGCATTGAACCATTAAGATGGTTCACTGCAGATGCAACACTGTTTCTATTTTCTGAGTAATAATTAGTCTTTGAGAAATTCTCAACAGCTTTAAAGTTGAGAAGCACTTTGTGATGCATTAGGCACCAGCAGAAATTGGTAGAAATGATATACTTGTCCAGGTTAACTGCTAAAGCATTTGAAACCAACAAAGTATTGGTAAAGCGATCACACAGTTCCATGGCTTTCCTTCTGTCTATAGGGAACAATTTTCCAAAAGCTTGATGGGAGCAGGGTGAGGGGTAGAATCTTTAACTTTAAACTGTGCCTGTCTTGAACTTCAGTCAAGTGCTTTCAATGCATATTTAATTGACAAAGTAAGGCAGTAAGTCTTTTAAAGCAATAGTAAGGAGCCTTTACTGTAACGTTAAAGCATAATTTTTATACTTGAGAATGCCAAACCTGCTTTTAAGAAATAGAATTTGAAATGAGCCTTCCAAAGATTAAAACAAAGAACTTTTTCAGAAAGTGACCGTAATTCCATTTTACCTGACATAAAATAGCTTATTTTCTTCTTCTTCTTCTTTTTTTCCTCCAGAAAGTCATTTGGTGCATTGCCTGCATTTAGAAAACATACTGATTTTATTATTCTGTTTTGCTGTTACATTACCCACAAAGCTGACATCCTGTGAGAGTAATTTGAACAGTGATTTTAGAGCGACCAGCATTAGAGTATAGCTATTTCCTTAGAAAAGTAAATTAATTGATATAATTTACATTCGTGGAGATCGAAACTGACTTCAAGATATGCATGGCTTTTGTTTCCTTTCAGAATATATCCATTGCTTACATCGGAATGTTGATTGGTGGAGATTACATATTCTCTGTGTTAAACTTTATAGGGCTAAATATTTGGTGAGTAGAACTTGAATAGGTTTTATTTGTTAAAGCTGCAGATTTCTCAGTGAGGTACAGCTTTATGTTTTGTTTGATTTGGCCCATGTGGGTGATGCAGTTTTGAAACTACTGGCCTGAGGACTCACTGCCTTAGGGTGTAAAGTTCATTACGATTTGTGATGTCTTTTCCTGTCTGTTTTCAGATGTTGAATGTTACTGTGGTAAGATCTTAACTATGGAAACATGCCTGCAGTTTCACTATGTCGGGTTGAAGTTCATTCCTTTTTCATGAGCCACAGTTCTGAGCTGTCAGGCTTCCAAGTAAAAGCCAAGTGGTGTGGGAAATAAGAACACTGACTGAATGAGTTGTGCCCGTTATAAATATGAGTTATGATGTGTGAGTTGTTACTTTTTGTGTTTGGATGAGCTGTTGCATCTGTTTGTATGAATCTGTTGGAGCAGCTGATAATTGATGTTTATCTATTCAGGGCTCATTTCTCAGATGGCTTACATAGCTCAGAGGCATTCCTAATTTATGCTATATTTATGCTATTTACCTATAAAATGGTATATACAACATCAGATATCTCTGACACATCTAATCATTCTCTTTTCTTAAGTATGGCAGGAGGACTGAGATACTCATTTTTAACATTAAGAGGAAACAGCAAGTCTACACAACCTGGGGATGAAGAGAATGTGCTTCCTGAGTCAAAGAGTTAGCCAAAAGGCCTGCCTTGAAAGAGGCTGAAGATACAAGTTTGTTTAGCATTGCTGGGGATTTAAATAAGTACGTGCTGGAACATATTTGGAACAAGAAACAAAAAATCTACCTCAATTGCCACAGATGTGCACACAACTCATTGATTCAGAAATATTCTTGTACGCTATGTTTTTTACATATGGACAAGTTTAATTTTTCGCCATGAACTAATTTATAGGAAGGAATGCCATGAGCAAATCTCAAGTTGTAAATTTCTTCTTTTACCTGTACATTGGTGCTATTTGTTCTATTTCAGTGTCTACCTGCACTCTTTGAGGCAAAACTGCCTGTAAAGATCATGAGGCTTGATTCACCATTGCCTTATGCCATATGCAATCTTTGATAGCAGTGAAGAAATGAAAGATGATAGTGATTCAGAATGATTTCACGTATGCATTTGTTCTTGTGTAAGTGACTGTAGAACATATGGGGCAAAGAGCAGACAGGATCATTCCCTGTGTAAGTCTTGACTGAAGAATTCAGGATACGGCCTAGTGTGCCTGGTATGCATTGTGTAGGCATTTTCTCTCAATCTTTTCCTCATCCTCAATAACATCATGGTGTTCTGCTGCAGTTGTCCCTGTTGTTTAAGTGAAATCTCCTAACTTTGCTGCAGGACTGTGGAGAGAAGGAAATTGAGAGATTTTTTTGTATTTAAAAGGATTGTTTTGTGTGTGTGAGGCCTGTACCAAACAGGTAATTAGGAGAGATAACAAAGGTGAATATTTTTTTCAGGTACATTTGTTTTCTCACAGTCTCCTCCTCTGATGTTTTGTCTATAATTGCCTTTTAATGCTGCAGAGAAATTATGCTAGTATATGCAAACTACAGGAGTAGTTTTATTGATATATGGACTGATTCATATATGGAAGACTAACGTGTTTAAATGAGGAGAAAGGATCCGTGTCTTCTTGTGTCTTATATATGCAGTGAAAGCTTATCTGGTTCTAGTTTGTGCTTAAAATTCAAAACAAGGAATCATAATAAGCCCAAGGGTTGTTGGAGTAGGCAAAGCTGGTCCAGTGGTTTTAAAAAAAAAAGTCTGGAATCTGGTTGTTTGAGTTATCATCTAGGACAATAATGGCACCACTCCGTGTCCTAATTTTCTTCTCTGCAAATACAGTTGATAATGCTTACCTGAGTATCTGAGGATATAGCATTAATCTTTGAAAGCACCGTAGAAGCATTGCAGCACTGGAGGACAGCAGAGTCATTAATCTTCTTGAAGATTTCAACTTCTGCAAGCATAATCAAAATAATGAAATCAAAAGAAGATTTTGGAAGATCATGACATGGAATCCGGGTGATCTAATGACTTGTTTTATGCCTACTTGAATTAAATGTAGCTAAATCTGTAAAGCATTACTCTGTGTGTAACATGTGATTGACTAAACTGGATTAGATCTACGAAACATGTGAGTAGCTCACACCAGAAGCTTCAGGGAATGACTGGGCTGCCAGCTTCCTGTGTGCATTTGAATGGCAAGAGGACAAGTGACTGCAGATACTAGAAGTGGAATTTAAGGGCACAGCCAAAGTGGAAACAGAAGTTTGTGCTATCCAGTTTCTCACAGCTGGCTAAGAGATGTGACTTTCATTTTCTACCTATTGAAGAGCTAGGAAGGGAAGGGGTCACTGAAAATATTTTAGAGAGATCTGGTTTTAAAGATTTTTATCTTAAAAAGCCTTCAGTATTTTTGAGTATATTCTTTTATAGGACTCCTCTTTCTCCAGATCATCTCTACCTCCAGAATCCCAATTATTGAATGTTATCTCTCTGCAGTGGAACAAGTCATTGGAAGGTTTTCATTAATTATGAAAAGGTTATGAGAGCCACACAAATGGACACATAATGGACACATAATGGTACCTGCTAAATAAAATTTAGTTCCCACAAAGGAACAGCTACTGTATGCATTTAATTCATGAATATTTTTCTGTACCTTTTATAAATAAAGAGATGCAGATTATAATTTTAACAAGTTTTTGGGTTTTTGTGTGGATGGACACATAAAATGCTTTTAGGAACACCTGGATAGCATGAATATTTTCTTTCTATGTGATCAACTGCTATACTGTTCTTGAAGGAGTTTCATTAGTTCATTCTGTACTGTAATGGAAGTGATTTTGTTCAATTCATTGTTCATGTCATGTTTTTGAAGTCCTTCAGACTTCTCGCCTAAAACACAGACCTGATTCCCGAAGTCTCTAAATTACTCAGAATAATTTCAAATATAAATTTAAGAATAAGCAAAAGTAGGTATTATCTAGAAGAACTTGCAAGTGTTTGCATCCTTTCACAAAGCAACTCAGCTTCAGTCACTTACTACTTGCCTCTGTAGCTGCAGAGGTAATACAGATTGCAGTAAGTAATACTGATTCCAGTAAATTTGGTGGTTGACACTCTGGCAATATGGGCTCAACCAGGCACAAGTCATGGAACAGATCATCCTGAGTGCCATTATGCAGTGCATGAAGGACACCCAGGTGATGAGGCCCAGCCAGCACGGGTTCACGAGGGGCAGGTCCTGCTTGACAAACCTGATCTCCTTCTATGACAAAGTGACCCACTTGCTGGATGAGGGAAAGGCTGGGGATGTTGTTTATCTGGACTTCAGCAAGACCTTTGATACAGTGTCCCACAGTATCCTCCTGGAGAAACTGGGTGCCCATGGCTTAAATGGGCACTCTGCACTGGGTTAAAATCTGGCTGGAGGGTCAGGCCCAGAGAGTGGTGGTGAATGGAGTTAAATCCAGCTGGTGGCTGGTCAGGAGTGGTGTCCCACAGGGCTCAGTACTGGGACCCATTCTCTTTAACATCTTTATCAACAATCTGGATGAGGGGATCGAGTGCACCCTCAGTAAGTTCGCAGATGACACCAAGCTGGGTGGGAGTGTTGACCTGCTGGAGGGTAGAGAGGCTTTGCAGAGGGATCTGGACAGCCTGGATTGATGGGCCGAGGCCAATGGGATGAGATTCAAAAGGCCAAGTGCCAGATCCTGCACTTGGGTCACACCAACCCCAGGCAGCACTACAGGCTGGGGGCAGAGTGGTTGGAGCTGCCGGGCAGAAAAGGACCTGGGGGTGTTGGTCGACATCAGGCTGAACATGAGCCAGCAGGTGTTATGGAATGGACAACAGTAATTATACTGAAATTCTAAGAGAGCTTATGTGTGAGGAGCTGGGTTGTTGAGCTGAGGTGGTAATGATTTTTATGTATTCTCGTTACAGATACAGTTGGTGTTACATTTCTCGTGATTCAGGCATCATCTGTACTCTGTAATATGTCTGCATATTGTGGTTTTCTAGCTGAAGGTGTCCATAATATGATACTTGACATATATTGCTGTTCTTCAGTTGGAGATTTCTGGATGTCAGGTTTAGGTTAAATTTTAATGATGGTTCATTTTCAATGTGGAAGAATGTAATTAAAATATTTAGACAAATTTTATTTTGTCCTAAGTGCATATGTAAGCATCAGTGTTCCTCTTCCAGTGTAAAAATGTGGATGTTTCAAATTGCCACTATGAAGAAGAATGAAGGTTGTTTCTGTGCCTTCCCTGAGAAATTCCATATGTTAACTTTTAAATATTTTTTTAATCCCTTGAAGTCTGAATTTCATTGATTTCATCTTTGCTTTGCAGTGAGACACTGTTCTTGTAAGCATTTTTCCCCTTAAGGTTTTGATACATGTCTTCAACCTTAATACTAGTTCAAACATACTTTGTTGAGAAAAGCTGAAATTCCTATTCCCTGTTAATATATTACTGCTCTTTTTCATGCCAGAATCACAGCATTTGTGAAACGGCCATAAAGAGTTTTCAGAAAACTCTTTGAAAAGTTATATCTTTGTATAGAAATAATTACGAGACTTTAGTAACCTTTCATTGTTTTGTTTTCGAATTTGTAGATAAATCTATTTTCCACACAAGTTTGGTGTCAACTTGCAGTAGAAGTATCTGGACTAGAGTTTAACTCTTCAACACTGTAAGAAGTAGTGCTGGTGTGTGCTATCCCCAAGGTTTGCAGTATTCTTATCCAGAATTTTGATTTAGATCCATCTTTAGTCTCTATGAATCCTAAGCAATGACAATAACATTCTTTTTTTTCTTTTCGTTCTTGAGTAGTTTTCAGAAAGGCAGTGAAACGTTTGCTCTAAAGCAAGCATTGTTTAGTTTGGATTTTTTTCAGTAGTTTACAAATCTGGATGCAATGTAGAGTTGCTATTCTAATCTAAGCCCTGGAAGTTCCTTGGAAAAAGAAAATCACGTGATTTGCTTAGATTTCTCACTTCTCTGCCAGTGCTCAGGGACTAACAGTGTGCTGGGAAGAGGCATTTCCCGGCGGGAGAGCGACTGATTCATACTAGCTCACTGCCTTCGCTCACCATGGAAGCGTTCCAGCACCAGCTACTCACTCTTATTGGGGGTCTGATCTGTTTCTGTGCTCTGGTAAAATGCATCAGATTCATGAAATATATTTTCCCACGTGTCTGGAGTGCTTTGCCTGAGACTTTCTTTCGATCGCTGGGAAAATGGGCAGGTAAAGGAAACCTCTTCACCTTCTTCTTGTAATTGAGTAGTGGATTGTTACATGACTAATGGGGACTGGCTTTCTTTGCATTTCCGTACCCTGTCCCTCCAGAAAAAAACCCAGTTGCCACTAGGTGTGGTTTGTTTAATTTCTCTTTGTTTTTACCTTGTAACTTCAGTTTTATAAGCCTGAAGGTTTTGCATACTTGGGGAAAATAGAAAAGTAGTCAGACTCGTAATAGCTCACACACCCGGTGTGTAGGTGGGAATTCTCCCCCCATTCCTATCTGTGATTTTTTTTCTCTACTGCAAATGCTTTAGATTTAATAGCATTGTTTGTATCTTCAGTTTCCTGATATGTGAAGCAAGTAGTTTATTTGTAGCATACGGTGTCCACCTCTCAAAGCAACTTTTGTTTGTTCCCAGAAATGTTGGTCCAGTGTGTCTTTTCCAAACTGGTGACCTATCTTTAATGGTATCATTAACCAGCCAAATCTACTCTAGCCTAAAAACATCAAGGGCTGCAGCTTGGCAGCACTTTTTGAAATATACTACACATTCTCATAAAATTACAGAAATGTTTAATAAACATCTTTTTCCTCCTACTGTTAGATTGTTAGATTATCAGTGTGAAACAAGAATGAACAGGTATACGGTTTCTGGGCTGCAGATGTCACTAATGAGAATGTCATCTTGATAAGAAGTGACCCGAACAGTACACTTGTGCCTCGTTCCTTTCCCTTGCATTAGACTTCTTGTGACTGGAATGAATATGTGCTAAATGAGCACATCTCACAGCAGGTTAATAAGAAATGAAACCCTTGTGCACAAGACCTGCCCGAATACCAGCTGCTACTGAAGCAATATGTAGGTCTCGTTTTGATTTAAGTGGGGCAAGGATGTCCATTCTGTGCATGGGGTGAGAAGCAGGATGGGGAACTTTCTGTGTAAGATCCTTGTTTCCGCTTGAGGTTGAGAAACTTGTTTCCTTCAGTGGACCTTTTATGTGCTGTCCTTTTGTAAACAGAAAGTCTTAGGGGGCCCTGTAAAATTCATCAGGCTTGCATGATTTGCTGTATCGTGGCACGAGATCCTGGAGAATCATGGAAATTAAAGTTGGCAGGTAGAAGCTTGTTTCCCAGCAGACTTCCAGCAGATGATACCATCTGCGGGTCTGCTAAAAAGCTGAAGATCCACTGCTGCTTCACTGAGGGGTCTCTTTTCTCTGTGAAATGAGAGAGTAATCACTCTTCTGTTGCTAGCAAACCTAGCCGTTCAAAATCACCTTGTTTCCCCAGTGTATCTTGCAATTTTAAAGTCCTTACTCTACACCTTTTCAACATGGACTAATTTTCTGTTTTGCTCTGATAACATGCCAGGTTTAGCTTGAAATTACTTAGATGCTTTTCTCATTAATTAATTTATTTATTTCTAAGTTGATAAGGATCTTCTTTCTGTAGTTCGTCTTTGCTATTTGGTTGTGTAACATTTAAAGTTCATGGTGCTTTACAAATGCCAAAGCTCGTTTATTTTCCCAGCAACACTAAATCTGAATGTAAACTGAGTAGGACGGCACGGAAGGAGACCTTTTTCTAGATGGTGGAAAATCTGCTATATGTTTTCTTACAAACTGATTTCTTCTGTGAGAAATACTCAACTAGTTCTTAACTCCTACCATTCTGCTACCAGCATATGTGACAAAATTGCGAAGCAGAACTTGTAAAAATATGTATATGGAAGAAAATTCTACCATCTCTCAGGCAGCTCATTTGTTGCTGAGGCAATTGTTGCTTAGGTGGTTGATTTGTTGCTTGTTGTTGACCCCACAGAAAATGAGAGTAATAATTATCTACTGCATTAGACAGATTACTGTGGGGAAGGATTTGCTTCGAAGACAAAAAGTGCTAAATGAAGTAATAAAAAGATGACAAGGTCATGAAAAAATACATTTTTTAAGAGACTGATTCTGTCCTTTAGTAGAAGCATTTAGGTTGCAATGTTCAAGAAACACAAATAGTGAGGATTAAAGAAGTCAAGAAAGAACAAGTCAAAGCAAAACTCTAAATACAATCCCTCTTCTTTTTACTTCCTCCAGTGGTCACAGGAGCAGGAGATGGCCTTGGAAAAGCGTATTCCTTTGAGGTAAGACAGATTATTTATCCTTAAGTTTATTTTAACAAAATGGCAATTGTTACTGCTTCATCAGTTTCTGCAAATTAGTTAAATTGCTCTAGGATTCAAAAGCACTGTGACAAACAGGGTGCTAATCCTTCTCCCCTGAATGTCCACCATTAATCAAGTTCTGAAGGGAAACTGCTGCTGCATTTCAGAGGAAAGTCATTCATACCTCAATGGTCTTATCAGACCAAGGAAATAAAATGAGTAATTCTAAAGATTTCACATTGTCTGTCCAGGGTAGGAAGTCTCCTAAATTGTCCTTTTTTTCCCCAGTTTCACAAGCTAATCTGCTTTTTGACTTTCGGTGGTCCAGCATTAACACACAAAATGTAATTTTCTAACCTTTACACTTGCAAACACATTTTGAAAGATGTATCTGAAATAACAAATAAAGGAGAAATTTGTATAAATGAATAAAAAATACAACTTATGGAAACTGTAAAGAAACCTAATGGTTTAATTGAAGGTAGAAGTGGCCTTGTACTGTCTCGTACCAGCCTTGCTATTAGTGGTAATGACGGAACAGTAGATTTTCTCTTCGGTGTCTTCATTCAAAACTGTGTCCCTTTATAGACACTAAAGAACAATGAAACATGAGTTGTTGTCTTCAGGGCTGAAGTGACCAGGAGAAAATTAGCAGCCTGTAATATGCAAGAGTTTAGATGTGATGTCTTCTGCTCATAAATTATAAAACGTATCTCACAGGAAAGGAAAATGAGTTGGCTTTTGAATTAATTTGCAGGATTTTTAGGCTAATCTTTTTAAGTGTATGTACTGGGTAAGTCCCCACCTCACGATTTTCATTACTGGGAATGGCAGTATAATAACTACTTTCAAAAGTGCATTGAATGTAGGAAGCACAAAGACAAATACGAGGTATTAAAGTTTAACATCTGGCATAACTGTGATACAGATCACACGGTCTTCCGTGGGAGAGAAGGGAAAATGTTGCCTTCTGTTTACTCGCTGAGTTACTGTAGTGAAGAGCAAATGGGAAGGGTCTGATGAATACATAGGTTAAGGGTAAATGGGATGGGATTGAGACAGGTGAAGAATCATCAGAAATGCTTAAACATTTATTTA
Source organism: Calidris pugnax (assembly GCF_001431845.1). Lineage (NCBI taxonomy): Eukaryota > Metazoa > Chordata > Aves > Charadriiformes > Scolopacidae > Calidris > Calidris pugnax. The sequence goes on along the minus strand of NW_015090766.1, from coordinate 2,890,252 downwards.
ACACCATGACTTTGGGTGTGGTCATCGGCACATGCAGCTTGCTGAACTGACTTTGTGTGTAAGCAGGTGCTAAAATTTTATGCATGTGAAGACTGCAGGAACCTGTGAATGTCTAGATTAGAGCCTCTGTCATTGTTCTGCTTCTTTTGTGCTATGTGCATTATGCAAGAGTAAATCCCATTTAAAAGGCCAGCTATAGCATGCAAATGACTGCTTTATACCATGAGAAAAAATAAAACAACTACCGTGTTGTTTTTTTTTAAAAAAAATCTTGCCTGGAACTGGCTAGGTTTTGTGGAATATTTGTTCATTATTTTTGGCTTGCGTGGGATGACTAAGAATGAGCTTTATCCAGGCTGAGATGTACCTTCCTCCCCAGGTGGTCCCTTTGATTGGAGTTGTGCTCAGCTACTGCTCTGTGGGGCAGATCCCAAGCCCACACCATATGAGTTCATAGCTTGGCACGTCATCTTGGTCAAACACACACTTATGTGTGGCTTGTGGATAAATAAATCTGACCCTGCCATTTTAATATCTGTGTGTCTTTGGAGTTTCTGGCTCAGCACTGCTGTCTTGCTGATCTCATGTCAGGGTACAAAATTTTCTGATGTTCTTCTGGCACAGTTTCCTCTGGTGTTATGGGCTGCTGTGAAGGCAAGCCTTGTTTGATGGTCACAGTGTCCGTTCTTCTAGAGTTTGAGCTCTGACACCAAGTGACGAATTTCTTTCTGACACTGAGCTCATGCATGGGCTGATAATGATTCACAACTAATGTAAGGTCTCCACACTTTGTAGTACATGGTACAAGAGACTAAGGAGAACAATTCTTGTGTTTTGGAAGGCAAGTGTGATGTGACTTCCTCTGTTCAGTGTTCTATGTGGAAATCCCAGTAGGCGTTCATTTGGTAAAACCTAGCAGAGTGAGATCAATGCAAAGATTACATTATTTACTGGTTCAGTACCCTTGTTTCCAAGGTTTATGGCTAGATACAGGTCTCTGCAAAGTCTGTTAAACTCAAGAGCTGGTGCTGCATGAAGAGCCTTGCGGCTGTGAGGTCTCAGAACAGTACTTTGTTGATATCAAGACACAGATTTTTCAGAGCAAATTATTGTGTCTTTAGTTTCCTGAGCTTGTGTTGAGAGGCAAGCACACACAAAACTTGAGCTCATCCTCTTCTGCATGAATGTCCAGGCTTCCATGAAGGCTCTGTCTGTATTTCTAGCACATCAGGGTGACTCTGAAGGACCGGCATTCTTGAGCATAAAGACCCTGAACTTTTAGCTGACTGCTGTGATGTCAAAGTACTGGGATTTTGAATCTGTTTTGCTATACTTATTTCAAAAATTTGGTCCATTAGTTCTTGGGCTAATGGGGTTTAGACTTACCAGACTTATAGCAAGGAACAAAACCAAGTCAACTCTGAGTGTGCTGCTAGTCTGTCAAATCTCTACTCAGCTCTTAGCATTTCAGGTAGTGGTGCAGTCTTCTTTGTTAGGTTTTCCTCATGTAATATCTATAGATCTGTATTAGCATCTTTTACTGACCTAGCATCTCAAACATACTGCATTGATGGACAAGGCAATGCCATACTCTGAGATTTACAGTTTAGCTTCTGCGTACTTTCAATCTCATGTCAGGGCACAAGCAGGTTGTTGGTGGCTCACATGCTCACCATTTTTGTTACTGTTAATAATTCATAACTCTGTTATAAATCAGGCCAGCACTTGTGTCTAGTCAGTGTTGTCACAGACTGTTTTGAGACAGGGACCACATTCATTTGTTAATACAACAGTTTCTCAAATCTTAAACCTTTGTTCCATTTCCTGATATTGTTCTTAGTACTACCATCAGTGTAATACAAGCTAAATATGATCTGCTGTTTCCTGCTCCAGGAAGATATTCTAATATCAACTAATATGCAAAGATTTCTCCACTTGGTCTTGGATTTATTTCTGGAAATACTGCTATTCTACATGCATTACACAGGTGAAGAGCTAGCAGAAAGATTGCAGAATCCTTCTGCCTTGTCATCTCATTCCTGGTCTCCTGGTGCTAAAAAGGTTCAAACACTTGAATCATAGAGAGAGGTCTGAAACCCACGCAAGGAAAAAAAAAAGGGTGAAGCACTGCGGTCATATCAGCACACTCCTGAAGAATAAGAAGATACAGAAGAAAATAATCTCTTTTTAATAGGTAGAAATTTACAGTAGATGGCTGCAGAATCCTTAAAGCACTATTAGGGATTTTAAATTATTACATCTAATGATCCATGTAGAGATCCAATTTGTCAGGGTAACTGTAGTAATTACATGCATGGTTTGAATCTAAAACCTGTGTCTTGCCTTTCATTAAGCTTTATTGTTTAAAAATTCACCTCAGGCTGAGCTGCAAAAATACGCTAGAAAATGCAGAATGACTTTACACTAATTTAATGTACATTTCAACTTTTTAACCTTGAGTTTATGAGACTCCAGAACGCATATTCTGCTTGATCTTTCTTCATTGTTAGCCCCATTTCTAAATGCTAAATTGTCATAATTTGTTATGGTTTGAGACGGGGATAATCTTACGTTTTGGCAGATTGAGGTTCAAGAGCATTTGAGTCCTTTGCCACTGGGAGTCAGGATTTCCTAACACAAGCAAGTTCATGTTAAACAGTGCTAGGAGCCAGTCCTTATTCTTAACTGTGAGGGGAAATACCATCCTTTAACATCACAGCCTTTGTATGTTTGGAAAATGCCTTGTGCTGAAGATGTCTACACTACAAGTTACCATTATTCGAAAGGTGGTAGTGTTAAACCTGGTTTAACCTTTCCAGGTTAAATCAGGATGGCCAGGAAATTATTTTCTAAGCACAGTTATTTTTGTTTGCTTGAGGGTGCATTTGAATTTCATGGCAGTTACAATGTCCTACAAGACCTGTTTCTGAAAAGGATGCAAATTTTCTATGTGGGTAAGGAAGCAAAAAAGAATAGTCAGGTGTTTAACCTCTTCTGCCTTGAGAAATGGCTGCTACAGCCTTATACTTCTGGTTAGTCTGGTATAGAGCAACAAGGGAGAGTCCTCTCACCTGATGTTTAACAATTTTATAAGATTGCCACAAACATGGTTTTTAGCTGTAATACAGTGCAATCGTAGCAACAGGAATAATTTTTTAGTTATGTTTAGGAGGGATTTCTGCCTTCTAAAAAATGAAAATAAACCCCATCCAAACACCCCCAAATGGCAGAAAGGAGCAAGTGACCATGGAAACGGAGACTCTGTCTCTGATTGGAAATGGCTTGAGTCATGCTCATTGTGAACAAAGGGAAATCTGCCAGTATGTAGGCAATTAGAGTTTTCTTCCTGAAAGCTTCAAACGGAGTCCTTGAAACAAGCTTTCGAAAATCCTGAAGCCTGTGCAGGTCTCTTATGCCAGTTATGTTAGAGGGTCTCCAAAAGCACACAATTGTGAACAAGGTCTTTGTGCTGAAAATGCAAATGGTTGTGGCTGATGCCTTTAATGGACAGTCTGCCTCTTGTACTCTCAATGTAGCAAATTTTTGATCAAAGGTCCTTATTCCTTAACATTCTCTGCATTTGTGATTGACTAAACTGGATTAGATCTACGAAACATGTGAGTAGCTCACACCAGAAGCTTCAGGGAATGACTGGGCTGCCAGCTTCCTGTGTGCATTTGAATGGCAAGAGGACAAGTGACTGCAGATACTAGAAGTGGAATTTAAGGGCACAGCCAAAGTGGAAACAGAAGTTTGTGCTATCCAGTTTCTCACAGCTGGCTAAGAGATGTGACTTTCATTTTCTACCTATTGAAGAGCTAGGAAGGGAAGGGGTCACTGAAAATATTTTAGAGAGATCTGGTTTTAAAGATTTTTATCTTAAAAAGCCTTCAGTATTTTTGAGTATATTCTTTTATAGGACTCCTCTTTCTCCAGATCATCTCTACCTCCAGAATCCCAATTATTGAATGTTATCTCTCTGCAGTGGAACAAGTCATTGGAAGGTTTTCATTAATTATGAAAAGGTTATGAGAGCCACACAAATGGACACATAATGGACACATAATGGTACCTGCTAAATAAAATTTAGTTCCCACAAAGGAACAGCTACTGTATGCATTTAATTCATGAATATTTTTCTGTACCTTTTATAAATAAAGAGATGCAGATTATAATTTTAACAAGTTTTTGGGTTTTTGTGTGGATGGACACATAAAATGCTTTTAGGAACACCTGGATAGCATGAATATTTTCTTTCTATGTGATCAACTGCTATACTGTTCTTGAAGGAGTTTCATTAGTTCATTCTGTACTGTAATGGAAGTGATTTTGTTCAATTCATTGTTCATGTCATGTTTTTGAAGTCCTTCAGACTTCTCGCCTAAAACACAGACCTGATTCCCGAAGTCTCTAAATTACTCAGAATAATTTCAAATATAAATTTAAGAATAAGCAAAAGTAGGTATTATCTAGAAGAACTTGCAAGTGTTTGCATCCTTTCACAAAGCAACTCAGCTTCAGTCACTTACTACTTGCCTCTGTAGCTGCAGAGGTAATACAGATTGCAGTAAGTAATACTGATTCCAGTAAATTTGGTGGTTGACACTCTGGCAATATGGGCTCAACCAGGCACAAGTCATGGAACAGATCATCCTGAGTGCCATTATGCAGTGCATGAAGGACACCCAGGTGATGAGGCCCAGCCAGCACGGGTTCACGAGGGGCAGGTCCTGCTTGACAAACCTGATCTCCTTCTATGACAAAGTGACCCACTTGCTGGATGAGGGAAAGGCTGGGGATGTTGTTTATCTGGACTTCAGCAAGACCTTTGATACAGTGTCCCACAGTATCCTCCTGGAGAAACTGGGTGCCCATGGCTTAAATGGGCACTCTGCACTGGGTTAAAATCTGGCTGGAGGGTCAGGCCCAGAGAGTGGTGGTGAATGGAGTTAAATCCAGCTGTTGGCTGGTCAGGAGTGGTGTCCCACAGGGCTCAGTACTGGGACCCATTCTCTTTAACATCTTTATCAACAATCTGGATGAGGGGATCGAGTGCACCCTCAGTAAGTTCGCAGATGACACCAAGCTGGGTGGGAGTGTTGACCTGCTGGAGGGTAGAGAGGCTTTGCAGAGGGATCTGGACAGCCTGGATTGATGGGCCGAGGCCAATGGGATGAGATTCAAAAGGCCAAGTGCCAGATCCTGCACTTGGGTCACACCAACCCCAGGCAGCACTACAGGCTGGGGGCAGAGTGGTTGGAGCTGCCGGGCAGAAAAGGACCTGGGGGTGTTGGTCGACATCAGGCTGAACATGAGCCAGCAGGTGTTATGGAATGGACAACAGTAATTATACTGAAATTCTAAGAGAGCTTATGTGTGAGGAGCTGGGTTGTTGAGCTGAGGTGGTAATGATTTTTATGTATTCTCGTTACAGATACAGTTGGTGTTACATTTCTCGTGATTCAGGCATCATCTGTACTCTGTAATATGTCTGCATATTGTGGTTTTCTAGCTGAAGGTGTCCATAATATGATACTTGACATATATTGCTGTTCTTCAGTTGGAGATTTCTGGATGTCAGGTTTAGGTTAAATTTTAATGATGGTTCATTTTCAATGTGGAAGAATGTAATTAAAATATTTAGACAAATTTTATTTTGTCCTAAGTGCATATGTAAGCATCAGTGTTCCTCTTCCAGTGTAAAAATTGCCACTATGAAGAAGAATGAAGGTTGTTTCTGTGCCTTCCCTGAGAAATTCCATATGTTAACTTTTAAATATTTTTTTAATCCCTTGAAGTCTGAATTTCATTGATTTCATCTTTGCTTTGCAGTGAGACACTGTTCTTGTAAGCATTTTTCCCCTTAAGGTTTTGATACATGTCTTCAACCTTAATACTAGTTCAAACATACTTTGTTGAGAAAAGCTGAAATTCCTATTCCCTGTTAATATATTACTGCTCTTTTTCATGCCAGAATCACAGCATTTGTGAAACGGCCATAAAGAGTTTTCAGAAAACTCTTTGAAAAGTTATATCTTTGTATAGAAATAATTACGAGACTTTAGTAACCTTTCATTGTTTTGTTTTCGAATTTGTAGATAAATCTATTTTCCACACAAGTTTGGTGTCAACTTGCAGTAGAAGTATCTGGACTAGAGTTTAACTCTTCAACACTGTAAGAAGTAGTGCTGGTGTGTGCTATCCCCAAGGTTTGCAGTATTCTTATCCAGAATTTTGATTTAGATCCATCTTTAGTCTCTATGAATCCTAAGCAATGACAATAACATTCTTTTTTTTCTTTTCGTTCTTGAGTAGTTTTCAGAAAGGCAGTGAAACGTTTGCTCTAAAGCAAGCATTGTTTAGTTTGGATTTTTTTCAGTAGTTTACAAATCTGGGTGCAATGTAGAGTTGCTATTCTAATCTAAGCCCTGGAAGTTCCTTGGAAAAAGAAAATCACGTGATTTGCTTAGATTTCTCACTTCTCTGCCAGTGCTCAGGGACTAACAGTGTGCTGGGAAGAGGCATTTCCCGGCGGGAGAGCGACTGATTCATACTAGCTCACTGCCTTCGCTCACCATGGAAGCGTTCCAGCACCAGCTACTCACTCTTATTGGGGGTCTGATCTGTTTCTGTGCTCTGGTAAAATGCATCAGATTCATGAAATATATTTTCCCACGTGTCTGGAGTGCTTTGCCTGAGACTTTCTTTCGATCGCTGGGAAAATGGGCAGGTAAAGGAAACCTCTTCACCTTCTTCTTGTAATTGAGTAGTGGATTGTTACATGACTAATGGGGACTGGCTTTCTTTGCATTTCCGTACCCTGTCCCTCCAGAAAAAAACCCAGTTGCCACTAGGTGTGGTTTGTTTAATTTCTCTTTGTTTTTACCTTGTAACTTCAGTTTTATAAGCCTGAAGGTTTTGCATACTTGGGGAAAATAGAAAAGTAGTCAGACTCGTAATAGCTCACACACCCGGTGTGTAGGTGGGAATTCTCCCCCCATTCCTATCTGTGATTTTTTTTCTCTACTGCAAATGCTTTAGATTTAATAGCATTGTTTGTATCTTCAGTTTCCTGATATGTGAAGCAAGTAGTTTATTTGTAGCATACGGTGTCCACCTCTCAAAGCAACTTTTGTTTGTTCCCAGAAATGTTGGTCCAGTGTGTCTTTTCCAAACTGGTGACCTATCTTTAATGGTATCATTAACCAGCCAAATCTACTCTAGCCTAAAAACATCAAGGGCTGCAGCTTGGCAGCACTTTTTGAAATATACTACACATTCTCATAAAATTACAGAAATGTTTAATAAACATCTTTTTCCTCCTACTGTTAGATTGTTAGATTATCAGTGTGAAACAAGAATGAACAGGTATACGGTTTCTGGGCTGCAGATGTCACTAATGAGAATGTCATCTTGATAAGAAGTGACCCGAACAGTACACTTGTGCCTCGTTCCTTTCCCTTGCATTAGACTTCTTGTGACTGGAATGAATATGTGCTAAATGAGCACATCTCACAGCAGGTTAATAAGAAATGAAACCCTTGTGCACAAGACCTGCCCGAATACCAGCTGCTACTGAAGCAATATGTAGGTCTCGTTTTGATTTAAGTGGGGCAAGGATGTCCATTCTGTGCATGGGGTGAGAAGCAGGATGGGGAACTTTCTGTGTAAGATCCTTGTTTCCGCTTGAGGTTGAGAAACTTGTTTCCTTCAGTGGACCTTTTATGTGCTGTCCTTTTGTAAACAGAAAGTCTTAGGGGGCCCTGTAAAATTCATCAGGCTTGCATGATTTGCTGTATCGTGGCACGAGATCCTGGAGAATCATGGAAATTAAAGTTGGCAGGTAGAAGCTTGTTTCCCAGCAGACTTCCAGCAGATGATACCATCTGCGGGTCTGCTAAAAAGCTGAAGATCCACTGCTGCTTCACTGAGGGGTCTCTTTTCTCTGTGAAATGAGAGAGTAATCACTCTTCTGTTGCTAGCAAACCTAGCCGTTCAAAATCACCTTGTTTCCCCAGTGTATCTTGCAATTTTAAAGTCCTTACTCTACACCTTTTCAACATGGACTAATTTTCTGTTTTGCTCTGATAACATGCCAGGTTTAGCTTGAAATTACTTAGATGCTTTTCTCATTAATTAATTTATTTATTTCTAAGTTGATAAGGATCTTCTTTCTGTAGTTCGTCTTTGCTATTTGGTTGTGTAACATTTAAAGTTCATGGTGCTTTACAAATGCCAAAGCTCGTTTATTTTCCCAGCAACACTAAATCTGAATGTAAACTGAGTAGGACGGCACGGAAGGAGACCTTTTTCTAGATGGTGGAAAATCTGCTATATGTTTTCTTACAAACTGATTTCTTCTGTGAGAAATACTCAACTAGTTCTTAACTCCTACCATTCTGCTACCAGCATATGTGACAAAATTGCGAAGCAGAACTTGTAAAAATATGTATATGGAAGAAAATTCTACCATCTCTCAGGCAGCTCATTTGTTGCTGAGGCAATTGTTGCTTAGGTGGTTGATTTGTTGCTTGTTGTTGACCCCACAGAAAATGAGAGTAATAATTATCTACTGCATTAGACAGATTACTGTGGGGAAGGATTTGCTTCGAAGACAAAAAGTGCTAAATGAAGTAATAAAAAGATGACAAGGTCATGAAAAAATACATTTTTTAAGAGACTGATTCTGTCCTTTAGTAGAAGCATTTAGGTTGCAATGTTCAAGAAACACAAATAGTGAGGATTAAAGAAGTCAAGAAAGAACAAGTCAAAGCAAAACTCTAAATACAATCCCTCTTCTTTTTACTTCCTCCAGTGGTCACAGGAGCAGGAGATGGCCTTGGAAAAGCGTATTCCTTTGAGGTAAGACAGATTATTTATCCTTAAGTTTATTTTAACAAAATGGCAATTGTTACTGCTTCATCAGTTTCTGCAAATTAGTTAAATTGCTCTAGGATTCAAAAGCACTGTGACAAACAGGGTGCTAATCCTTCTCCCCTGAATGTCCACCATTAATCAAGTTCTGAAGGGAAACTGCTGCTGCATTTCAGAGGAAAGTCATTCATACCTCAATGGTCTTATCAGACCAAGGAAATAAAATGAGTAATTCTAAAGATTTCACATTGTCTGTCCAGGGTAGGAAGTCTCCTAAATTGTCCTTTTTTTCCCCAGTTTCACAAGCTAATCTGCTTTTTGACTTTCGGTGGTCCAGCATTAACACACAAAATGTAATTTTCTAACCTTTACACTTGCAAACACATTTTGAAAGATGTATCTGAAATAACAAATAAAGGAGAAATTTGTATAAATGAATAAAAAATACAACTTATGGAAACTGTAAAGAAACCTAATGGTTTAATTGAAGGTAGAAGTGGCCTTGTACTGTCTCGTACCAGCCTTGCTATTAGTGGTAATGACGGAACAGTAGATTTTCTCTTCGGTGTCTTCATTCAAAACTGTGTCCCTTTATAGACACTAAAGAACAATGAAACATGAGTTGTTGTCTTCAGGGCTGAAGTGACCAGGAGAAAATTAGCAGCCTGTAATATGCAAGAGTTTAGATGTGATGTCTTCTGCTCATAAATTATAAAACGTATCTCACAGGAAAGGAAAATGAGTTGGCTTTTGAATTAATTTGCAGGATTTTTAGGCTAATCTTTTTAAGTGTATGTACTGGGTAAGTCCCCACCTCACGATTTTCATTACTGGGAATGGCAGTATAATAACTACTTTCAAAAGTGCATTGAATGTAGGAAGCACAAAGACAAATACGAGGTATTAAAGTTTAACATCTGGCATAACTGTGATACAGATCACACGGTCTTCCGTGGGAGAGAAGGGAAAATGTTGCCTTCTGTTTACTCGCTGAGTTACTGTAGTGAAGAGCAAATGGGAAGGGTCTGATGAATACATAGGTTAAGGGTAAATGGGATGGGATTGAGACAGGTGAAGAATCATCAGAAATGCTTAAACATTTATTTAACACCATGCCTTTGGGTGTGGTCATCGGCACATGCAGCTTGCTGAACTGACTTTGTGTGTAAGCAGGTGCTAAAATTTTATGCATGTGAAGACTGCAGGAACCTGTGAATGTCTAGATTAGAGCCTCTGTCATTGTTCTGCTTCTTTTGTGCTATGTGCATTATGCAAGAGTAAATCCCATTTAAAAGGCCAGCTATAGCATGCAAATGACTGCTTTATACCATGAGAAAAAATAAAACAACTACCGTGTTGTTTTTTTTTAAAAAAAATCTTGCCTGGAACTGGCTAGGTTTTGTGGAATATTTGTTCATTATTTTTGGCTTGCGTGGGATGACTAAGAATGAGCTTTATCCAGGCTGAGATGTACCTTCCTCCCCAGGTGGTCCCTTTGATTGGAGTTGTGCTCAGCTACTGCTCTGTGGGGCAGATCCCAAGCCCACACCATATGAGTTCATAGCTTGGCACGTCATCTTGGTCAAACACACACTTATGTGTGGCTTGTGGATAAATAAATCTGACCCTGCCATTTTAATATCTGTGTGTCTTTGGAGTTTCTGGCTCAGCACTGCTGTCTTGCTGATCTCATGTCAGGGTACAAAATTTTCTGATGTTCTTCTGGCACAGTTTCCTCTGGTGTTATGGGCTGCTGTGAAGGCAAGCCTTGTTTGATGGTCACAGTGTCCGTTCTTCTAGAGTTTGAGCTCTGACACCAAGTGACGAATTTCTTTCTGACACTGAGCTCATGCATGGGCTGATAATGATTCACAACTAATGTAAGGTCTCCACACTTTGTAGTACATGGTACAAGAGACTAAGGAGAACAATTCTTGTGTTTTGGAAGGCAAGTGTGATGTGACTTCCTCTGTTCAGTGTTCTATGTGGAAATCCCAGTAGGCGTTCATTTGGTAAAACCTAGCAGAGTGAGATCAATGCAAAGATTACATTATTTACTGGTTCAGTACCCTTGTTTCCAAGGTTTATGGCTAGATACAGGTCTCTGCAAAGTCTGTTAAACTCAAGAGCTGGTGCTGCATGAAGAGCCTTGCGGCTGTGAGGTCTCAGAACAGTACTTTGTTGATATCAAGACACAGATTTTTCAGAGCAAATTATTGTGTCTTTAGTTTCCTGAGCTTGTGTTGAGAGGCAAGCACACACAAAACTTGAGCTCATCCTCTTCTGCATGAATGTCCAGGCTTCCATGAAGGCTCTGTCTGTATTTCTAGCACATCAGGGTGACTCTGAAGGACCGGCATTCTTGAGCATAAAGACCCTGAACTTTTAGCTGACTGCTGTGATGTCAAAGTACTGGGATTTTGAATCTGTTTTGCTATACTTATTTCAAAAATTTGGTCCATTAGTTCTTGGGCTAATGGGGTTTAGACTTACCAGACTTATAGCAAGGAACAAAACCAAGTCAACTCTGAGTGTGCTGCTAGTCTGTCAAATCTCTACTCAGCTCTTAGCATTTCAGGTAGTGGTGCAGTCTTCTTTGTTAGGTTTTCCTCATGTAATATCTATAGATCTGTATTAGCATCTTTTACTGACCTAGCATCTCAAACATACTGCATTGATGGACAAGGCAATGCCATACTCTGAGATTTACAGTTTAGCTTCTGCGTACTTTCAATCTCATGTCAGGGCACAAGCAGGTTGTTGGTGGCTCACATGCTCACCATTTTTGTTACTGTTAATAATTCATAACTCTGTTATAAATCAGGCCAGCACTTGTGTCTAGTCAGTGTTGTCACAGACTGTTTTGAGACAGGGACCACATTCATTTGTTAATACAACAGTTTCTCAAATCTTAAACCTTTGTTCCATTTCCTGATATTGTTCTTAGTACTACCATCAGTGTAATACAAGCTAAATATGATCTGCTGTTTCCTGCTCCAGGAAGATATTCTAATATCAACTAATATGCAAAGATTTCTCCACTTGGTCTTGGATTTATTTCTGGAAATACTGCTATTCTACATGCATTACACAGGTGAAGAGCTAGCAGAAAGATTGCAGAATCCTTCTGCCTTGTCATCTCATTCCTGGTCTCCTGGTGCTAAAAAGGTTCAAACACTTGAATCATAGAGAGAGGTCTGAAACCCACGCAAGGAAAAAAAAAAGGGTGAAGCACTGCGGTCATATCAGCACACTCCTGAAGAATAAGAAGATACAGAAGAAAATAATCTCTTTTTAATAGGTAGAAATTTACAGTAGATGGCTGCAGAATCCTTAAAGCACTATTAGGGATTTTAAATTATTACATCTAATGATCCATGTAGAGATCCAATTTGTCAGGGTAACTGTAGTAATTACATGCATGGTTTGAATCTAAAACCTGTGTCTTGCCTTTCATTAAGCTTTATTGTTTAAAAATTCACCTCAGGCTGAGCTGCAAAAATACGCTAGAAAATGCAGAATGACTTTACACTAATTTAATGTACATTTCAACTTTTTAACCTTGAGTTTATGAGACTCCAGAACGCATATTCTGCTTGATCTTTCTTCATTGTTAGCCCCATTTCTAAATGCTAAATTGTCATAATTTGTTATGGTTTGAGACGGGGATAATCTTACGTTTTGGCAGATTGAGGTTCAAGAGCATTTGAGTCCTTTGCCACTGGGAGTCAGGATTTCCTAACACAAGCAAGTTCATGTTAAACAGTGCTAGGAGCCAGTCCTTATTCTTAACTGTGAGGGGAAATACCATCCTTTAACATCACAGCCTTTGTATGTTTGGAAAATGCCTTGTGCTGAAGATGTCTACACTACAAGTTACCATTATTCGAAAGGTGGTAGTGTTAAACCTGGTTTAACCTTTCCAGGTTAAATCAGGATGGCCAGGAAATTATTTTCTAAGCACAGTTATTTTTGTTTGCTTGAGGGTGCATTTGAATTTCATGGCAGTTACAATGTCCTACAAGACCTGTTTCTGAAAAGGATGCAAATTTTCTATGTGGGTAAGGAAGCAAAAAAGAATAGTCAGGTGTTTAACCTCTTCTGCCTTGAGAAATGGCTGCTACAGCCTTATACTTCTGGTTAGTCTGGTATAGAGCAACAAGGGAGAGTCCTCTCACCTGATGTTTAACAATTTTATAAGATTGCCACAAACATGGTTTTTAGCTGTAATACAGTGCAATCGTAGCAACAGGAATAATTTTTTAGTTATGTTTAGGAGGGATTTCTGCCTTCTAAAAAATGAAAATAAACCCCATCCAAACACCCCCAAATGGCAGAAAGGAGCAAGTGACCATGGAAACGGAGACTCTGTCTCTGATTGGAAATGGCTTGAGTCATGCTCATTGTGAACAAAGGGAAATCTGCCAGTATGTAGGCAATTAGAGTTTTCTTCCTGAAAGCTTCAAACGGAGTCCTTGAAACAAGCTTTCGAAAATCCTGAAGCCTGTGCAGGTCTCTTATGCCAGTTATGTTAGAGGGTCTCCAAAAGCACACAATTGTGAACAAGGTCTTTGTGCTGAAAATGCAAATGGTTGTGGCTGATGCCTTTAATGGACAGTCTGCCTCTTGTACTCTCAATGTAGCAAATTTTTGATCAAAGGTCCTTATTCCTTAACATTCTCTGCATTGTTTCAGAAGAGCCCAACAGGACAAACTGTTTCCCTCAAACAGGTTTAAGGAGAAAGCCCTGAAGGGAGTCAGCTATGGAAATGAATGAGTCTTCAGTGTGTGGCCTTTGTGGGCTAGTTTCTTCTTCTAAGCAAACCTGGTACTTTCAGGCAACATTGGCTTTATCTTTTGTGCTGACTAATTTAGTTCTCTTTCTCCTTGCTCTCAAGAGCATTTTTCTAGTTTAAGCTTTATCTTTCCTCTCTTTATGCACACAAATCCATTCAGCTTCCACCTGTTAATAACTTAGCTTCAAAAGCTGGGGCTGTGTTTCTCTCTCAGGCTTTGCCTAAAACTCTTTAATTGATGGGAATGGGAGGCCTCAGGAACATTCTTTGTTTGTTCTGCATTTGTTCTGCACATGGTAATACCAAACTCTCTATAAACAGGCTGCTGTGTTAAATAGTGTTCTCAGCTATAAACTTCAAGTATTGCTAGCATTTCTGTGGATATAAATGTGTGTGACTGTATTTTGAGTGGACTTCTCCTTTTTTCCTTGGTTTCTTTCTTTTTTTTAGTTTGCATCTAATGAAAAAAACAGTTAAAATTTATCCATCTGACCTGCATCAGATTTTATTTCTATTAAAAAATATGAAAAAAGTTCAAATCCCTTCAAACTCGTGAGCTTTCAATTCAATATCCTTAATCTACTTCCTCAGGATAAAAAAAAATGTGAGGATGGAAGGTGATGTTGTAAAATGACTAGGAAGTAATCAACATATTTGGCCTCCGAAATCCAAGTAGAAATAAAAATATGTTTCTGGGAAATGTCACGTTGCTTTCTTTCCCTGCCGTCTTTCATTCATTTGAAATTGGCTCATATTATTTATTATTGTTCATATTATTGGTGTTTGATTGTTGTCCAGTATATTTTTCTTGTAAGGGTCCAAGGAGGTGTTTTGGAAGATTGTTAGAAGACTGATTATTATTTCGCCTGGTTTTAATATCTGTTGTTTACCCATTAGGCAGATGCCAGGTGAAGGAAAGCAGTTTAAAAAATCCACAATTGCTTTTATTGTGAAACTGGGAAAAAATTGAAACATTCTTGTCCCTGCTTTCTAACAATTTTTATATTTTTGTCTTGTAGCTGGCTAAGCGTGGATTAAATATAGTTATGATAAGCAGAACTCTTGAAAAACTGCAGAGAGTAGCCTCTGAAGTTGGTAAGTGTTTGTCTCAAACTTATCTTCCCATTTATCAGGCTGGCTTTACAGGGGTCTGGAGGTCTCTTCCCTTGGTACAGTATCTAGTACTGTAGGACCCCAGATATTGCTACAGATATAACCCCAGCTATACTGCAACACTACAAGTAGGTTTTCACATTACTGTGTTGCTTGAACCCTTCTAGTCATGGATAACTTCAAAAATACACGCTATCATTCCAAATCATATCATATCAAACCCAGTGCAATGGGTTTGATAAAAAAAGTGAATGTGGGCTCTTTATTGGCTTCATCTGCCCTTAAAATCTGCAAATACAGGCAAAGGAGATTGTAATACTAGAGCTGTCAGGGGGATCAGTGAAGCAGCTTGTGCTCGGGCAAATAAGGTTACCCTTAGGCTTGTTCTTGGAACATAGCAAAGGAAGAGTTAAAATGAAATCAAGGTAGCTGGTTTGGTTTTGGTTCATTTGGTTGGTTTTCAAAGGTTTTCAAGTTACATTTGGCTTTCAATAAAGCAGTTAAATAGTGTGCCTTTCAAATTAATATTCCCTTTCTTTTCTTCAAAGGAAATTAGCCATTTACACTGGGGAATGGGTTGTTTAAATACACTAAGATTGACTGTTAGGATTTCTCTAGGAGTCAAATGAATGTATATCATCCATTGCTTTCAAAGATGGCTGTAATAAAGATTATTCTTCCCACTGTCACTTTTTCTATATGTGGCTTCTATCTAAGAGATTCCTTGAGCTAAGCATGTGTCACTCCAAGACTTCACCTCTGTCAGAAAGACTTGCCTTTAAGCGGGCTCAGCAGCTGACTCTAACAGAGCATCAACTCCAGGATACAAAGCAGTGCATCTCTCAGGGACGTGGCAGACTTGAAGTGGGTGAAAATGTCTGTAACTTCTCAACCTGCTGCTACCAAAATCAAGGATTGGACCCTGAAATTTTCTGTCCATTTTCCCTCCCTTTTTTTTCTTTTCCAGCTATAGACTCGTTTTCCCTTGTAAAGCAAGGGCTGTTAGAGGAGGAAAGTACCAACTCCCTGAATAGCCTCTACAAGCAGTCATATCCGTGAGATTAATGTAAATATGGCCTACACTAACCCCTCTTAAGTAAATAACCATAAAAAAATATTTTCTGTGGGAATTTGGTCAGCTCTGGTGTTATTGTTACATTTCTTTGCAGCTAAATGTGAAAGAATTACAATAATAGAAACCTGAAGAAAAAAAAGGCTTAAGCGCTTTTATAGTTTCTTTGCATTGTAAATTATAATCAGAAGCAAACAAAGAAAACAATAAGATTCCTGAGACTAACAAGTAAAGAAAAAAAGTAGTGGAGGGCTGGAAAGATGACCTAATGTAAATTCCTCTGCACTATGATTTATTTTAAGGCCGTCCACTGGCCACTTTCCTAATGGAGGCTATACTGTGCTGAGTTGTATAGCAGCCCATAACAAAGGACTTGCCATGTTCTGAAAGGTACTGCCAAGATACCCTATGCTGAAACACTCCTACACCTTGTGCAAAATGCCCCATGACTTTTCACGTGAGGAAAGTTCACCAACTGCAGCAGTGTTATTTGTGTAATCCAAGGTGCTGGGAGGTGGCTGGTGTGACTCTAGGAGCTCAGGCTACCCTGATCAAGTTTCTGTGATGTGATGTTCAGCCAGGTTCTGGGAATACAGAGTCATCCCCAAAGTTGCTGAGATTGGTGGTAAATCCCAGTGAGATCTTTCCATTGTTTTTAGTGGGTTTTGGCTGAAGCCCAGAGTGACTCATGTGTTACTTAGTTTGTCAGGTTGGAAATAAGTACATAACAACAAGAAGATGGCACAGACAAACAGAAAGAGAGGAAGATATAGTGATGAAAAGCATAGATTATCTGACCTGGAGGCCACTAAGATCAGCAGGGAGCTCTGGATGTGGGGTTATGTTAAAGCTTTGCAAATGTTCTACTGATTCCAATTTTCAAAGTCATGTGTTACTGTAATTAAGCTAAGCAGTCACTGGGAAGGAAGAAAAGTTAAACTTACTGTGATGTTATGTGAGTAAATGAACAACAGAAACCAAAAATGAAGCAGAAACATAACCAGAGTGATTGTACTGTTTTCTAAACTTTCTAACTCTCACTGACTTTTTCTTTCTAAACTGCTTAAACAGCAGAATCTTGCTCCAAGCGGCTATCATTACCCTGAACCAATTTGCAAGGAGATCAGGGCACAGAGAGAGAGAAAAGAAAAAATAATTTGTTGCAGGCTATGTAAATTTGTTGCAGAACTGCACAGGTTCATCTTGTTTCGTTTTTCTTAACTCTTACACTGCCCATCTTTCTGCAGTCAGTTGGACATGGTAATTACAAGACTTGCCTCCCTTCCCAAACTGATGATATTGTTTGCCTAAACATACTGTCACATTCAGTTTGGATACTGAATAATATAAACTAAAGGAGTCTAAACTGTGGGTAATTTCAGAGATCTCAGTGTTTGCCTTTCCAAGTCCTGTGGGCCACAGGTATGCCTGAGAACAGTTCTCAGAGCTGGAGCAGGCAGAAATCTATAGTAAGAAAAATGTTTCTCTAAAGAAGCACTGGAATTGAGAAACAGATTTCCATCCACTCTGTCTGAAAAGCTCTTTTAGAATGAGATAAAAGATAACAAAGTAAGTTTTGTGGAGGGCAGACAGAGGGGACCGTTACACCAGGTATACTGCTCATCTAACACAGTTAGTACTGTGGTTGTGAAACATTGGTCAAACCATAAAACTAGGAGATTAGAAATTATGGACTGCTATTAACTGCGCTCCTTTTTTATTTCTTATGCGTACATTTTCTAAGCAAGCTGTACAGGCAGAGCTAGGTCCTGATTGAAAAGTTAAATCTTAGGATCTCTTTATGTGATCAGGGTCTGTACTGTTTGGTTGTTAATGCCAATTAAACAAAAAACCCCACTTCTCTAAGACATAAAAATTATTCACAAAATGTGTGGTTGGAATTTTTTTTATTTGGTTGTTTTGGTTTTTTTTGGGGGGGGGTTTGAGTAGGGTTTTTTGGTTGGTTTGTTGGTTTGGGTTTCTTTGAAAAGGAACAAATCTGCATTTAAGGAAAGGTAAGGTTTGTGATTCTCAGAAAACAGTAGAAAATACAGCTGTACTAGTTTAGACTGAGTACACAGTTAGTGAGTTTGGGTTTGGTGATGCAGAAAGTAGTTTGTCCACATGTCCCTCCAGAAATTATTCCTGTTAATATAGAAGAAAAGCATGGAGTAAAACAGAACACCCCACATCCAGAGCCAAACATGCCTTGTTCCTGCTAAGGCCTGTGAAGGTGCTAATTCATTTGGCAGTCACTCCCCTGCTGGAGGTTCAGTTTCCAATTTGCTGTGTTGTGTCTGTGTCCTTTTCCTCTTGCCCTTGCCCTTCCAGCTCCAAGAGGTAAGCAGGTGGCAAGCTGAGATGACGGACTAGCATACAGGCTTGGTGCTTCCTTCCTTCATCCTCAAAGGCTCTTAAAAATGCCTGTTGTGTCTTGCTGATCCCTTGGGGTAAAACCTTATTGCTCAGGACTGTTCTTCCAATATGCATTACCACGTAACAGGGCACCTCAGGGCCTTGACCAATGTTCTGAGTGCTCTGGTAGCTACTAACAATTCCCATGGCTTTTTTTTCACTGAGTATGTGTTCTCTGGTACCTCCTAACATCTTTTGCAGCTCTGCTTTTACAGTCATTCTTTTTGTGTCTTTTCTATTTTCCTGATATTTCTGAAACCGAGTTATCTTATATTTCTGAGGAGATACATTTCTCCAAAAGACTTTCAAAAAGTAGCCAGACTTGTGCCTTATAATCTAACATAATTCTTTTTTCTTTCTCCCCAGTCTGAAATCTTTTTTAAACCTCTTTCTGTTGTTAAAGTAGCTTCTCATTTGGCCCTCCTCTCTGCAAATTTCCACCGGATATGAATGCCATCTTAGCTTGAATGCTTCTCTCTTCATATTCAAATTTTGTTGTAGTACTTCAAAAGGGTGTCCTCTTTCTACAAACATCGGTTCTCCTGTCACTCAGGCATTCATTTTGCTACCTCAGGTTTTCAGAGATGTTCATAACTCTCTAAAGGGAAAAGGAGAGTTTCTGGCAGAATGCATGTCCTAACCAACTTCATGCTTCATCCTGATTTATTCTCCTCTTGGTAAATTTCAAAAGGCAGCACATTATCCTTTCTGACAAGTGGGATTCCCCAGTGACCAGAGGTCAGAAGGAGTTGTATCCTTCTTAATGATACATTTCATAACACATCAGATTAAACTAATCAGTTCAAGTTTTTATTTTTCCTTAAACTGATTTTCTCTTCATTTTTGAAAAAAACAATAACCTGTGCTGATGTTTTAAAACCTAGCCTTTTTGCTTTCTGGCATACTTAGGACTTTTAAAGAGAGTTGAAATGACTTGTGTCTTCAAAGACTGTCATAGATCATTGGCACAGACAGGGAGAAACATAAGAAACGTTGGAAGTTATTTTTCAACTCTCTACTTTGCAGAATTATTATCATTTTCTGAAGAGATGTCCCTAGATAATTAATATATCAGTATGATAGTTTTATTGTTTTTTAATATATTGTTTCATTCTTAAATGAGACAGAGGAAAGCCATCTGTAGTACTTGTTTGCTGGCCAAGAGTGCTGGTTGCAGCAGTGCAGTTCTGTATGGACAGGGGGATGCTGAGAAAGTCCAAATGGTTTGTTTAATCATAATTTTTATATTGCTGTAGTTTTGGCTGCCCTTCTCATTGCTCACAAGAAAGATGGCCACAACGCCACTACATTTTTTAAGACCATCTTATTCTGTTTATAGAGCTCTTCAATCAGAAGGTCACTGTAGGTGCCTTCTCCAGCTCTTGCTCTGTTCTTTCCCTTTGCTGCATTTACACTCACAATGTCCTACTCTTTATAGTTGTCCCAGTCCCCTAGCTGGGGACCACTAAGGGGTCATTTGCCACTAGAGTTGGTTTTATAGGTTGAGGGTTCAAAGGCTGTTTCTTCCTTTTTATACACACAATGGCAGCTTGGAAAGAGGGCAAGAAAAAGGACACTCCTTCCTCCTTTCTTCTGTCATGGAGACAGATGTCCTCTAAAATTGCACACAAGATGCAGCCTATCTGGAGTCAGAGCATCTGCTGTTTCCTCAGACCACTTGTGTTACTTGAGTAGTGTGAAGTGGTCAACGCTTGCAATGTAGCAATGGGCAAGGAGGCAACAACTTCCACTCACCCTCCAATCCAGGCCCTGTTTTGTTGCAAACTGACCCACTGGACCCAAATCCAGCTTTCTGCCAGCCTTGCTCTCCTGTGGGAGCTGGAGCAAGAACATCTTCCTAAATTCTGAATATACACAAGGGATGAGGCAAGATTTCTGGGTGAAAATTAGTGAGTCTGATTCCTATTCAAGCTAATTCTCCCTGCCACTTGCATGATAAAATCAGGCTCCAAACAGAGACAGTTTCCCAAACAGGAAACTTTCTATCATCCAAATGCACCTGAATTCCTGCCACTTGCAGTGAGTCTGCAATCCCATCATCTACTGGTATTTCCAAGCTTGCTTGTCACTTTTTCAGCAAACTTCATCTGGATTTCAAGTTGCCCATAAAACTTGAAACCAGGTTTAGTGGCAAGAATTTATGATATGAACATCTAGTCAGAAGAGACCTTACTGGGCCTCTTTACAGGATAAGTTTGCATTTAAAATGAGTAAGTAAAGGCCTCCGCCTCTTTTTGTCATGAAACTTTGTTGAAAATATGAACAGAAATAATTCAAATGCTAAGAAAAATGGCAATGTACAGCTGGGCTCCACTCCTGCATAGCAATGACACTGCAAAAATCAAACACATTTCCCTTTCCTTTCTGTATACATTGACCTCGTAAAATTTAAGCTATCCCCTCCCTTAAATGCCTTTTGGTCCTGCAAAATCCCAGGGAAGGTTCAGTCTATGGGACTGTAAATGTCCAAATAGGAGAAAAGTTTTTGAAAATAATGCAGAAAAATATTGTATCACATCCAGCCCTGTTTTCCTCTCCTCCTAGAGGAAAAGATAAGCTCTGCTTGTTAAAATGTTCATCTTATACATGAAAACACTTTAAAAGAATTCTGCAAAACTAAGCTTATGTAAGGGATCTGGCATCCACATTCACTTGTCTAACATATGCTGACAATGTTAATTTATAAATATTATGATAACCAGGGGAAGAGGTCCTGTGTTGTTCATTTTGGGGATATATTTTTCTTACTGAAGGACTAAATGGTGTTTAGATTTTTGTGAGGGAATTTGCATTGATTTCAGGGCATAGCTTTGTCCTATATTTGCTAGGCCATATCCTTGAAAATGTGTGTTTTGCTTGTGTTTTGATCTTTCTTACAGCAAAAAAAGTTGAAACAATTTTTTACTGTACAGCAGACCTTACTAAATAAAACATCTGATTGTTTCATTACTTAATTATAGCTTTCCCTTATTCTGGGTAGATGCAAAGGGGCTTTGTATTTTTTTTTCTTCCTAATTACAGAGCAAGCCACAGGTCAAAAGGTGAAGGTTATACAAGCTGATTTCACCAAAAATTCGGTATACGAAGACATAGAAAAAAGTCTTCAAGGCCTGGATATTGGTGTTCTGGGTGAGTCACTGAAGTCTCTTAATTTTATGGTTGCAGTGATTAAAAAGAGAATTGTATGAATGATGTCTTATAGCAACTTGTTAACCAGCACTTAAAACCAAGCGTACAGCTGCCCAATGTGTTTGAGCACTAGTTATCATGAAGAAGTTTCAAAAGTGAATTAGAATTTTCCAAAGTCTTCCTGTTTCTCTCTACTGTGGCTTCTTTACTGTAAAATCTCTTCTGCTGCTTCACAGCAGCTTGTGGGGTGACTTATTCCCTGTTTAGCCTCAAGGAATTAATTTTTGCTATTGGTTGTTTTACAGCTGTGTGCAATTCTTATATTCAGTATGAAATGAGCCTGTGGCTAACACAAATTGGTATGATCCACATAGCAACAATGAAAACGTGTTTTGGGGGGAAGTTTTGGGTTTTGCTTTTGTTTTTATTTTAAGAAAATCATGCTTTCAATAGTGAAACAAATGAAACAACAACAAAACACAAACAAGGAAACAAAACCCCAAACTGTAGCAATAGACTGTTTTTCTGTTCTGTGAAGTCAGTACTGGTCAGTACCAATGTCTTCAGTGAGAACAAAACCCAGTGCTAAACAGCATTTCTCATCAGATAGAGCTCAAAAGCTTTTGAGTCTCAAGGAGATGCCATTTGTTTGACTAGCTGAAATATGCACTTTGTCTAGATTTGGTTCTTATCATTATGTTTCCTTTGATTAGTTAACAATGTTGGAATGCTTCATAATCCTCTTCCATGCCGTTTCCTTAATGGACCAGACATAGATGAGGTAGGATTACACTGTGGGTTTCTACTTCCAATATAACAATGAGAAACTGTAATTCCACTTAACAAGGGACAAATTCTGCCCCTGCTGCAATCAGAACTTATTTGTTCAGTTGAGTGGGAAAAGGACTGGGCCTGAAGGAGTGTGTTTTGATTTGGTTTTGCAAAGCTCAGAAGAGCTTGCAAGACAAAAAGAGTGGTAGATTTCAGCTCACCTGCAGCATGTGCTCTGCCGTAGAGGGGAGAGCACAGCTCTCCTCCTCATAGCAGGGATCAGTAGCCTCTCTGGTTCACTGGTCACAGGTAATGTGATGGGGTCCAGTCTGGTCACAGCCACAGCTGAAGCGTTCAGTTCTTGTTAGTATCATTAAAACATACTTTCTGTGGGGCACCACTGCTTAGGTATGTAAAAAAAAAAAACAAAAAAAACACCTCATTTAAATACAATTTACCTTTTTTGGGGGGGGGGG
>NW_015090766.1:2588589-2867265 GCF_001431845.1 Calidris pugnax | reverse complement strand
AGGGAGGGGAGGGGGGGAATTAATTTCCACATGTAGAATAGTTTAACAGGATTTGGCTTGATCACAGTTTGCCTGTGATCAAGTTTTTCATTGCCGTGTTGTTACTTACCTCTAGAGTAGCAGCCACGAAAAACCCCAGGGTTTCCAAATGTATTTCTTGCTAGCATCTATCTCAGGTGAAATACTGGAGATGCCCAAGCAGGCTGCTTCCCTCAGAGCTGCAGCCACGTTGACGGCACCTCTGCTGCTGCTACAACTCATGTTTGCTTGTTGGTCTTGGGAGGATATCTCTACCTGGCAGTGCTTTTGCTGCAGAGATCGCTTGTCTCCATCACTAAAACCAGCCTAATCTCAGCCTGGGGTGTCCGAAATTTGCTGTCTGTCTGCATGCAGGTTGGTTTGCTGGTGCCATCCCTGCCTTCCAGGTTTCACCTGGTGCAACGACATGGCTGGGCAAAACACAGGCACGCAAAACAGATTTGAATGCCATGTTTAAAATTAAATGATTTCGGGGGTAACCTGCCTTTGAGCATCCCACATCACAGGCACAGTCAATGACAATTGCAGGTGAACAAAGCGCTCTAAAAGCAACTGCCTTACCAGAAAGCTTTCCAGTTAGAATTGCTAGCTCTCTTACCTAGATAAACTACAAGCTCTCTGAAGTTAACTATGAATGTGACTATTTTCTTTCTTCCTGCAGAACCTCATCAACTGCAACATTATTTCTGTTACAAAGGTATGTGACACACTCACACCCATGTTATATCTGTAATTAGTTCTTTGGAAAAAAAATTAGTCCTGCACAAGAGCGACCAACTAGCTTTCCTGTGTACTTTCATTTAATTTATCTGCAGATAGTAATTTTCAGCAGGAATGTCAGCATTATTTTAAGGACCCCATCTGTTTCTACTGCCTGTGATGTAGTTTGACTAGAGCTGACTGGAAATGTTTTAACACAGTTGCTTGGTTGAGACACATCGTTACACTGCAGCTGAAACATTTTGCAAAAAAGCGTATTTATTTCGGTAAAGAGGGAGATACGCTCCAGAATCAAAACTTTTAGGACAGGAAGATCTGCAGTTTGACATTTTGTGCTGTACATGCATTTTGACACAATTCTGTTGTGTAAATATATTTTGGTATCAGTGCAAGACAGAACCTTAAGGAGTTGGCTCCCAGTTCTGTATTGTTACCTCTTGGTGTTAGTTCTGCTGGGCTACCTCCCTGACAAGAGCAGTTAGTGTTTCATGCTTTCCACCTCTGATTAAGATTTGTATTGCCCTGCATGTTAGCATGGAGAGCAAAACAAGAGCTTTGTAGTTCATCTAAACTTTGGTTAATATCTTTCTAAACATGACATGAAAATTATCAACAGATGTTCATCTTTCTTTGGCTAGCAAACTTTACATACCAAATTTGTACTGCTACTTAATGACTTAAAATAATAAATCATGTAATATCAGAGAATTGAAACAAATTCTTCCATGAATATTTTGGTAAACTTTCTGATCCTAGGTTTTATTCTATTCATATGTCTAAAGCAGAGAAATATCTGAAAGCTATACGTAGATGCCTCAAAAAAAAAAAAAAACAAAAACAAAAAAACAACAAAACAAACAAAACACCCCCAAAAAACCCAAACCAAACAGGCTAGCATTTTCTAAAACGTAGATGCCCCAAAAAAAAAAAAAACAAAAACAAAAAAACAACAAAACAAACAAAACACCCCCAAAAAACCCAAACCAAACAGGCTAGCATTTTCTACCCCTTCAGTCTGGATAAAAAAGGGTTCTTCCTTTGCCACTTCTCACTTTATACGTACCTTGGTATCAACCTCTTCTGCTTCACCAGGGCCAGGGGATTCCTTTCCCTCACTGCTGCAAACATGTCCCTTCAGACTTTCACAAACATTCACCTTCCTCCAAACACAATGAATGGTACTAACCAGTATTCCTCATGGTTCTGTCCAAATCATCTTTTAATCTATTTGGGTTCCCCCCTCCCTACCCTTGATTCCTGCTAGGATCCTGCTCACCACTTCTTCCAGTGGGATGCCCAAACTGCAGGTATTCCTGGCTCCCACAGATGCTAGTGGGATTTTCAGCACTGAAAAAGCAGGACCTTTTCCCATGTTTTCCACTTTACTTGGAAATTCCCCTTCACCCAAGCCCACTTATATTATCACCCTTGCTGAAAATGAAGTTTGTGAACCCAGCCCTGTTCTTACTATCCTGTTGTGCACAATGACACCACTGAAAAAATAACAAGGACTGCATCAGTCTTTTGCACTACTTTTCATTACTACCCTTTACAAGTTAAGGCAAACTTTTTTCCTGAGAAGAGTCACACGTTAAGTGTGTTTTTATAGAGTCAATAGTATGAGTACGAATTCCCTAGGGACCCAGGCTTATTATCAATAGTACTCTTCAAATACAATAAGCAAAAGCAGATTTCTTACAAAAAAAAAATGATCTAACTGCACTTTAAAAATCACAAATGTGATTAAGTCTATTGTTAAAATAAGAAGGGATTCCTTTCTTATATTCCTTATATTTCTTATATTCCTTTTAAATAATTGCCATTGACATTATTATAAAGCACTCTTTGGTGTCAGGAAGAAAAGAAAAAGTTTTCTTTCTTGATTTTCTGCTACTTCTGATCCAGGCAGAGGCAGAAAAAAAATTTGCAAAATCACTATGAAGTTGACTTTCTTGATTCCGTATTGAAGAATGATGAAATTCAGATACTGTTGAAAAACTTTGGATAAGCATAAGACTTTCACTACTTAGAAGATTAATCTTTGGAATTTTTTGGCAATTCAATGATTTGTAGGCATTAGCACTTTAAAATGTTCTCCAAAGCTTTGAATGTGTGACATTTTAGCCATTTGAACTGTATACATATGGCTGGGACTTGCGCAAGTAGAAATCTTGTGAATAAAACAAACTCAGTTGAAAAATGCAATCAAAAAGAGGAAGAATGGATCCTCTGTATTGTCTTTGTCTTACAGATGTATTTGTCTTACAGATGACAAAAATAATTTTGAAAAAAATGGAGCCAAGGTAAAAAGAATTTTTTCTAGAACTTTTGGTAGGTTTTAGCTGCTACCTCCAGTTTACTCAGTGATAGCTATGCTTTTTCATAATTATGTCAATCAGTAAGGTTTACTTCTGTTGCTGTTAGTGCTGTGCGAATGAATGATAGGAACTGCCACAAATTGTCAGTCAACTGTAGAACCAGACAGAAAAAATAATATATAGGTCTTTGTCCAGTAAAAACATGTAGGCATTGCAGAAATAAAGTGGGTTTGGTTAGGCAAGAAACGGCATTCAAATATATCATGGTTTTCTTCTAAGAGTGGTAACTGTACTTAGAATAATAGTTTTCAAGCTCTGGAAATACCTGTACTATATCAGAGAGATCAATTCAGCTTTTCTCCTTTTGAAACAATCCATATTTTAGACATGGGGGTCCTTAAACCAGAAGTTAAGGTTTTCAAATGGAGTTTCTAGAAAACATTGTTAACTGCTGCATTTTAGCGGATTTGTGCATGCTTTTTGTTTTGGCAACAAAATAAGCTCCCAGTGTTTAATTGTTTTGGATCTTTTTTTTTCCTGGTTGCTGCTGAATGAATTATTTTTAGTGATTTGTACAGGGAGCTGTGAATAGGGAAGCTAAAACAACAGATGCATGGAGCAGGAAAAAGAATGTGCTGGCTAATGAGCAAAGGGGACCTACCAATTACTTAGGAGCATAAAATCTTTCCTCTAATGGCAGTTTTTGCTCTGATAGATGTACAATAGCATGTATAATGTTCCCATGGTTCTGATTGCACTAGGCATTTAAATCTCACTTACGACATTATTCCTAGCTTGTTTAGACTTAATTGTACCTAACAAAACTGTAAAAATTGGGTCTTTTGTAAGTGTAGTCTACAGTATAATAGGAGACCTATGCCTTCTGGGGCAAAAAAGTTTTTTTTCAACTTGTGCAGGCTATTATTATAATACTGTCAAATGTAAACTGAATGTAACTGTTTAAATTGAATTTCAGACAAAAAGGTCTTATTCTGAATCTGTCCTCTGGTCTGGGTACTTTCCCTTGCCCATTATACACAATGTACTCAGCTTCTAAGGTAAGTCATTCACATTGCTTTACAAAGAAATACCCATCAAGTGTTTACCAAAGTGTTTGTGTCAGCAACACAGGGTCAGGTTTCAGGACATAAATCTCTGTTGCTCCACTAAAATAATGAAGCAAAGTAAATGAGCACTACTTGAGAACTAGAAATCAGTGAAGCTATACAAATGAAATCAGCTGAAGTTTGCCTGATCATTGGAACAATTTTGCCTTTGATCAAACCAGTGATCTTACAATCTCTTCTTGTTCCAGGAAGTGATGTTTTTTACCAAGTTGACTTTGGTAGTTTTCTCAAAACTGCAAGCACACAAAAGTGCTAGATTTTGCTTATGGAACCAAGAATAAAATTCCTGGTAGGTGGGTGGTGAGTTGCCTGACTTCATAGATTTCACTTTGAAATTTTGCTCTGAATTAAAACCCCAGAGCTCATAAAAATAAGGAGTATTATAATAATATATAAAAATGCATATATTATATAATATATACAAATATAAATAAATATAAACAATTTCAAAATTATTGAAATTCCAAAAGCCACTTGCTCAGCTCAGGTTTGCCCCAAATTAAAAATTCTAACAATATTTGTTTGAACATAACTAAAGTTCAACCTGGTAAGAAAAACCTAATTATTCTTAGTAAGAAATTCTAGTTTTCCATTTCCTTTTTCTTCTCTTTTTAACATAAGTTTCTCATTCCTCAAAACTTGAACTACATTCAAACCAGACAATTTTAATTCCTTAAAAAAGTTAGTTAATGTTATTTCAAAGTGATATGGTGCATTGGTTGTATTAGTTTGACTTTTTCTTTCTTGGCTGTCTTTTACATTTGTTTCTTTATTTTAAAGAAACTATAAGCTATTTTACTTGTCAGCATATTGATATTTCATGCAATATCACAACACTTTTGGTGTATAAATTTTAAGACATGTCAAATGACAGCTTTGAAACACTGTCATTCTTTCTCCTTAGTGGGACTTATGTATTTCTGATTACAGAGTAGTAATCCAATGTTGTCAAGTTTTGGAATATTTCTCAAAGATCTAACTCCTAAAACCAGCCCTGAAAGAAATGTAACTTTACACAATGTAGTATATGTGTATTCTTCATGGTGTGGAGGAAAACTTACAAAGATAAACAAATACATGACTTTGAAAATTATGCTTGTAGGCTATGCTGATAGGTATACACTGAAATAATGAGTTGTATTTCACTCCCTGTCTTATTGCAAGAGAAACAGCAGTGTGAGCCTTGAATTGGGAGGGCAGGTGTCAGACAGAGACATGAGCCACGTGAGACAACTGTTAGAATAAATGGGACACTGGTGTTTATATCTCTGCATTTTCAGAAATGTGACAAAGCTTTCAGTCCAGGCTGCAGTCGAACTTGTTTCATGTCTGGTTTGGACCAATGCCAGGGTTTGTCTTTTCTGGTGCAGATAAACAGTCAGTCTTGCCATTGCTCACATGCAGCAGAAGAAAATGTGTCTTGAAAAGTTACTTTTGATGTTTTTCACCACTGCACTATGCCTTAGGTTGCATGGCACCTGGACATTTTTGCTAAGGACCTATTCCCACATATTTGTGGGCATATGTGAAAGTACTTCATTTTCTATACTAATGTTATGTTGATTTTTTTTTAATTCTAGGCTTTTATAAGCACTTTCTCCAAAGCACTACGAAGGGAGTACAAGGCAAAGGGAATCATCATACAGGTGATGCTATAACTTGCAATATTTTCCTCCATTTTAACAAATTCTTCAATAATGTCTGAGATCCTAAATCTACATAGTGTAGCTGACCTTGGTGAAGTGCTGATTGACACTGTCAAAGCTTTTTCTCTTGCATTTACGCAGCTATAGGCTTTTTATCTTGTTCCACCATAGTATCTTATGTATTCCATGGACTGTCTTGATCCATTGCAAGTATCTGTTACAGTTGTTCAGATGCTGTAGGATTCTGCAGAATGAATGGCCTTGTCTAAATGTTAGATGACATTACACTGTTACTAGGATTTCTTATTTTAGGTAGTGGCTCCTTATGGTGTTTCTACTCCAATGACAATGTACCAAAAGCCTGGTCTTATTACAAAGACAGCAGAAGAGTTTGTTAGTGAATCACTGGATTATGTCACCTTTGGAGATGAGATCTTTGGATGTTTAGCCCATGAAATGCTGGTAATTTATTTTGATAGTGTATAAATGGGTCCCAAAGACTGAACCAAGGCTCTCTGGGCTCAGTAGTTTCTTTTGAC
Source organism: Calidris pugnax (assembly GCF_001431845.1). Classification (NCBI taxonomy): domain Eukaryota; kingdom Metazoa; phylum Chordata; class Aves; order Charadriiformes; family Scolopacidae; genus Calidris; species Calidris pugnax. The sequence continues at coordinate 2,860,876 of NW_015090766.1, read as the reverse complement.
TGGTTTCAGAGACCTTGAGGTTGGTTATCAAATGACAAACAGGGAACAGGTTACTAAGGCCAATATGACACCAGTAAACTATGAAGGGACAAATACACAAACAAAGCACAGTGGTATCAGAACAGTGTGGTTTTCTCCACTTTTGTGTCTTGAGCTAAGCTCAATTTGATATCTGGTTAGTCTTTACCCTTTCCCTAGCTGCCTGCTTTCATGACCCTGTTAGGAATATTCCTGAGACCCCTACTTCACAGGAATTAGCCATCAGACTCAAAAGTTATTAGTGGGGAAGGGAAAGGACATAAAACCGGACTGTGGTATCACATAAACATCATTTCCTTAGGACACCAATCTAACAAAATAGAATAAATATTTATACATGACAGCTGTTAACAATGAGCATTTAATGAAAGTGCAGGGGCGAGAACAGATTTGCTAAAATCTGAGAGGAATGAACATTTTCCTCTAAGAGAAACATATGTACTGAAAGCATAAAGTAAAAGCTTTTGTATTTACTGTTTTCTATGACCTTTCTAACACTCAGTTGATTTTTTCCAAGACATTCCTATAACCCTTTGCCTTTGTATTGTTTTTGCTTCATTATTCTGAAGGCATGTGTCCTGCAGTTTGTCCCTTTATGGGTATTCCACAGCGACAGACTTCAAGAAGCAGTCCTGCATGCATTTACCAAGTATCTGAAGAAAAGCTGGAGGAATCCCTAACAGTCATTTTTTCAGAAGATGTACAATGGGAAACCCCAGCAGGATGCATTTCGCTGTTTATCTTTGTGTGTGAACATGGAAGAAATCAAATCTGTTTGAGCCCTAACTCCTTCCAAATCATTTATCAAACGATAAGTGATTTAATCTAACGAATCTACTAAACTAATTAATTTCTGTCCCTTTCCAAAGACCAGAAAATATGTTAGAGCTGTTCCAATGACTTCTGTGGGCCTCAGGTTCTAAGAAATTTATGTTACTATTTTAAAGTAAGTTTGGAGGCCACAAATATTTATACTTATCTGATATTCATTAATAAAATGTATTCTGATGCTTTCAGCAAGTGTTTTGTGTATTTGGCTTCTTCTGAAAACTCAAGGAAATTTTTGAGAAGAAAAAAAAACTTTCAGGGTGTAAAGTACACAGTGGAGCTTTGGGAAGACTGCAACCATAAAAAATGTATTTCTGTCCAAAGCTTGTGGATGACTTCATCCTCTGATATGGACTGGAGAAGGCAGGGGCATATGGCAAAAGATAAGCAGTAATTCTGCATTCCTGTATGAGTCCAGAAGGCAAACCTTTTGATTGTAGATACCAATGAAGATCATACCAGGTCCTATTGAAAAGTGTTTCAAGGACAGTGCAATCATCAGGCACGGTCAACAAGGGTTCACAAAGAGAAAGTCCTGTTTAACTAATCTGATATCCTTCTATGGATAGGTCACCTGCCTAGTTGATGAAGGGAAGGTGGTGGATATTTTTTCCTAGATTTTAGTAACCCTTTTGATACTGGCCTTCACATCATCCTTCTGGACAAGTTGCCCAGCTGTGAGATGAACAGGTACATGGTGCATTGGGTGAAGAACTGTCTGAAGGGCAGGGGTCCAGGGGCTGTTGTGAATTGGGCTACATCTGGCTGGCAACTGGTCACCAGCAGTGTTCCTCAGGTCTCCATTCCAGTGCTAGTTCTACTCAACGTATTTGGAGTCCTGTTTAACTAATCTGATATCCTTCTATGGATAGGTCACCTGCCTAGTTGATGAAGGGAAGGTGGTGGATATTTTTTCCTAGATTTTAGTAACCCTTTTGATACTGGCCTTCACATCATCCTTCTGGACAAGTTGCCCAGCTGTGAGATGAACAGGTACGTGGTGCATTGGGTGAAGAACTGTCTGAAGGGCAGGGGTCCAGGGGCTGTTGTGAATTGGGCTACATCTGGCTGGCAACTGGTCACCAGCAGTGTTCCTCAGGTCTCCATTCCAGTGCTAGTTCTACTCAACGTATTTGGGATGCAGGAGTTGCATGCACCATTAGCAAGTTTCCTGATGATACCAAACTGGGAGGTGCTGTTGATTTTCTTGACAAGTGGCCTTGCAGATAGATAGATTGGAGCAAGGGGCAATCATGACTGGCATAAAATTTATTCTGTCCAAATGCTGACTTCAGCACCTGGGATGGAATAATGCCAGGCACAAACATAAATGGGGAGAGGAGTGGCTGGAGATCAGCCCTGAGAAAGGGATCTAGGGGTGCTGGTTGACATCAGGCTCAATACAAGTCAGCAGTGTGCCCTGGAAGCCAAGAGGGTAAGCTGCATCCTGGGGTACATCAAATACAGCACAACCAGCCAGTCAAAATAGGTGATTACCCCACTGTATTTAGCTTTGGTGCAGCCTCACCTTGAGGACTGTGTGCAGTTATGGGCCTCACAATCTGAGAAGGTCCTTGAATGTGTTCAGAGGTGGGCAACAAAGCTGAGGGAAGGGCTAGAAGGCATGTCCTATGGAGAGTGACTGAGGATTTTGGGTTTGTCTTGTTTGGAGAGAGGAGGCTGCAAGGCAACCTCATTGTTATCTACAGCTTCTGGGGGAGGAGAAGTGCAGAGGAAGGTGCTGATCTATTCTCCCCAGGATACAGGGATGGTATGCATGGAAATGGTTCAAAGCTGCATTAGGCGAAGTTTAGGCTGGACATTTGGAAGCATTGATTTATGGAGAGGGTGGTCAAACACCAGAACAAGCTCCTTGGAGAGGTGGTCGATGCCCCAAACCTGTCAATGTTTAAGAGGCATTTGGTCAATGCCCTTAAACAATACACTTTAACTTTTGGTCAGCCCTGGAGTGATCAAGCAGTTGGACTAGATGATCATTGTAGGTCCTGTTCAACTCAACTCCTCTAGTCTAGTCTATTTATTCAGATGTACTTCAGTTTGTTAAAAATCAGGAATTTTAATGCATCTTCTAATTTTGCAGGTTTATTTTACTGCTGCATTCTGAAATTTTTTTTTTATAAAGCTGTATCAAGGTAGCAAAGACATTATTAATAAAAGTAAGTATATGTTATGTTGTTGGGTTTCTGCCAAATCTGAGGAAGAGTCTCCGTAATCTTTGCCATAAAGCATGAAGAGGAATCACAAAATGTGTCTTACTGGCTCCAGAAATTCCTGACTGCTTCATTCAAGCTAGTAACATATATTGGCAACACCACATAGACTTATAACACAGCAGCACAGGGTCCCAGCTTTCTGCATTTGCCTCCTATAGTTATTACTGTAATTCTCAAAAAGAACTAAGGACTGCACTGAGACCCCTGAATTGAAATAATAAAAATTTTGATACATAAAATGGTATGTATCTTTCCCATAGTAAAATCAGATTTGATCCAGGTCTGCAAACAGTCCAAAAAGTCACCTTATTCATACAGGTTCCCAGGTCTCCTTCCACCGAATTCAAAGAAGTTGCTGATATACTTTATTCTCATGTGTCAGAAATGGGGATGAAAAAGTAGGCCACGTAGAGATCAGTTTGCTAAATCCTAGCATGAAAAAAGGCTTGCCTCACACCTAAAATGGTGAAATTTTACCATACTGTAAGTGTTTTACATTTCTGTTTTGGATTTTTTTTAACCTTTGAAATTCACATTTTCAGTGTTTTTTCTGTATACCACCACCCCATGCCCCACCCCCACTCCCAAGAAAAACAACCCACAAACATTTATTTTATATATATATATTTAAGCTCCAATTCATACACAATGGCATGACTGTAGAACATGGTGCTTTCAGGAAAATACAAACATGGATCTTAATAAAATTATGTAAGTGTCAATGTTATGATTTCTCTGTTGAGATGTGATTTTAAACGAGTCTTTTGACTATAGTGAAAATTAAATCTGGCCTCTGAGCAAAAAGAGTATCTGAGCCATACTCTGGAAGCACAGTAAAAAAAGTGTTGAGATGTGGGAGCACTGCAATTGTGCAGTGACTGTGGGTGCTTGGGAGGTTGTCCCTGTGTGGAACCTTTCTCCAGAGTTCCCCTGAGACAAAATAGCTGCAGTTACATCTGCAGGAGACAAAGCTTAATAAAGATCTGGCCCCAGGAAGAAATTTTGCCCACTAGTTTTAATGATCTCAAGCAGAAATTTTAACTTCCAGTTTGTGCATGTGGAAGCGTATATTTCAAGACAGGCCTGCTAGCCTTTAAAGAAGGAGTGAAGGAGACATTTTTTTTGGATGCTTTTTACCATTATTAGAAATAAAAGCAGTGGATAGAGGTTTGGTTTTTTTAAAATAAATTCCGTGGTTCAGGAGCAAACACATCACTGATTCTTAGAGTACGAAATCAGTTCAATACTTTCCAAACATTTTCTAATTAATTACTCAGGCTTTGTCTCATCCTCAAATGGTGACATTCTGTTCTTTGGAACACGAAGTCACATATTTCTATGGCTGTAGAGAATTTTTTAAAACTCCATTTTATCTCATAGCCTTTTTAATTAAATGGCTTCTATATTTCTCTACGGCCTCTTGTATTTCATGCCTTCATATAAAATAATTCTTCAAATTAAACTACTACTGAATATTACTGCCCAATATAGAAAACATCTGGAAGTGAAAATGAGACATCTGTGCTGGACATTTCAGCGTTGTTGGTTTGAGAAGCAAGGAATAAGAATGGTTTGTTCATCACTTCATAAAGACTGTGTTTTCAAGTGATTAAACCATATTCTTCTAAGTGTGGTATTTGTGCAGCTGCACAGAAAATAAGTATGGAATATAATATATGATAAATACTATATGTGGGCCAAAAGCTGAGGTCCCTGGGGGGAATGCACATTCAACAGGAGGCCCGAGTGTGGAATGCAGTTTGCATTTGCCATTGGTATAAGTGCTCATTTCTCCATGGATGTGTATTTTCAAGCAGTACGTTCTTAGGTACAGCCCAAAATGCAGTGAATGTCTCCTTCCCTTCCTTCTCTGCCCCAAAAACACACCGAGGCCCTGCCAGAGAGCTCTTTGCATGTTTGGTTTACATGTGCTGGTAGTCCCAGCAGGGTGAAACGAGTCCTACAGAGCGGTGACTGCTCCTGCTCTGCTCAAGCCGGTGGGGGTCACGTAGCAGCAGCCACAAACTCTGAGGACTCCCTTGCCTGCAGCTGGTCATGATAAAGCTACACATTCCCTCGCTTTCTCTCTGATTTTCACGTGAGTTTCCCAACTCAGGTTGGAGAATACCTTTTTGCCCTCCCTGCAATCACAAAAGGTTTGGCACTGGAGCCAAATAACCAGCGTATCTGACACAGGGATGCCAGTAACACAGAAGCAGCATTGGCACAGGCAGAGGTTAGGGAGCAATAGGGGCTTGGTTTCCAAGGTTTACAAGTCCTGTAATCTCTGACAAGTGACATTTCCATACTTCTTGTCTCACATTTGTTTAGGGTTTTGCATGCTTTGTGAGTCTTGCAGGCTGTTACTGAAGTGAAGCAATCAGGTCAGCTCAGATTTGTTTTCCTTGAGAACAGGAAGATCATGTTATTCTCTGCTCTTGCATAGCCACTCACTATAGTAGCCATGTTTTGACCTTTTCACTCATTTTTTGCACAATATCAGGCTGGGATCTTGCTGGCTTGCAATCTTCAGGTTGCTCTCCCTGACTGTGCAGAGAGAGGTTTCTCCTCCTTTGGCCCTTCAGAGAAGTCAGTGAGTGGATCAGCCATCTGTGTGTAAGCCTAGAGGAGAAGCAATTGCGCTTTCCCCTTCATTTTGTAGGCCATGTGTCTCCTCTGAGTGCCTAACAAAAGCTGAAATGTTGTGTCATCTGGTCTTGCTGCTAAACTTGGACCTGGTTGATGGGGAAACAGAAACAGAGGGGGAACATGGCAGAATTTTTTGCAGCACTCCCTGCCTGGGGAGAAGAAGGAGGGAGCAGACCAGCAGGTTGGGCCTTCCGCTTCCCCCAGCACCCATTACATGGGATTTCCTGTTTTGTGATAAAACACTGCTAATAACAATAAAAATACCTGCACACTTGAGACATGGCTCTCTGTGGATTTTGTGGAAGGACTCAGCATTACCCCTGTTTCACAGAGCAGGAAGGAAAGATGTGGAAAAACAAAACACCTTCTCCAAGCCTCCAAGAGGAAGGAGGATCACCTCTGGAGAAACTGTCCACATCTTCTCAGCCTCAGCAGCACTCCTGGTCCATCAGGGAGCCCCAGGACTGGGAAAGTTGAATATCATCAAATTAATTAACCAAATAATGGCTAACCAATGAAAGCCAAACCCAGTCATACTGATGTGCTTATACCCTGACTGAAGCTGGAAGTCTGAGGAAAAACTGCCCTTGAGGCCATAAACATATGCCTCCATTCCCCAGGGTCACAGAATCATAGAATGGTTTGGTTGGAAGGGACCTTCAAAGATCATCGAGTTCAATGTCCCTGCCATGGGCAGGAACATCTTTCACTTGATCATGTTGCTGAAAGTGCTATCCAACCTGGTCTTGAACATTGCCAAGAATGGGGCATCCACTGCTTCCCTGGGCAATCTGTTACAGTGTCTCACCACCCTCTCTCTTATATCTAATCTACTCACTTTCAGTTTTAAACTATTGCTCCTTGTCCTGCCACTACAGCCCCTGGGAAAAAAGTCTCTCTCCATCTCTCCTGTGAGATGGTTTTATGTATAGAAAGGCAGTAACAAGGTCTCCACGGGGCCTTCTCATCTCCAGGCTGAATGTCTGAAAGGCCAGGTCTGTCAGTCTTTCTTCGTTGGAGAGGTGTTCCAGCCCTCTGATCACTTTTGTGGCCCTCCTCTGGACCTGATCCAACAGGTCCATGGTTTTCGTGTACTGGGGACCCCAGAGCTAGACACAGGACTCCAGATGGAGTCTCACAAGAGCAGATTAGAGGAGGACCATCTCCTTCCTTGCCGTACTGGCCACATTACTTATTATACAGGCCGGGATATGGTTGGCTTTCTAGTCTGCAAGCCCACGTTACAGGCTTGTTTGTAATTTTTTCATCTACTAATATCCCTAAGTCCTTCTCTGCGGGACTGTTCTTAATCGGCTCATCCCCCAGTCAGTATTAATATTGGGGATTGCTCTCAAGCCTGCCAAGGTCCCTCTGGATGACATCCCTTCCCTCAAGTGTGTCAACTTAAGCAGTCAGCTTGGCGTTATCCATAAATTTGCGGAGAGTGCACTCAATCCTACTGTCTGTATCATTGAAAGTACAGAACAGTAAGTGATCCCGAACAACAGACACCTCAACATTTCATGGTTTCTTCAGCTGGAAGAAGACTCTGTCTCGTGAGGCCCACGCTTCTTGAGGTTGCTTCAGCGGCTATCTACCTTCTGTAAGACAATTTTTGCCCCAGCAGGGGCCATGCAGTAGAAAAAAACCCCAAACCTGCCTGCAGAACCCATTGCCATGGGAGCAGGCAGCAGAGAAGGCCACCATCAGTTCCAGTTCCCCTCAGCTCTGGTGAGTTTGTGGCATAAGGCTCTTGGCCATGGCCACCTTCCTCACAGGCCAGACGCCAGGGAGGTTGAGGAGCTGTCGTTTTCTTTGGAGATCTGAGACGATCACCAAACTGATGGCAGTGCAAAAGCATTAAGTAAAGGGTATGGGATAGAAGGTCCTTCAGGAGTGTGTTGTACACACAGTTGTTCCCAAAAAGAGCTTATTTGTGGATTTTTTTCTGCAGGGAACTAAACCACTGCTGTTTTTATGAGTGACCAGTGATCAGAAGGAAGCTAGAGAGAAAAACACTGGACCTATGGAAAGAAGAAAATAGGGTCTGAAAGTATATCACAACACAAAAAGCAACATTAAAGATTTTGAGAATCTAATTTTTTTTTCTTTCATTTGCTCTTGCTGATTCCATTCCCCTGTTTAACACCTGTGTGTATGCATGTATGTGGTCACCCAGATGTGATACCAAAGTGTTAGTGGCTTGGGTTCCCTTGAAGCTGGGGTTCAATAAGAACCCTACTTTGAGGAAAATCGGATCTTTTTGAACTCCAGGCTCCTTTAAGTATTACAGTGCAAACATTTACTAAGGGTTTTGAATGTGTAGGCCAGTATAGAGTTATGGGTGTTTTTTTTTTAGTTGTGACTCTTGTTTTTCCTTTTTTCCCCCACAAATCACTGCTTGTTGAATAAAGAGGTTCCAAGCTAAAGCAATTTACAGTTGTGGGACGCAAACAGCAAGTCTTTGACTCACACAGATATCAGTTATTGAACTAGTCTCATGTTCACGCAAAGGAGAAAATTACTGAAAAAAAATATTAGTTAATCAGTCTGCAGCACTATTAGATTAAGGAAAATGGGAACTATGCACTGCAAGATTGCTTTTAGCAATATGATGTACTCAATCAGTGGATTACATCAGTAACTGAGTCAAAGCCTTACTTTTGCAAAGATTGGACCTCCAAATGTGTCTAGACAAGCAATTTACAGCAGGAGGAAAAAATCTAAACCATTGAATCCTAATGTTGTAAACAGTCTGTTATCAAGACTGGTAATACAGACAGGACCCTACTGTTCTCAGGGACCACCCACAAGAGAAAGAATTTGATATGGCAGCTTGCCTGAAAAAGTTATTTGCGATAAACTGGTATGTGGTAACAGCATGAAGGAGCTGCAGGAGTGAGGCATGCTTTGCTGAGGGAAGAGCTGGTGGGCTTGGCCTTGAAATACTGTGTCCAATTTTGGGCCCCCTACCACAAGAGGGACATTGAGGTGCTGGAGCGGGTCCAGAGAAGGGCAACGAAGCTGGTGAGGGGTCTGGAGCACAAGTCTTATGAGGAGAGGCTGAGGGAACTGGGGTTGTTCAGTCTGGGGAAGAGGAGACTGAGGGGAGACCTTATCGCTCTGTACAAGTACCTGAAAGGAGGCTGTAGAGAGACGGGGGTCGGTCTCTTCTCCCAAGTTACAGACGATAGGACAAGGGGTAACGGCTTCAAGTTGCGCCAGGGGAAGTTCAGGTTGGATATTAGGAAACATTTCTTTACTGAAAGGGTTATCCAGCATTGGAATGGGCTGCCCAGGGAGGTGGTGGAGTCACCATCCCTGGAGGTATTTAAGAAACGTGTAGACATGGTTCTTCAGGGCATGCTCTAGTGCCCAAGATTACTGGTTTGTGGTGGGGTGCTGTGTGGGTGGGTGATGGTTTTTTGGTTGGAGGTTGTTGTTGTGTGTTTAGGTGGTGGGAGCTGGTGTTGTTTGTTTGGTTGGTGGTGTGTTTTTTTTTTGTTTTTGTTTTTGTTTTTTTTTTTTGTGGTTGGACTCGATGATCTCTGAGGTCCCTTCCAACCACTACAATTCTGTGATTCTGTGATTCTGTGATAACTGCAGTATACCCTTCAGAAAATTTCAGTCCTCCTAAAACACACCAGAAAGACAGAAGGCTGCAAATTCTCTCCTTGGCTATTCTGCTGTGTCTGCTTATCTTCCCATCGTGATGGCATTTCAAAAATCATTAATCAATCATAACGTGTGTGTAAGGGGTCAGTTGTCCTTTCTCGTTTTTTTTTTTTTAAAAAAAGATCTTTCTTGGCTAAGAGCATGCTTTCAGATCCTATGCAAGCCATGGTAGCATATACTTTGGCACATTTGGGTTTCTGCGGGTGAAGGCAGAGTTCAACATTACAACTAAGATTTTTCCAAAGCAAGACAGACTATCAGTCACTGTCTGTGTCTGCATGACAGACATGTGGTATAAACTGCCCCTTGAGATCCCTCTGCATCTTCTGGGACATCCATGAGATAATAAGAGCTTTCTAAGCCACATTTTCAGTCTTGAATGTTAAAGCTAGGCACCTAGATCCACTCTTATATGCTTAGATCCCCATTTTAGAATAGCATCTATGATTTACATTCAAATCCTGGCCAGCTTACTCAGCAAGTTGAGAAGGTAGAGTGCTAACAAAATACACTTCTGACCAAAGTCTATGTTGATTTTGGTGTATTTTAACTTTTCAAAAATGATTAAAACCAAGAGTGACTGAAATGTTTATATAAAGCATGTTTCAAACTAGACCTATCTAAACTTCTCCTGATGTTTCAAATCAAAGTGAATCTGGGTTTGTCATGAAAAATTGTAGCAAAAGGACCGAAAAAAAACCAACCTGTGAAACAGTTCTGCCCCTCCAAAATGTTGGGGTTTTTTGGTTGCCAAGAAAGAAACCTGAATCAAAAGAAGTCCAGCTAATAGTACTGGCTACTTGCACAGTAAAGAAAAGCTCAGGAAAGACACTGGCCCAAGAGGGCTATTACATTCCTCTCGCCCTTTCCCTCCACCGCTCTGCAAACTTCAGAGCTGAACAGTACAGCGAGAACAAGCAGGGAGCAAGGTCAAACAAAGCTTTACGCGACAAATCCACAACTTGATAGTTTTGCTAGTGCAAGGGGAGAGTGTAAAATCTGCTGGAGGTAGACCCTACTGCAAGTTTGTACCTCCCTGAAGTGTTGAGGCAACTAGGATTGTTACTCCATGTGAACAGAATAAAAAATTCTTGGGCTTTCCCATGAAACCCTTTGAAAATGTCAAGGATGGCAAAATGATGTGTGGCCAAATAACGACACTTGATGCTGTCTGAGATTATAAAGGCAGGCCTATTTCAGTACAAAGAGAGACTTTGCTGAAGTGCTGTGACCTAGAAGGAGATGTCCTCCTGATGCAAGATCTTGCTACATTGAGAGCCCAGGGGGAGTTTGTGCTGGGGAAATGTCTTCAGTGAACAGCTCAATGAAAATTAAATAAATGGACATCGAAGTTCTGCTTACTGTCTTCAAACAGACAGCTGACATAGAATTTACAGTATAAATAACTAGTGGGAAAAAATAATAGTAAAAACATATTCCTGCAAAAATACTTGGCAAAGGAAAGGAAGAAGTCAAGGGCAGTTTTGCCCTGACATAGACTTAAGCACACTTAGGGGTGTGGGGGAAGGGGGGAGAGGAGTGACTCAGGTGCTTGAGCTGGAGCAGTAGGAGGGAAGTTATCTAGCCTGAGGACTGATGCTGGCACAGACTCAGTATGTGATCATTGCAGTCTCTGGGACAAAGTATCCCTCCATAGAGACAAGAACATCTATCCAACATCAGAAGTGAAGCCACTTTCTTGGAAGACTTAGTAACATAAGTGTAGGCATGAATGGGTAATATTACTGCTATTCAATGTCTTGGAATATCTTAGCACTGTAAGTGCTGAAAAATTTAATTCTTGCCCTAAAGAATATACAGCATAAAATAAATTACTCAAAAAAAACCTATGCAGCATATAGTAGTAATAAAGATGCTTCAATTCCCCTGAGCAGCCTAGGCCAACTTCTGCAACTGTCTTTCAGAAAGTACTGATCTACCAGCAAGGCAGGAGAAAGATTTCCAGTGTCCTCAGTGGTCTTTGGCTCAATCCCTATTGAAACAGAATGAGTCTTTGCAGAAAAGCAAACATCTTCTGCTGAGCCTGGGTATTGTATTTCAAGCAAAAGTGTGGTGGTGTAATTCAGTTTATTTAGTTACTCAGTCCTAATAGGGTATTTGAGGTAGCACAAATTTCTTGCAGGGAAGTGATTGACAGTGTCACCTCCATCCATAAATGGATACCTCTTACTGAATACTAAATTGCTGTTATTGGTATTAGAAGAATGAAACATAATAACCTAATGCTAACATAGGACAGGACCTCTGATCCACTTTTTGGGAAGGAGGTATAGGTTGGACTCACTCCTGGGCAGACCCAGGCATGAAAAGGATGTGGGGAAGCGAGCAGGGTGAAGCGAATGCTGCGGAGATATCTTTGTGCCTCGCCTCTTCTTGTGTCCTACTGAAACACAGAAATATTGCCTGGTGACTGACACTGGCTCCTGGGAAGAAGCAGATCGAAGAGGTGGCCTTGCCACTGAGGGGTGCTATGAGAGCATGCCTGGAACAGGCAGGGCAGCATCACTGCAGCTTGTGCGGGGAAAATGCCGACTGAGCATCACTAAAGCCTACAGAAACTGGAGTTGTTCGGGGGTGCACCAAATCACAAAAAAAAGCAGAACAAGTCAGGGTTATGAGAGCAAGTTAGATCATGTGCATTGCTGTATAAGCAAATAAGATTAAAAATTATGGGGAGCGCTGCAGGTCTCTGAATACACATTACCGCAGGGGGGCACTATGACCTCAAAATAAAACCCTGCCAGATTTCCCCTTTTTTTTTAAAAAAAAAAAAAAAAAAAAAGAAAAATCGAGAAACAAGTCAAATGCTGATTCCAAGAGTGCTTTTCTTGAGCAAGTTCTCAGTGAAACCCAGGTAAAGACACCAGAGCTTGCGGTCTTTGTTCTGACCCAAACCATACACAGACCACAGCACATTTAAGCTCCATGCTGAGCTGGGAAGTCTGACAATCCAGCAGAAAGTCCTGCCTTTCATACACCCCTTGACAGCATTAATAGCTTCTGAAAAAGCCATGCTCACACCAAAAGCCTACTGATGTCAACACAAAGAGGGATCAATGCTGCAGGAGACCAGCCCGTAGGGGCACACCTGGTCCTGTTTTATGTCTGCTCTGCTTGCAGACTTTGGTCTAAATCCACTACATTGTTCTGTTCCTGTCCATGGAGTAGCATATGGCTAGGAGTAGGATCATCAGGCTGCTTTAAGGGCTCTTAACTGTGCTCCGTAGAAGGAGAAATATGTCTAGATCTTGATCTGTGAGAGCAAACTATGGTATAAGTGACATTAGGTAAATAAAATATCTTTTTGCCTTTGAAGACTGTGAAAGAATGTTCTTGCTGATCAAAGATGGTTATATTGCCCTTTTAGTTACAGATACAGATTTACTGTTGTATTCATCTAATATGTTAGACTGCTTTAAACTGTCACTCAATTTTCTTGATTTCTCTGGCTTTAGTTTTAGTTCTGCTTTGACCAGTACTGTGTAGGGTGAAACTGTAACTGAGCATTTACTCCCTTCTTTTATTCTAGCCTGGGTTTTCACCTGCATCTTCTTTCTAATCCACAACACCCCCTGCTCTCCAGTTAACTGTATCAACTGGGCAGCATTGGTGATTTAAGACAATAGCAGACATTTCACTTGAAACAGAATGGAAATCTCTCAGATGTGACCAGAATGTCACATTCACACACAAGCACTCCTTCACGTGTGGGGGGACAGTGACAGAAGGCCCTGAATTGCACAGGAGAGTGGGAGAAAGAAAAGTAGGGAGAAGTAGGTTGGAAAAGGAACTGAATTTCAGCACTAGTAGGGAGAGGCAGGCAGCTGTTCCCCAGGTTGATCAGCAGCTGCAAGTTGCTTGCAAGCTTTTTGGGCACGGTCAGGGGCTACAAGGGCCACGGAGCAAGGCTTCAGGCTGCCCTCAGCAGCACAGACAGTCACACACAGGTTTTTCAGGGGCGATATTTAAGCATGCTTCAATCTAAATCACCTTCAATTGAAGAGCCCAGAGATGACTTTCTAAAAATGTAAAAGGAACTTTGAGTCCATGTGAGACGTGGACTCAAGACAAGCAAAGCTTGTAACTTGAGTAAGGGCATTATCATCCAAGGGCATAATATCTGTTTTAAACATGTAAGTCCTGATGGCCTGGAATTTTAGTGTAAAGAATCAAAGTCAGTTTATCCAGCTGAAGTATCTCGTCCCAGTGGTCCTCCAGGGTTTGCTGCAGCATGGGCTAATCTTGTGTTTTCTTAATCTCAGGCACATGGGTAGATCATTGTGGGAAAGAGCTTCTTGACTTTCTTAATTTGTTTTGGCCCTTGGATAGGACCAATATCTGGCAAAACTAAAGTCCCTCTAAAATGAAGCTAAATAATTATTTTTCCTAGGAGGAGCCCAACACTTTGTAACCTCAATCAAAGGCCTGTCTTTACCTATTTTCTGTCTTCTCTCCTGCATTTTCCAGCAGCTCTAGTCTGAGTCAACTGGAAAGAAAGCCTTCTACTGAAGAAAGAATATGCATGATGGGAAGGCATCTAGTGGAGACGAAGGGAATCTGAAGACAGGAGCTTGCTAGGGAGATGGGTGAGAGACTTATAGGAAAAGAAGTGAACCTGGTTTCAAAAGAGACTTGGAGAGATGCCTGGTAGATGTGAGCTTTGGACATAACCTTCAGTGGGACAACCTGAGGATGAGGGCTGTAGATAGAAAGATGAGGAATGTGTCACAGTTGAGGGACTAGAACAAGGATCTAGGAGATCAAAAGAAACAGGCATGAAGATGGAAATAACTTGAAAGGCAAATGCTCAAGGGCAGAGATGGAGTTTCTACAGAGGGGAAACTGAAGAAGCAACAACAGGCAAGATCATTTGTTTCTGGCTCCTGTGACTGAAGAGCAGTTAGAATTTTTAAACATCTCAGTTATTACTGTCTGTCCCATTGCTTCTTCACAGGGCTGCAGGCTTGTGGAGTTGCTCTAGCAGCTCCCACTTGGACACTTTTATTCCGAACGGTCCTGAAGCTCCTACCTGTTACGTGGCTTGAAGTATGTGCCCATCAGTGGCCAAAACTTGGGGTGGTCCCATTTCTTCTTCTCAGCAGTTTTGGTGCATGTTGCAAATATGACTTCAGTCACACAATGGGAAAGAGTTGGAGGTTACATGGCCCTTTCTGCTCTCTGCGATGAGCTGTGTCAACAATCCCCCTCAGCAGGTTCAACAGCTATGACAACTGTTGTAATTCTGCATTTTTGAGAAATAGTGCTTTGAGGTGTGAGACACTGAAATGTGCTGTTTGGGTATACGTCTTTGATAGAATTAAGGCAATTTCATGTTTAACTGGAGCTCCTAATTTTGATAGTTTACAGTAACTCCACATTGGTTCTAAACTGATTTCTGCCAATCAATTTGCTGGGGCTTTTTTCCTGCAAGACAATGTCATAGGTACCCAGCTTTAATTATAACTTGATTTTTTTTGGTAAGGAAGTTCTCCAGACTGTAATGACTCAAAACATTGAAAGATGTTTAATGTATATCCCACTTAACCACTTGCACCCAAATACAATATATGAGTTGCTCAGAATGGATAAACAAAGCACATCCTGCTTTATTTCCAGAACAGCAGCAATTTTGAAAAGGAGGATGCTTAATGACGTGATCTGTACAATAAAAAAAAACACAGCAGAAGCTCTTGTTGTCTAACACAAATGTTCTCAGAAGAGTGTCTAAATATCCTGACATGCTATTTTATAGATCCATGCTTTAAAAGGCAGCTTTCTTCCCCCAAAGCTCCACCCACATCGTAAATCAATAAACAGATCAATAAATAAAGTGACAAAATGTCTCTGCTGCTGATACACAGTAGATGCCAGTTTCTCTTCCTGTTCTGTTTGGCAGATCCCCACGAATGGCACAGACTGGGTGGCCTGTACATTGATAATCACCTTGATTTCCAGAGCTGCCTCTGTTATTAAGCCATGTCACTGATCCCATCTGGATTACAGAAACCCATCTTACTGATGAAATCACAGAGGATTTCAGTAAAAGTTGAATAATGTTCCTTCAATATTGAATAACTGTGTGCGGACCTGGCAGGGTTTGCAACATAGGCATATGGCAAGCACACAAACAACATGCAATACTCTGAATCTATTGTTTTAGTTTGTTTCCAGCAGTTTCAGTCCAGACAAATCCATTGCTAATAAATGACTTGTGATTGTTTGTTGCGAGAGAAAGACGTTATAGTAGAGTAACATCCTCCCCTTCTCCTCAGCCCGCTGTCTTTTGGAATAATATTAAAGCAATTTTAAATAAATGTTGTACACAAACAACTTTTTTTTTTTAAAAATATAAGGAATTCTGTCAGAAAGAAAGAAAACTGCATAGTGTAATAAGACTGAGGCCGTGTTTGTTGGCAGATATAATGTCCTTTATTAGATTGACTGTTATACTTGGAAAAAACAGGCTATCTTACAGGCAGGTATGCTGTTCTTCATGTCCTAATCCAATAAAAGATACTGCCTCTCCTGACAAACCTCGACTGCTTTTATCTTTGTGCCATCACAGCTACATCGACACAACTGTTAGTATAATGAATTTATATCCTTGTGGAAAACAGGCATAGATAATCATTTTCCTTGGTGTTTCTAAGAGATATACACTCGGCCATCTTTTATTTATTTCTCTTTTTAATATCTGCAATGTTACAGGCATCACAGTGAAAATGCAAGTCAATGTAATTTTATTTTTTTTTCCAAATTTTATTTATTTTGTCTCCAGTGTAGATGCAGACCTTTGCTTAGCATCAGCAACAGGTTTGCTTTTGTTTGCTGCTCTTTAATGAGCCTATAGAGACAGCCTCTGGCTCTCCCAGGTGCCATGTAGTTCTTGCAGTGGTCATATTCTTAATCCCATTTAAAGGTGAAGTGATTTACTACCTTTTCTCTGAAAGAAGGGCCACCCAGCACTGTCTGATATGATGAGGGTGCTCCCAAACACAAGAAGGTGATAACTGCTCATTCGGTGCATTTTCTTACCCTTGAGTCACTGTGGACATTCAGCTGGTGCATCCATGCCTACGTTGAAGGCAGCTCATTCCTGCTGTGAAGCCAGTCCAGTGCATGGATTTGGCATTCTACTTTTTCATCATCAGCCACCCCCTTAAGAAACCTTCATTTCTGTTGTGGGATGTCTTGTCCCTCCCCAAGGAAGCAGTGGGATGAACAGTTACAGCCTCTCACAGGATCTGAGGTGCTGTCCTCCTGGCCTGGACACCATTGCCTGCCTTCCCGATGCACCCAGGGCTGGCACCCAGCTAGGGCATTCCTCCTCTTCTTCCTCACAAGACTGCTCTCAGGCCTCGGTGCTCAGTTTGCCGCTGCTGATGCTGGCTCTGAGCAATGTAAGATTGGGCCATGTAACTTGATGTAAGGCAACAGGCCAGCCCCTCTGGGGAGGAGGTGTTTGCCCCCACTCCATCACTAATCAAGCTATTGTGGATGAGCTTGGCCAGAGAGAGTGACACAGCCTATGTAAGCAAAACTAGAATTCATCTTAGTTCACTTTCAGTAAGTATCTTATGGTGGTACAATTCAGGAGAGAGGTAGAGTTCCTCCAGGCACAGGTACAGCGGGGATAAGCTGCTTTCACTCAGCTGGGGTAACAGTCCTGGTGGGTTTCACAGCACCACCTGTAGCCTTCTTGTAGGTAGGGAAAGCTACACCTCAGCCTGGAGGTCAGGGTAACACCTGGCTAAGCCCAAGCAGTCTCAGAGCCACGTCAGTCCTTTTCCACTTCTGAATATATATGAGGGTACACATGTTGCTGGGGGACTAGACATTTTAGCATTCACAGGAATAAAGTATGTGTAAAACATATGTCATAGCTCCCCTTCCCCCCCCCACCTCCCAACCCCTGCCCCCCTCCATGATGTGAATGCTGTGAGACTGTCAGGTCATTTATAGTGCTGTTTGGTTTTTATTACTAAGCAGACAGAAAATTATTCATGTACACATCTTGCATATTCACAAATTATTTTCAGCTGTTATAAAGTAATAAATATTCTCATGCACCTGGCCATAATGGTGCTGCAATTCTTATATATCCCATTTGCCTTTCTCCCATCATTTCCTTTAGAACTGCAGTATAAATCTAAAATGTTTTGGAAGTGTGACAGTTGTTCCACTGTGATAGAAGAAAGTAGGAGTTTTTGCTGGGTAAAATACTTGCTTATCAAATGTGTCAAGCTCAGAGATAACAATATTAAAGAAATGGCTAGGCAGCTAATCTTTGGAATTCAGCTCTCTGTCGCTGTAATCATACCTTTGATTTGATAATAATCTGCAGGGACCATCTTTTATATTTGTGGCACCATTCACATTCCTGGCACTCTGTAAGTTGTAAAACTCATACCCACCCTTAAAGGCTGTCACAGCACAGATTGTATAAGGGGAGAAAGTATCTTAAAGTAAAATTCTGACAAGAATAAAGACAGAAGTGACCAACATAGGGCAGCTTCCCCCCATGTACAAAAGTGAGATGACACTAGGGCAGCCCCTTGCTGTCTTGCTTGAAATGCGCAGAACTTGTGCTGCTGTCTCTCAAGGAAGAACTTCTTTCTTTCCAGACCACACATGGAGTACAGTAACCATGGCAGCACTTATCAAACCCAGAGTTCAAAATTACTCAATCTGCAGCTGCAGATCTGGTGCAAGTGTATGGAGAAGCTGCCGTAGCTGCCACTGCTCCCTGCACGAAGGTATTAGGGAGCCTCCCCACTTAGCAGGGAATTACAGGTGGGTTTCTCTGAGATTTCTACTCTGCTGATAGAGCCCAGAGCTTCACAGGCCAGAGGAAGGAAATAAGGTTGTAGAATTTTCAAATATCTTCTGTGGTGGTACTCACAATGTGTGATTTGCCAAAAAAAAAAAAAAAAGAGTGTCAGTGGACCTGGCGTTTCATTGTTCAGTTGAGACAAGATTCTGCATGGTGGTTTACCAGGAAAAGGACAGACAAATGTCATTTGTCCCTGAGGTGTGCTTCTAGCTGTGCCCCCCACCCCACCCCCCAGCTGGCTGCGTAGTACACTGAGAACAATTTGTAGTTGTGGGAGTTCAGTACCACTTAGGGAGCAATTGTTGCCTTTCAAGATGCAGCTTTTTTCTTTTGAGACCATTAATGTTTTCTATCGAGTCCAAATACTGGAAAAAAGGGGGAGGCTAAATCCTACAATGATGCAATTTACAAAGCGTGAAGCTTTAGGATATTAAGATACATTGAAAAGGGTCTTCACTTTGTTAGGCTCACCCATGTCCTCTGCTTTGACCTTGGCTTATGCTAATTAACATGACATTTCTTTGAGTCGGAGGAAAAAAACAGAGTGAAGGATAAAGGACACACGATCAGGAAAATGTCTTTGGCATTGGGGAAGAAGGACAGCTCTAAGAAAAATACGTCCCATTGAAACACAGTACTTCAGAATATTTGTATGCTTTAGAAGCATAAAAGTCTTTCAGCCTCCATTTAGATACACTTTGAAAGTATAATAAAAAGTTAAACTTCTGTTTCTTGTCATACAGTGTCCTGTGTGGGTCCTGACACAAAACACTATTTTAGAAATGGTGTTTAAAATCTAATATGAAATGAAACATAATTCTTCAAGTTTATGAGTATGGGTTGTAAGATCATGAATGATAGTCTGGCAGAAATGTCCCAGCAAGGAGGATTACAATGGATTTTAATAAGACTTTGGAATGTAATGAGGGTGTGTTTGATGTCTACATATTTTGGTGCCTGCTTCTCCTTCCATGTGCTTCAGGGCTAATGCTGCAGCACTAGGAATACTGGATGAGTGCTACTATGCATGTGATACTGCACTGTTTTTACTGCTGGATTGACCCCTTGGGACAAGCCACTGAAGAAAACCCTGCCACAGGGTGTAACCTCCTCGCAGCAATGGGATGAATGAGGAGAATGCACACATGCACCCAGAGTATATTCCATAGTGTGTTTTGGTAGCCCTAGTTTTCTCACCTTTTTACATCTGGTGAAAGGTCCTTTACCTCTGGATTGTTGAACGCTATGCAGGACAAGCCCTTAGGTGACATGGTAGTGAAAGCATTAGTTGCCCCTTCTGCCTCCCTGTTGGAATGACACTGTGGTGAAGAACAACTTGAAGCCTTTCTTGCTGGCAAATGTCCTGGCCAACAGGGAGGGGATTCCTGATAATATGACTGTTAGCCAGAGGAGATACCCTGGTCACGACCAGCAGCTCCTCTAAAAACCGTCACAACATAATTATGCTGGAAATTCTTCTTCCACTTTTCAGGTGGGTGGGATTGATTCATGATGAGGAGCTTGCACTGCTAAACCCCAGCTATGCCTTTTGTTTTTTTCAGTAGGTGAAAGAAGAGAAAGCTTCTTAGAACAGAGCTTAGTATGTGGAGAAATGGAGAATTCAGCTCACCCACTTCATAAGGAAACCTCGAAGGAAACTTTCCTTGTTAAAATTCCTCTTGTTAAAGAGCTGTGAAGTCATAAAATTTTACCGAACAATAGTTTTCCATACAAAAGGGCTCTTCAGTCAATAGTTCCTCTCTAAGCTGTTCCAAACCACCCTGGCTTCAATAAGCTCAGATCCTCAAACAATCAGTGCAGGAAACAGTGCAACTTCTATAGGTTTAGCAGCTGTTCAGCGTAGTCTGTTGTGGGTCTGTCATGGGTCTGTCTATCTGTGTGCAATTTTGTCATGTTTTTGTCATGTTTTTCCATTATTGTGTCTATCAGACAGGACACCAAAGAGATAAATTTTTAAAACATCTTAGGTGGGGAGACATTGCCTATGTCTTTAATTATTTTTATTGGGATGTAGACAGTAATTCCACTTATTAAGGCTGTACATGGTTTTGCAGTAGAGTAGCAATTTGAAAGAGGCCTATCTGAGCTTCCTGAAGCAGACAAGTGGTTTGCAATGATATATGATTATTAACGTCAGTATTACTTATTGATCTAATAAACATCATGGTGAATTCAAAAAACATAACCCAAAATTTTCTATAGAAGTTGAAGCTCTTGTGTTTTTTTCAACAGAAAAGAGTACAAGTACTTGTAGTCTTGATCCTGTTCTCCTATATCTGAGGGTCAGTAAGGTAGAAATACAGTGAAGATTAAATATATTTCCATTTCATACAGATTAAGGTCATCGGTTGTTTTGCATTCCCAAATTAAAAGGGCACATGCGGTAGATTGGGTACCAGATGTTCCTGTTGTCTCTTTGTGGGACACCAATCATCAGCATGTGGTGTACATGCTTTCATTGCTACTGCTGTTCTCTGTCAGGATGTTTTCCTGAAAACAAATTTCAGATTTCACTAAAAAACTGCATCTTCCTCCTGTAGGATCAGTTGGGTTTTCAGTCACAGGCAAACCTGGAAGTTGGAAAAGTGTTGTTGAACAGAATTGACAAGACATTTTGTTTAACCCCAAAACACAGTTTCATTCAGAGATTTTTCTCTCTCATAAAATAAAGCACCCCAAAACACAGTTTCATTCAGAGATTTTTCTCTCTCATAAAATAAATTTATGGATAAATTTTTAAACAGAAAATCACTTCAAATTGCCAAAGCAAACTTCTTGAATTTTGATTTAGGATGTCTAGAAAGATTCCTGCTTTTCTCTGTGTGGCTAAAACAACTTGGTGAGTTCAATGTGAATTCTAGCTTACTTGTTACAAAAAAATGACTTCACAGAAGATGTGGATCATCTCTTCTCTCTAATTGCACTGCTTTCTAGATTTATTTAGATTTAGTAGATTTTAAGGCCATGAGAGACTGTTATTATAATTTATTTTGACCTTCTATATAACTGAAGCAGTACAATTCCCTGGAAAAATTCCTGCATCACTTACAATACTCTGGTCTCCCACTGGAGAATTTTCATATGTGTAGCAGTTGCTCTAAGATGATGATCAGTCCCTGTCAAAAACTTGTAATCCAGTATGGTAAAATCAGTATGTGTGGCAGGTCTTTTAGGAAAAGAAAACCGCTTTCTCTTCTGGTAGATAGCTGGGGTGGATGGACTGTATCTCTGATTGCAAGAGCCTGAATTTGATAAGACTGTAAATCCATAATAGAGATGTTGGTAATACAGCACTGTGGTAATCTCACATTGTTCAGAGGTAGTGCAACCAAATTTCAGACTACCCAGATGTCAGACATATACTTTGGTTCTAAAACTGTCAAGGTATTTGACTTTATTTGAAACCCTGACTCTTGGTTTGTCCGGGAGCTACTTTGGACAATTGGAATTTATCTACATTCCACATAGATTGTAGCACACTTTCCACCACATTAAAATCTTCAGAATGAGAGCTGACAGGTCATTTTTGCAATCATATATTCACATGTTTGAGTGGCAGTTTGTGTATTAATATGAAGTTGCTTCATTTTGTACTAAATACTTTGGGATTAAGGAATTAAGGGTGTTCTTACTACATGGTAGAGCTGTTCATCACCTATGTCTGTATTTGCTCTACTGTTTTTCAGTCAGATTTTCCACACTAGCTCCAAAACAAGTCATCTTGGTTTAGCTACTTTGGGCTGCATGCTGTCTCACAAATTCAGAGAAGTACAGCAGTGAAAACACTCTCTACAGAAGTCCTCTGGGACATCTGCACCAAAAAGCATGCAGAGATACTCTGGAGACAAATACTTGTTCTGAAAACATACTTTGTATAAAGCTCTGTCACTCCTGTCTAGTGTGGGCAGAAGGAAACAGCTTGTTTGAAATGCAAAATGATTTCAAGTGTTGGTTACCCATTCTCCTTCAGGGCAGGTTTTGATAAGGGCTTCATTCTCTTGGCACAACTGAAATGTGTGCCACTGGCGGTACTAACTTAGAGGTTTGATATTCACTTGAGGCTTTTGAACAAACAGGATTCCTACTACTTCTCATGTGATCACTTTGAAATGGACAAAATTCACCCATTAAAACACGTGCCTAAAGGCAATTGTTCAGATTTAGTCATTAATTGTCAGATAATACAAGTGTCTTCTCCCTCAGGTAGTGTGCATTAGAAATTTCTGTTTAAAAATCTGGACCAGCCTCCTTCTTCCCCAGGGAAGGAATTGATGCTCCAATTAAAATTATACCAGGGAATGATTGCATTATGGTTTATTATGGAGTCCTCAACATGGGAAGGACATGAATCTGTTGGAGTGGGTCCAGCGGAGGGCCACAAAAATTATCAGAGGGCTGGAGCACCTCTCCTATGAAGACAGACTGAGAGAGTTGGGGTTGTTCAGCCCAGAGAAGACCAGGTTCCAGGGACACCTTATAGCAGCCTTCCAGTACCTGAAGAGGGCCTACAGGAGAGATGGGGAGGGACTCTTTGTCAGGGAGTGGAGCGATAGGACGAGGGGTAATGGTTTTAAACTGAAAGAGGGGGGATTTAGATGAGATATTAGGAAGAAATTCTTTACTGTCAGGGTGGCAAAGCACTGGAACAGGTTGCCCAGAGAACCTGTGGATGCCCCATCCCCGGCAGTGTTCAAGGCCAGGCTGGATGGGGCTTTGAGCAGCCTGCTCTAGTAGGAGGTGTCCCTGGCCCTGGCAGGGGGGTTGGAACTTGATGATCTTTAAGGTCCCTTCCAACTCTAACCATTTGATGGCTCTATGAGTAATGAAACATAGAAGCAAGAATTTATTGCAGTTCAAGCATCTGACCATTTAGACTGTTTGCATGGTATAATGTTCAGGACAAGGGTTTTCAAAAACCCAAAGCAAGGTAACAATGCTTATAAATGCCTTCTAAGAGAGCATTTAGCAGTAGCTTGGTGCTTCAGTGATGTTGTATGAGGCTCAATATCAGTATCCACGCACAGCACACGGCAACTGAAGAAACACAAACTGGAGTAGCAGCTCATGACTCTAAATCTTATATACAGTAGAGGATTCATCTCTGAGTGCATAGGACTATACACTTTGTGCAGGGAGGGATGCAGGTTGGTCCCTTCCAACCATTAAGATTCTGTGATTCTGTGATTCTGTGATCTCTTAGGCAGACACTTCACTTATGGGTGTGATCAGCATGGAGACTACAGAAGAGGAAAGTTGATTTATGGCAAAACCAGGCACCAGTAGTCAGCTCTAAGATAGGTAACAATCTAGGAAATGGTGGTCAGTGACACAGCTAAGAGAGATTGTGCCTGCGGATAAATATCTGTTTTGGCAAAAGGGGCAAACTATCTTTATGGTCCCCATGGAATGCAAGTACATCATTTATTTCAAGACTTCTTCTGGAAAAGGCAGATGCAAAAAAAAGTGGAGTGCTGCTTTTTGATAATTTTCATTCAGCTAATATACTTCCATAAATGTGTGGTTAATCTGAGTGTGTATGTAGGCATTTGTACGTCTTTAAGATTTATAGTGGACTTGTCCATACAGGTGTATGAGAGTAGCTTTGTCTTCTTTAAGCCATGGGTCCCTGTAGAGAAGTGAATCCTCACAGCATCTGGGGAGGATTCTTAAGGATTCATGTCCTTCTCCTTGATACAGTGAAACGGTAGAAGTGAACTGCTGTCAAACAGACAGCAATATCTATGAAGTAAGTAAGTACACTTATATGATTTCATGGCCTAGGCAGAGCGCAGAGAATCAGCTCTGGCTATCCCTAGTTCTGGAGTTTAGCTTTTCCATTCATTCAAATAGTTGAATTTATTCCATTTAGAATTGTTGTTCTCACATGTAAAGAAATTGGTGCACAACTGCAGACACACATACAAACACAGAAAACTGGCCTTCCTTGCTCCAGAATACATCATTCTCTGTAGTTTAGGATACCTCTGTTAAACTGTGAGCATAACATGAATAATCTGCGAAACTTGCTGCAGATGTACCAAGTATTTACCAGCTTGCTGCAGTATTCTGTGGGAAAAGCAAGAAGAAAAATGCCCTTAAAGAACGCTGGTGAGCTGTGCTCTGATGCCACTTCCAGAACTTGCTTTCACTGGTCTCCTAAAACCATGGGGTACAAGCAGGGGCTGGTTATGTTTTAGTAGATTTCAAAAGTGCCCAAGAATGTGCACTTTGAGAATGAGCTTTAGTTTGCCTACTGCTCACAAGAATAAGGAACAGAAGGGTATGTCCACACATGGTTTTCTAGAATGCCAATTCTGACCAGACAAGAGTGGACTAGTACACTGTGTCTAGGGTAGTAAAGTGAAGGTCCAGAAAGGTATCTAGGTGCCCTGTGGCATAAGACAGCTAACTGCTGCTTTTGATCTCAATCTAAGATTTGAGGATGGAGAAAGCATGGTGTTAGCATGCAGTAATAAACATTTGGGGAAAGAATATGCACCACAGAAAGGTTTTTTTAGGTAAAAGGGAATAGCAAAAAATAATCATGCTTATGTTACCCACTGTATGAGACTTTTCTGATTAAATTTATTTAAATAACTGAGTTTCAAATGCATATGAATGTTCACTGACACTTTAATCACGAAGAGAAAGGGAAAGTTCTGGGGCATGACTCCTCTCAACTCATGGCAGGTGTCTAGATGGGTCACAAAAAATCCTCCCCATTGTCTACTGATGAAGTCCAGTCTAATAGTTCATCTCAACTAATGTCTAGTTGCAGCAGTATTAAAAAAGTACTCCTTAATTAGACAATAAATGTTGATGTTTAAATTTTAGGCACCTGAACTTAGATGAAATTATTTTCATTCCCCATGACTGAGGAGATGAATCTCCCAAATGCTGCTGAAACTGAACTGCAGTTGGTACTTCATTAGCAGTACCCAAGTAGTTAAAAACCTCTCTAACAGAGCTGCAGCGTTTGTGTTTAGAAAACCGAGGACTACCTCTTTCCAAGGTGCATCAGGCTTGTGACAAGAACCAGAGGAAACAGCTTGCTTTTTCACAAGCTTTTTGTACGTTCAAGGTTCAGGAGAATGGTATGGAGGAGCTCATGCCATCCATCAGGCATCCCTAATAAGAAATGACACTCGCCACTCTCTCATAAATACAGCATCTGGGGCACCTATGCTGGTCTCCACTGGCAGAGGGAGAAAATCAAGTAGGAAAGACCAAGATGTTCAGGGCTTTGTAGGTCAAAGTCAAGACCTGTGCTTCAATCTGGAAAAGCAGCAGGTGGGCAGCCGAGATCACAGAGCACTGGTGTCACACATTGCCATGCTGAGGAGCTGTCAGCAGAAATCCAACTCAAGGCTTGCTAGAAAAACAACAGATAGCAAAAGGTTTGTTTTCCTTCATTTCAGCTGAATTCTGAGGTTACCAGCCTTTACAGAATGACAACAACAATGTACATTTTTATAGTCCAGCAGAGTTCAGAGCCCTGGTAAGAAAGCAAAGCACTGCTTGGTCAGCTCCAAACAGGCACAACAGTTCAAGGGTTCGTGTTTATTCCCCTCTCAGCCAAGTTGTTTTCCCAAGAATCTTTGTTACTTTTTGCTGTAAAACAAAAGGTCAGGTTTGATGTTGCTCCTATAAATGTTCTTGTTGTTCTGTTTGTTTATATAACCCCCTTCTCCCTCCATCTGATTGAGAATGAGCTCTGCTGCTTAATGCCAGCTGCACACAGGATGGTGAGAAGAATGACAGCCCCCTAAAGGGGGCCAAGGGAGGGAGACCCAGAAGGATGAAGGAAATAAAGGGCAAATAAGCAGAGTTTTGCCTCTGGCCATTTGCAAACAGCTTGTGAGATCCTCACATCACACACATTACTGGGTAGCCAGTGACATTTCTGAACACACAAGCTGTCATTTCCTCAGGAGTCAGCACCACTAAACCCTCTCAGGCAATGTGGGTGGGCGTTTTAGAAGACATACTGTCTCATCCCATTCAGGAACTACCCTCTGTCACTGCTTTCCTGGCATGCTGGATGTTTGTTGTTTAAGTAAATAAACTGGCCGGTGTCTCAGGCTAACTGTGAATGCTGTGTCCTCCCACCACCACCCTTTCCCAGCCACTCCAGGGAACAGGAGGGAAAAAAAAAAAAAGAAAACAGCCAAAAGCAACAAGATGAAAAAGATCACAGAGAGCTCTGATGCCACCCACTAAGCCTCAGCCTACAAATAATCAGTGACCAAATGGTGTCATTAGAGGCTGCAACATTCTGTCAGCACTTGGCCTTCCACGGGAAAGTCCTTGGTGGAGGTGATTTTGAAGCCATCTTTCCTGTCTCGTTCAGAAAGAAAATTCTCAGAAATGGCTGTCACAGGATACTTTGGTTTTCCTTGTTTCTTCCAAATGAACTTTTCACATTACAACTCAGTGGTCAGCTTCACCAAAACGGAAATAATATTGTTTAATGCCCTGTTGTCAGACTGCCTTCTTTCTAGGCCAGTGGATGTATTTGGTGTAGAAGGGAGATGCAAGATCGTGAATCTACACCTGTTTCGTCAAGGGTACACAAGCAAGATTGCAGAACAGTTTAATTTGTGTTTTACTGCATCCCCACTGCCTCTTTTTCCTATCTCAATATTTAGCTACATCAGGGAAAACAGATGTCTGCTACAGCAGAGATTCTCTCTAGAGTTAATAGGAACTTTTAATATTGGCTGGCACAACATAGGGTTTTTCATATACTCCTGTTGGTAAATCCATGGGTATTCACATCACTCAAATGTAGACACATCATAAACTAAACCAGCTGGCTACCCACCTCTAACTCCATATGTAGTCAGTGAGAAAAAATTAGGGCAAATTGGAATAATTCAGTAACTGCTTTTTGGAAACACTGTCCGCATTATTTTCTCCTTCTGTCCCTCTCTCCTCCCTTTCCCCTTTCTACTGCCTATACTGGACACCTGGAAAAGCTACTTAGATCTACAAAATGCCAGTGATTTAATAAATTAAATGGCTTTTTTGCACCCTAGTCTTTAAATCTATTGGCTAGCTGGTAAGAGAGTTTCTCACTGAAACACCGATTCTGGAGAAATCCCTTGACTATTCATTGTGCAGATAAAGTCAATTAAAGGAAAAATACCAGGTTTTCTTTTTTGGTTCTGCTTCCCTCCCCAGACATGTTCACCTGTTTTGAGTGGGGACTGATGAACCTCAACTGCAGCAGGAGGTAAGACATAGATGAGGTCTGTCGCTAGATGCATCCTGCAAACGCAGGATGGATAAACTGAATGTTTTTGTAGGGTAACTAGCAAAACTGGTTTCCAGAAGTGCTTGATTCAGTGAAGATGTCATAAATCATGAGTTAGCCACAGTGAGCTCTGGTGACGGTTCATTGATTTCCCTAGTTTCTCAGTTCATAAACAATCTGAAAAAGACACTTCTCACAGTTATCAGCACTTCTCATTTAGACAAGCAGAGTGACAAGGCTAAGCCCACAGACCGGGAGGGCTCAGCCCCTGGAATTTGTCAAGAGAGGAAGCAGTGAGCACAAACAGGGTACTGTGAATCTCCCCTCTGAACCCCAGGTCCATGGAAACCACACTGTCTCTCATCATATCATTTCTATCTCCTGTTGCTAAAATGACCAAGATTCAAAACCTAAAGGCATATTCTTAGATCTGTCCCTCCTGAATTTATCAGTGTTTACTACAATATGAACTCCATCAGTTTGCACCTGAAACTCGTACAAAAAGCAAAAAAGTCCCAAACCCTGAAAATGCAACCCTTAGGAGTAACGTCCATTTGTGTCCTTCCATTCAATTTCTTTACCTTCCCACAATCGTCAACAGGGGATCTTGTCACCACGGAGGTGTTTTTCACTTCTACAAATAGGCTATACAAAATAAAACCAGTTCAACCTCAAATTTAGGACAAACGGTGGATAAGCACAGAAAGTGACAACAGTCACAAGTGCTCGATAGCAGCATCTTTAGTAGCTCCTCAGGGCCTACTCCTAACTGTATCTTTCATTATGAAACCAAAGCACATCCTGCATTTGCCAAAGACTCCAGCAAATTTTAGGAAAGCTTTGAAATCACAGGAAAAAAAGGTCTATTGCTCTCAGAGAGAAATCATGTGGTTTACTGAGATCACATTTCTCCTTCCTCCTTCCCTTCAAATCAGGCAAAGTTTAATATTTCAGTTGCATTCATTTTGATGGAAACAAAAACATCAAGGCAAAAAGTCATCCACAAAACCCCCAAACTTTTCATTTAGTACAGAATGTCAAAACTCTAATGAAAGGCACAAAGAAAAATGTAGCTCTCATGTAGAAAAGATCCTCAAGTGATAGGTTAAGCCACCACTGGCATAATTAAAGGAGTGTAAATAAGTGAAAGGATACCAAATAACATGGCCCAAAGCACTTTAAAGTCTTTTGGAATCATGCTGGTTATGGAAGTCAGACTTCCACAGCTGTGATTACAAATAATTGGATTCAACATCCCTCTCAATGCAATCAGCAACAAGTTGGTTTGGTTTCAAGGCAACCACTATCTTTCCTTTTAATAAATCATCCATATATGACATGAACTAAACTCTGAAGGCTCAGTGTCTTTAGCAAGAGGCCTCATGTACATAGATGTGCCCATAAGAGGTTGAGAAAATGTTATTTCAGTTCAAACGTGTCACATTTTGCAGCCAGTTTTTGCTCTGTATTTTGCACTAAGCTTCAGCTGACAGTCCGCCTGGGAATGACAGGGTATAGCTGGTCATTCATCCGCCCATTCCTTAGTCCCTTCGGAGTGGGGACACACACTGCTATTCCCAGTTACCAGGGAATACATGACTCACTATGGAAATGGGGAGTGCTTCTGGTCCCTGTGCAAGTTCCTGTCCAAGTTCCTGTCTTGATGGCACTGGGGACTGCCTCTCCTCATCAAGCCCAGAAACATCTCTTCCCTTCTCCACCTGATCTGAAGACTCAGCAGGAGGCAGAAGCCCGTGTCCATTCCCAGAGGTCAGATCCTGTGCCATCTTCCAGGTCCTCCTGGCTTTAGGGTGCAGTCAGAGCTATAAAGTGACCTAGTTGGACTGTAGTGTGTAGCTTTAGCGATGGGCAGGACGGGCTCTGGAGCCAGCCGTTCCAGCTTGCTGTGTGAGCCCTGCCTTTGGCTGTGAACACTTCAGAGCAGTCTAAGTTCCACAATTCACTATACAGCCCTCTTCACTGTCAAACCAGACGTGAATGGTGTTGTAAACACGCCAGTGCTTGCCGTCTCAAATATTTGTCATCTTTGTCCTTACTTGAGCAACGTATTTCTTCCTCTTTTTCCTTTTTTTTTTTTTTTTTCAGTAAGCGTAGGGCTTTTTTTATCGAGGTTAGCTCTGCTTTGGAGAGTGACTTTACAATGGAAATGTACTTATCGTGTGTCTCACAGACGGAAGTCAAACATGCTGTGTATATCCCTTGCAAGCACAGACTGGTAGCAGAGCACCAGGCAGAAAGTCTGTTCTGTGTGTTATCACTGAACTAACTTGATACAGACTGATTTAGAAACACAGAGCCTTTTCAGTGCTGTGTTCACACAGACATTTTATGGGGCAGAGCTGCAACCGAAGGCTGCAGTGATGATGTTGAATACTAATGAGATAATATGTAATTTAATCCCAGTTGAAATTTGGAGCTGTTATTCACAGGAATCATACATTTTAATTCAGCTAAACCCTGAGTTTTACTGGCAATATAACTATCCTATTTAAATCCTTGTACAATTTCTGGTGAAAAAACAAAGCTAAAGTATGCTTACTATGAGAACTATAATAATATTCCAGACTGTGCATTGTCTTTTTGTGATTCAGACCATGCATGCAGAGAAGGCTGGAGTGTTAGGTAACTGTGCTTAAATTGTTATATGCACTCACAAAAATAATCTCTCCTCTTTCCCTCATATCCATGAAACAAAGTTTTATAGAAAAACAAACCAGCACAGAAAGTATGCCTCTGAATCCATTTCAGTTTCATTAACACTACACTAGTTACAAATGCAAACAGGTTCCCAAGCATGCTGTTTGGCTGCCTCTCACTTTGTGGATTCAAATTTGACTCCTTGCTTTGTTCTAACAGAACAAAGAGAGTAAAGAACAATGTGACCCTGACCCTTCTTTACCCCTTCACACACAAATGATCCCTTTTAATACTCAGACAAGCTGTGACATGAAGAGGTCCCAAGAGAACACCTGCCATTTCTCTGGATAGTGTTTTGACCAGACGTTGCCTATCTAGTTTTTAAACAACTTTCACATTCCTGTGGCTGTTTTGTAAAGAAGATGGCAACACTTGTGTTCTCAGAACATAGTCTGTATTTCAATGCAGAAGCACACAATGCAGATTCCCTTCCCACCGCACCACACAAACGTGCTCCACCTGCAACCTCACAGCAGTTTTCTTGCCTGGAGGGCCAACTAGATAGCCTTGGAGACAGGGATAGCCTAAAAACCCAGCTGCCAACTTTCTTTGAACATGTGTGCACAAATGCGTTTGGATTGAGCTGGGCATCCACAGGCTCTCCACACATCTCTCTCCCTTCAGGGTAATGAAGAAGGTCCAGAGTCAGCAGAGGAGGAAGCTCTTGAGAAGGCGCAGGGACTGTCTAGACTGAAGGTGCCTTTTTATTCCTTTAATGTACATATGTGAATTAATACTAACGCAAAGAGCATCACTGGGTCTCTCTGCAGACATGTGTGGGCAGTGCAGCAGGCTGATCCCTATGTCCTCTGCACAAACTGCAGCAGTCTGGCTTCTGTGTTTGCTCCAGTAGCCCTGGGAGCTGGGCTCTGACAATGCTGGCACAAGGCTGATGGGATTTGTCGTCTGGTGATTAGACGATACTCTTCCTCTGGCGAAGCCCTAGTCCTTTCCTGTCTAGTTGTACAGAGTAAAAGAGATTTTTACTGGGCTTACTTCTGAAAAGTAAGCAAAGCCTGGCAAGACCCAAATATCACACAGAATTATACTAGTCCTGACTGACATTTGTCAAACCCATTCTTAAAACCCTTAAGCGCTGGAAATGCCCACCCACCCCCAACAATCCATGCCAGTACTTCACCAGCCTACCACTAGAAATGCTTTCTTAAAATAGGTATTAATCTCTCTTGCCAGGATTTGTACCCGGTTATGTCCTATCTGCCATAGACACTAGGAGCAGTTTATTTGGAAGATGCCACACTGGATGGAAACCTTGCCCTGACAAATGGTGCAGCCTTGTGTCTGCTTTGTAACCCTTGCATCCATCACCAAGCTATTTTTCCACCACTCTGGAGTTCAGAGTAAGACTTGGGTTTATGTTCAGACTTTCTTCTAAAAAAGGAGCTGTGCTGCTATGTCTTTTACCAAGAGAAGACATGCAAAACAGGGTCAAAGGCAAAGGAAAGAAAGGAAAGACTAAATCAGACAGCAGCTTGAGCTTGATGTAGTCTAAACAAGATGGTTTCCCCCACAGTTCTCATCCATCTGATGGAAAGCAATGGTCCAGGTTGAGAAGAGCAGGTCAACAGAGGCTTGTGGGCTGCTGTTTGCTCTGGGAAAGAATGGGAACTAGGCAGTGACCTATCACTGAGACTTGTCTTTATGTCTTGGCACTGGATTTTAACCAGCAGTTGCAGGAGCACTCCCAGCCCTTCCTGAGGAGCAGCAGGAAAAAAGCCAAATCAAAGTGCTTATGCCAAAACAGTTTTTGATGCCTCATATTCTGTCAAAGCCTCAAGCTACAAGAAAGGTAGGCCACCTCCTCAAAAAAATCCAGGATTCCAATTCCCACAAATATCAGTCATGTCCTTGAAATCAATGAGAGTTTGGTACTGTGCACTTATGAGTAGATGAGCACTAGTTAAGGTTCTTCCTAGCCACAATCTGTGAGAAGGTTTTCACTTTGTTTTCCTACTTGAAACAATGAATTTTTGACATTTTTCCCTTTGCTTTGGTTCCATCAAGGGATACAGACTTTTCCAGGTTAAGTAATGTGACAACCAAACACTTATCACATTGCATAAGCTGTGTTCAAGCTTTTCAAGTAAACAAATGCATTTTCAGAATATTTAGACACAGCTCACTGCTTGCCCTCACATCAGAAATGGGCTCTTGTCAACAATGTAACACTGAAAAAGATGGTTGTTCTGATTTAAAGCAACACCCTCGCCATTTTTCCCACCGTGAAGTTCCTGGCATTCCATGGACTGGCTGGGGCTCAGTATCGGTGTGAGCTGCCCAGCCGCATCCAAGAGCAGAGGTGATGAAACATCCATCCAAGCGCCACACCTGCAACTGCATAGGAAATACATGGACAAGGATGTTTGCTCAGGGGTGGAAATGACTGCTTTTGACCAACTCCCTCCCTTGCAGGCACTCAGAGTGAAATATTTTGTGATGTGCACATTGCACATGGCATACCTCTAGGTCTCCAGTGAGGGTGAATGACCCTCCGACAAAGGGATTCCTGCAGAGAAGAGTCACATTTTCAAATCAAAATGTGATTTGTTGCTCCATTCAGGTCATGACAAATGCACCACTAATAGTTTATACATTCAAAAAGCTGGTAGCACTTCTGCTAGTCTTTACTCCAGTGCTGTTTGCGCTTCATATTTTCTGCTTCCAGGGCAATTGGAAACCACACAGAAGAATCTTATGGTTCAATCAAGTTCCCTAAACCTCAGCACAGATATCAATAACATTAAAGAGTTCTAAAGCTGTGCCTTATATTGATGTTTCTGTGTAATTAATAAGCCCATATCAATGAGAGTTAATAGAACTTCTTTCTCTGCTTGACAGATCAGAGAGCTGTGAGGAGGAAAAACGGGTGGCCCTCATGGTTGTTGTCTTCAAGAGCTGAGATTTTGAGATTGAGCAGAAGTGTGCATCTCCAGCTGTGCAGAGATGTACAAAAACCCAGCTCCCTAGCTGGCTTCTGATATGTTGCTTGGCCTCTGAATCTCACAATATGAAGTATGCGGCTAAAGTAGTTGTGATGGAGGCTAAGTTAGAATTAGGAGTGTCTGGTTTTCATCCTTACTCAAAAAAGATTTGGATTAAAGCTTTTGCTGTGGTTTGAACAGAAGCTGAGACCTGAGAGTCTTCCTCTCTTTGAATGGAGATGGTGCCCTGAGCACCAAGGGAGGTGGTGGAATTGTTCACTGAGACACTTTCCATCATTTACCAGCAGTCCTGGCAAACTGGGGAGGCCCCAGTTCACTGACATCTAGCAAATGTGATGCCCATCCACAAGAAGGTTCAGAAGGATGATCTGGGGAACTCCAGGCCTGTCAGTCTGACCTCGGTGTCTGGGAAGGTCATGGAACCGATCATCCTGAGTTCCCCTACGTGGCACATGAAGGGCACCCAAGCGATCAGGCGCAGCCAGCATGGATTCATGAAAGGCATGAATCCTGCTTGACAAGCCAGATCTCCTTCTATGACAAAGTAACCCATGTGGTACATGAGGGAAAGGCTGTGGATGTTGTTTACCTGACTTTAATAAGGCCTTTCATACAGTCTCCCACAGTATCCTCCTGGAGAAACTGGCTGCTCATGGCTTGGATGGGAGTACTCCCTGCTGGGTAAAAAACTGGCTGGAGGACCGGGCCCAGAGAGTGGTGGTGAATGGAGTTAAATCCAGCTGGTGGCCAGTCACGAGTGGTGTCCCACAGGGCTCACTCAGTATTGGTGTGAGTTCTCTTTAGCATCTTTATCAATGATCTGGACGAGGGGATAGAATGCACCCTCAGTAAGTTCGCAGACGACACCAAGTTGGGTGGGAGTGTTGACCTGCTTGTGAGTAGAAAGGCTTTGCAGAGAGGTCTGGACAGGCTGGGTCAATGGGCCAAGGCCAATGGGATGAGGTTCAATAAGGTTAAATGGCGCATCCTGCACTTGCTTCACACCAACCCCAGGCAGCGCTGCGGGCTTGGGGAAGAATGGCTGGAGAGCTGCCAGGCAGAAAAAGACCTGGGGGTGTTGGTCAACTGTCAGCTGAACATGAGCCAGCAGTGTGCCCAGGTGGCCAAGAAGGCCAACAGCATCCTGGCCTGTATCAGGAACAGTGTGGTGAGAAGGCCCCGAGAGGTGATCGTCCCCCTGTACTTGGCACTGGTGAGGCCCCACCTCGAGTACTGTGTCCAGTTTTGGGCCCCTTACCACAAAAAAGACATTAAGGTGCTGGAGTGGGTCCAGAGAAGGGCAATGAATTTGGTGAGGGGTTTGGAGAGTAAGCATGATGAGGAGAGGCTGAGGGAGCTGAGGTTGTTCAGCCTGGAGAAAAGGAGGCTTCAGTGAGACTTTATCGCTCTCTACAACTACCTAAAAGGAGGTTGTAGAGAGGTTGATCACTTCTCCCAAGTTACAGGCGATGGAACAAGAGGAAATGGCCTCAAGTTGCTCCAGGGGAGGTTCAGATTGGATACTTGGAAAAATTTTTACACTGAAAGGGTTATTAAGCATCAGAATGGTCTGCCCAGGGAAGTGGTTGAGGCACCATCCCTGGAGGTATTCAAAAGACAGGTTGACATAGTGCTTAGTGACATGGTTTAGTGATGGGGTTTTTTTAATCAGAGTTAGGTCGATGGTTGGACTAGATGATCTTAAAGGTCCCTTCCAACCTGGACAATTCTATGATTCTACTCTGTGATTAAAAGGCAGACATCAAGGAGCCTGGGACTAAAAAGACATCACAGGTATTCCTGGCCTGTGTTTTCAGGTGTCCCCTAAAATACGGCGGAGGGACATCTGACTTTCCTGGGGATAACAGATCCTGGGTGGTGGAAAAAGAGCTATAGACATTCCATCAGAAACATAAAACATGTAAACAGACAGAAATTGTCAGAGGGATGTGAGAAACTTGTAAATTAACAACAAATGCAGGGAGAGGAAGGCCAGAGAAAATACAGTGATGTTTTTTCACAACCATATAGAAGTTT
Source organism: Calidris pugnax (assembly GCF_001431845.1). Lineage (NCBI taxonomy): Eukaryota > Metazoa > Chordata > Aves > Charadriiformes > Scolopacidae > Calidris > Calidris pugnax. The sequence goes on along the minus strand of NW_015090766.1, from coordinate 2,825,602 downwards.
CATCCACTGGTTTAAAAAACATATGGTACACTAAACATTAGATGGGTAACAGGCGGAGAAATACTTGGCAGTGGCCCTTGGAAATACAAACACAAGGCATTTGTTTCACTGTGTTTCTTTTTCTTTAAATATTTACTTTCCGTATTTTTCCAGTATACAGTTTTTATCCTATATGCATAACAAGCTACCTTTCCACAAGTAGACTTGTCACACTCAAGGTCACTGGTTTGGGTCCAGAGGCTCTTCATTGGGATTTAGACTATTTCCTGAAGGAAAAATAGCCATATCTGATTTTCCTCCCCCACTCCTAGTCCCCTAAGCCCTACCACTGTGTTTGATAGCCTTTTTGGCAAAGATTGTCAAGAATAAAGACTGAATGGGTTTGGGAAACAGCAACTGCTTGCTCCTCCCCTTTTCCATGGGCTGAAGCATCTGGAAAGCAGGTAGGCTTAAACTGCATGGCTGCATGGAGCGGGAAAGTAGATATGTGTCCTTTTCTCACTTCACTGTAATACTGCCCCTTAGGCCTTGGAAGCAGCTTGGATGGTGTTCTGCCCTGTGAAACTTCATGGCATGTAATGGAACTGAGAAATTGAAAAAGGTACCTTCACTAGCTAATTCATTTCCAGCATTGGTGCACACTGTAATTTATAAGTCCTGCTCTGTGGATTTTCAGGACCATGCAGCAAAGCTGCATTGATGTCTGCATGTTTGCTGGGACATCATTCATGGTTCTGGATGTATCATAGGATTTGAAGGCCGGGTGAGGGAACTATAAGAGGTGGAATGCTACCTAGAAGATCAGGAATTCACACACGGTCCTCCTTTGCAGTCCTGAGCCTCCATAGCTTCTCTTACCCCTTCACTTTCCTGAAACGCTTCACGCTAGGAGGAATCCGCCACTTGATGTTTGAGGACCACCCCTAACCTTTGGCTTCACACAGAAATCTCAAGCAACTATAACAGCATTTACTTTAGGATGTTCCCACATTGATGGGTGTTGCCATGAGTCAGAATTAAGGCAAGAATAAGTCAGAATTAAGGCAAGAGACAGAGTTAAGGGTGGACAAGGGAGAATTATTTTGCTATGCTTCCTGTGTGTTTTTGTGAATAGTATAGATCTTCATTTTCTCTCTACTCAAAGAAAGTGCCCTGTGACTGCACTGATGTACTTGTGTGGACTACAGCACAGTGACTGTTTATGGCTTTGGAAGGACTTATTTCTGACAGACCAACAGACCAGAAACATTTGTGGGAGGAGGTTGAGAGGGATTGTGGGCCAGGCTATTTTTTGTCAAAACTTATCTCTTTTACAATCCTTACATTTTCTTTGAGATTGATCTGTGCTACGACCAGAAAAATAGTTGAACACCATGAGACATACCTGAGTAAGGTTTAGACCAGCTAGCTCTGGTAGTGCTGACAGTGTAACACCACCAGAACCATGTTCAGTGACATTGAATTTTTTCAGCAGAAAAATGCAGCTGCCCCAGAACAGGACCAGGTCTCATTGCCTGCATTTCCACAGCCTTCCATGGAGAGATGTAAATATGCCTCTGCAGGTTTTGGAACTGCCTGCATAAGCATCAAATTCGAGGTACTCTGTGAATGTCTGTGAACATAATGGACAATTTCATGACATTCCTAAAGACTCCTTCATACAACAGAGGTAAATCTGGGGCAAGAGTAGATACTGGGAATGGTGAGAGGAAGAACATTCATTTTTTCTATCAAATGATTCCCTACATGTCAGCAAATCTTCTTAGATTAGCATGTTCTTCCACAGGACTAGTTGATGTTTTTCAGTGCAACAAAAGCTTCCTTTGTATATGTATTTTCTTTTGTTTTTTTTTTACTTTTAGGGACTTTGAAACAACCCTTAACAAAAGTAGATATTTCTCAGTTATTTGAGCATAAAACACCGCTTGTGCTGAGACTGGAATATAAATGAATGACAAATATATACAGGAGAAGTACATTTGTTAATATTTATTCCAAAGTTCTTAATCTATCTCACATCTTGCAGAGGGGAAAAAGTAGTTAAAAAAAAGGACTGCAGAACATATTTAACTCCACAGGAGGGATTTCTTCGTCCCTGTTCCTCATTTCGTCTGCATCTCATAAAAGTTGCAAGATAATCTAGTCCTTTCTTTTATTACGTTTATGGACAATTGAAGAAGGGATAGCAAAAGCAGTTTAGCTGGTGGAAAGCTAAACACTGCAATGTTCGGAGACAGACAGAAGAAGCAGGCAGAAAAGTTCCCAGCAATACCCATGAACCCTCATTTAGCAGCACTTCAGTAACTCACTTCATTTTCTGACTCATCCTCCTTTTGGATCCTTTTTTGATATTGTGTGTTCTGTCACAAAAAATGCCTGCAGCAGGAAAAACAAAATGACATGGCAGCATTTTGGTTTTAAAATAGCATTTGAGATAATAAAATATTCTGACATCAAATAATTTTTTAAAATACAAAAAAGGAAAAGGGAAAAACAGGTACACCTCTATTATTTTAATGTAGCAATTGTCTTGCTTCTCACCAGGATAACTACCATATTATAAACTTTAGGCATGCTGTAAGAATATGTGTCATTATAGTTTTAACTTCTGTGTCTACATTTTTAGCAGTAAGATCCTCAAACCTCTCTCTATATTATTACATACTATAAAATATTAATTTAATATAAAATATTTTTAAAATAGTATTTTAATATTTTGTAAATAACATGAGAAGTTTTAACTGAAATTTCCAACTTAATTCTCCGAATGTCCACTCTGTCACTAGTAGTACATACGACAATTTTGACATGGGATCGGATCCTAATACCATTTATATGTGTGACTTGTGTGTCTTCCAGTCAAACTGCAAAGGAGAATGGTTTAGGGCAATTTCAAGATTAGGCCATCTCGAGTACTTTTTCCTTGAGGTCCAGAGAGTAGTATTACCTAGTGGCAGCATGCTGGCTCGTTTCCACCAGACCACTTGTCCACTGTATGCAGTACTCAGAGCAGAGATGTGTGTCAGGCTTCCCAAAGACATTAGGAGAAAGGTTAGAGCCATGAAAGAGGCCTCGTACGTTTGGGATCTTAACAAGGTCTGGGAAAAACTGCTGTTTGATCCAGACACCTATGAGAGTCTACCATTTAATGAGAGACATGACAAACTGCCTGCTTTGTGCCAGCCCATCCTGGGGGGATTTCATGCCACTGTCACCTCTAGCTGGCAGAATCTGCCACCACCCCTACAGGACAGACACCCCAGCGGTGTGGCAGAGCACACTGAATGTGCAGAGGAATAAGCAGCTCTCTCACCTCTCATGGTTATGCCTTCAGAGCAAGGCCAAGGCCTTCTGGTTGCTGATGTGGGTTATTGGGTCACCACTCAAATTCACAGGCTGATCATTTGCTGAAACACTTGTTCATAACACAAAAAAATCTTCTTCTGTTGTTGCTGCTGGAGAAATATGAAGAAGTTTGGCATTTCAGTGCCTATGCTCGCCATACTTTCCCATACTGCCAAATGACTTTTTTTTTTCCTTTCATTATACCGTACTCACACAAATGACACCAGGTCAGTAACCTGGTAAGACACACAGTATATCATAGTGTCAGAGAGAAAAAAAAATTAAAATATAGGTTAAAATTTGGCTGTCGCTTAGGACGGACACTAAATAAATAATTCTAATTTTTTTTTTTAAAAAAGTTTGACCTCTAATTAGAGTTTATTTTGAGCTACACACTGAGTTCACGTTAAAAAATCTCTACAGGACTAATTGAATCATTATTTATACGTCTATGGAAGTTGGAACTGTAAATCAAAAACAAAGCTCAGCTTTATTTTGTGTGCAAATGATGCAACTTTTAGTGTAAATTAAATGCTATTTTTTATTTTGATTGTTGCTGAAATGTATTTGGAGCATATGTAGGGAGCCTACTGCAACCTAAATATAAACCCTATAGAGAGTGAAAAGAAAGATTGAAGAATGTGCCAATAGGCATGAGAAGACTAATCACTGTCAGAAGGACCAGGAATAACAGAAAAGTTTAGGGAACCAGCCTCATCTGTTTTTTCCCATAATAAATTGAGTCAGTCTCCCAGGCTGCCATTCACTTCTTCCATCTTCGTCCATGGGAAATTGTCTCTGGGAAAGGATTTTTCTCAAATCAAGTTATAAAAGCCATCAAGAAAATAATTTCACTCTTAGCCATCTTTGAGAGTCAGTTGTTTTCTGGGGGCTGCTCATGCAGCACTTGTAGATGTTGTTTGCATGCTAGTGTGGCCAAACCATCTGCATTCTGATATGGGCAGCTTGTGAATGTCAAGCTAATTAGCCAAGGCTAATGTCTGGTTTCCTGTAGAGAGCTTTTGTGGAGTAATTACCTTCCTCGAGGTCGTACTGCTGTAATTACAGGTCTTTAACTAATCGAGATAAACAGCCTTTGAATTCTTGCAGTGAGTCAGCCAATCACTAATGGACTTTTATCTTAACCTACAACAATATAGTGTATTATGACACGTGATAGCAATGCTTTTTATTTGTGTGGGATCTAAACAATAACAGCTTTCACTAAAGCCATATAAATTATTGACATTTATTAATGTTAGGCTTAGGAGCAAAGTCATTGCCACATGCTTTTCAGCATAGACATTCATACTTAAAGAAACCAAAAGGTAGGTACTTTCAGAGAAGTAGATGACACATAAATAAGAGCAACAAGAAACTATTGTCATCCTAATTCATCACTCTCTGCCTAGTTTTATTCCTTTCTTTTAATAGTAGCACTGAACTCTTCTTTGAAACATAGTATTGAGGCCTTCCAAACAGCCTTCCAAATAACAACCTTCCAAACAGCCTCTTTCCCTTGCTTGTGTGTTTTCCTTCCTCTGTGCTCTCTTTGCTCCTCACACCTCTCCTTGAGGCTCAGATATTTTGGGCTGCTATGGAAATGTTGGCAAATGTTTCTCCGCCTGTCTTCATTATTTCTGAGGTTGATTCTTACACCCTTTCTGCCTGCACTTGGGTGAATAAAAACTCTAATATAACATCCTCTTTTATTTACAAAAGAAAAAAGAAGACAAAAAATCCACCCAAACAAAACCAAAGAAAAACTAAACACCAATACCCTACTTCTAGTGTACTGTGGGTCTGCCATTAAGAAGAAAATGAAACTGAATGTATAAGAAAATTAACAGAGGCTTGACTCCCATCATCTTCAGAAGGCTTCAGCTCACCTTCAGAGTACGTAACAAGTTTAGGTAACATATTTTCTTTCTTTAGTAGTACTACATTACTAGAAACATGTAAGTTTAGTTTGGATTCCTGCCACAGACCAAAACCAATACTTTAGAACAACCTTCAGAACAACCCAATCTATTAGCCAACTGCCCAACAAGAAAGAAAAGAATATCCATAGTGCTGCTACCACTTAATCGATTTCTTTGATCTAACCAATTAAATTTTCACATTTTGGGGTAGGGGGGAGGGCAGGGGGTTGATGGCGGGCGGTTTTGGATTGGTTTTTTTCCCCTCAAATAAACTGTGAGTTTAACGTAATTAAAGCTTTACTGTGAGTTAGGAAGTAACTAAAACATAGTATGATGAACTCTAGAATGGTAACTGAAGACTGGACCGTATTCACTCTCAGAAAGGAATATGTCACACATAAGGAACTAGTTTAGCAGAAATTTGGTAGTCATGTATGCAAAGTGACAAGAAACAGCACTTCAGTTTTATTAATTTTACATACATGACACTCAGTATGAATCTTCTCTTCTCACTTTTTGCAACCCGTGCCTCACAGTGGGTCCATTTGTAATCATGCAGTGCTAACACTGTGCCACCTCCTCAATGTAACGACACCGGTAAGGACTAGTTAGGGATAAATGAGCTCACCTACCTACACATTAACAACCCTTTCTCCAATGTCAGAACAAAAATCTGGCTTTTCGGCTCCATATTTGTATATATACATGCTTGTATATATTTTATATAAATGTGTGTATATGTCTATTTTTTCATTCAACCTCTGCCACAGGAGTATCTATTTATGAAGACCGATGGAAAGGCCAGTCCAAAGACCTCAAGCAATACAAAAGTTACTATTTGCCACTCTGGCATCAAAGGCACACCCTCCAAAAAGTCTCAGTGACGTCAAGGAGTATATGAAATAATACTAGAAGATGTCCTTGTATTTTTGGACAGATTTTATATGGCTAACTACAGTCTGCCTATGAACTAGTCACTGCAGAGTCTTTTAATAGTCAGTAACTATCAAGTCAATATACAGTGTGGAGTAGGGAATGATTTATTCCTTTCTAAAGTAGGTTCTGAAATAGTCTGGTAATCCCCCCAGAGAGCTGATTTCTCTCCATTATCCATAAAAGAACCATAGAGACAACACTGTCAACATATATGGAGGCAAGGGTGGTGGAAGAGAGTAATTCCCTCCCTTTATCAGACCTGTCCCTCCTGTATTTGCAACAACAAAGCATCCTCTATGACTGCTTTTCATGGCTCCAGTGCTCAATGAGATACTGGGAACTTTTCTTCATTTACCTTTTGGCAGTACCTCTCCATTGCAGTACTCTGGCACAGTAATGCAGCCTCACGCTGGGGACATATTATATCCACATGACTTTAAAGCTCCCTAGAGTTGCCAGCACAGGCTCTGTGCCTTTCTAAATGCACATTGTTCTACAGCAGCTGTCCTGTTCCAGCTTTTCACAAGCTATGTAATGTGGTGACTCTTCTGCTATCTTTCCTCTTCCCACCCACTGTATATGCTTTCAATCACTTACAATATATTGAAAACAAAAGTATCCAAGAAATTAAAACCAGAATGAGAACCTCAAGGCGAAGATTCAGAACCGAGTTGTAAATGAAACATCTAGTTGCTGTTATACCATTAAAGTGTTATAATGGTAAATAAGAGTTCTCATTTAAAGGGCGATTCATGTGCCAGGGCAGACCAGAGGTACATGCACAATGATCCAATCCGAGTAGGCTGTAAAGTGCAAAAATGTTCTAGTCTTAGACACGTGCAGGAGTTTGGGCCCCTGCAACAGGTTAGTTGGGACTTTTAAAGAGGCAGGGATCTGAGGCAGCTGGCAAAGCAGAGGAAAAAATACTGCAGCATCCATGCTAACGGGCTTGATTAGGAAGATCTGCCAAGAGCAATATTTTTGCACATGACAAATCTGACTCATCCATGGCAGACAATTTCTCTTGTCCTTCAGTGACAGGGGGTGAAGCACTGACCATGGTTAGTGCAACTGAAAAAGCAAAATTAATTCCAGCATTTTCCAGCATAAAGACAAATTCCCAAAGAATTTCATCTGGAAGCAGGGGCAAAGCTCATACAGTGACTGAATAGAGTCTTTGATTTCTACCCGTCTGCCTGCTGGCAAAACCAAGAGCCCCACCAAATGTATAAGATCCATAAATATCACACAATATTTGGGGTTTTCTTTTAATCTGCCTATGTCAATTCCAGAGAAAAACCTGTGAGTCTATTGTTCTCCAGAGAACCCTGGGAAAGCAATGAAAAAGCAAATTTCCAAATAGATCCATGAGCTGGCTGGGTAACTGTCCACTGACTTCCTGTTAGTATGAGGTTTGTCACAGCAACATGTTAGCAGAGGGATGACCTGGAATTGATTCTTTACACGTGCTCTGACTTTCCCTAGGTCACTGGGAACATAACACCTTCTCTCTTCCTCACTTCACACCCTCCAGTCTCCCAAAGGCATAGGGAGACTTTTCCCACTTCTGGAAATTTTGGTGGAAGGTGTGTTATTTATGAAAGAAAAAAGATGGTGACTAACTTTCTGGAAACAGAAGGAAGTAATTTTGTTTGACATTTGAAACAGGGGTCTGCGCAGTGCATTTATAGGCTGATATGCACTTTTAGTCATAGTTCACAGTAGAAGAAAATACTAGAAAAACATGTTTTCTTTATTTATGGATATCAAAATTGAGAGTTCAATTTGAAAATGTGTGCACAGTTATTTGACCTTCCCATTTAGATAGTGTATTTGAAATTGTCAAATTGAGTCACTTAATGTTTAGCTTTGTATTGTATCAACAATGAACATAAGGCTGCTTCTTTTCAAGTTTGAGACTCTTTTAAGGCCATTTGGAGTTTTTTCTTCTCAGTGAAAAGATCACTATATCACAAGCCTCTTCCTGCTGATAAGCTAGTCCTTGAAGGTGTTTTTGAGTAAACAAGATATTTTCCTGGATATGAGACCAAAATTTTGCTTTGAATATATGGTTGGTTTTGTTTTAGTTTTTTTAAAGCCACAGAATAAAAACATACCTTCACAGTTTTGAGTGTGAAGCACATATTTGTCAGTGGAAGTAGTAAATGCCTGACTTAATGCCCGGTGCCTAGTGAACTGTAAGCTTTTCAGAGTTTTTCCTGAATAACCCTAAGATCTAAGACAATTTGCTTTGCTCAAAGGTAGCGAGTTGTGAAAATTGTACCTATTATCTTCCTGGAGTCAGTGCTTATTTGGGGAGCTTACAGTTAATTTGTGTATAGTCACACCTGCCAGAATGAACCTCTGAAAACACACACCACCCCAGAACAGAGTGTGTTGGAAAGCCTTACAGAGTTTGGCCAAGGGCCAAACACACTGTCATTCCCATCAATCATGGGAACAACAGTGTATTTGGATAAGAAAGCTGACGGGCTTGCTAACCCCTTCTGGTGTTCTCTTCCCTTCTCTCAACTTAAACCAAAGTCCTTGAAAATCCACCAGCTGCTGTTGAGGAGAGGGACCTGAAAAGTATTTTCCAAGTGTTGTTTTGAGAATGGGCTAGAGGTTTAAAAGGCACTGTCACTAATGAAACACATGTAACATAGCCCTGCTTCTCTCACAATCAAAGAAAAGGAAAAAAAAGCCCGTCTATTGAGAATGCTGCAATTAAAAACAAAAGCTGAAACAATAGCTTTGGGCAAATGTGGTGTTGTCACTGAACATCCTGCTTTGCAAGCAAGCCACAGGGAGTGGGACCGTAATGAGAGGTCTCAAATCAGAAACAACACTGAGCAAAGGGTGCTGCTTGAGCTGGGGTAGTCGTAGCCTGCCTCCAGCAGGCAGGCTGGAGTGAGGAGGGGGAGAAGCAGTGTTGACACGGAGAGCCTACCATAACATTTTCACAGTAGCTTGCCATAGGGAAGTGGAAGGCAGCTTCCAAGAAGTAACTCACTCTCTGGGTGGGCCAGCCTAGCACCACACATAACTTTATTGCGTAGGGCTGCAAAGTTCAAAGGAAGCTCTGGGAAAGGGGAACTGTGGCTCACAGTGCTGAGCCCGATCTGCTGCACCACACATGGCTAAAGTACACACTATCAGCAATTAAGGGAAGGACCTCCCTGAAGTACAAATGGCAGTGGGGGTACCCTTCTATAAATATCCTGAGAAATAGCAGAGTTTCCCTTTCCAATTGCCTGAGTGACTCCACCTCCTTTGATAGCTTGCAAATGTTCCCTTGGTTTTAGTATTTACCACTGTCGTGTGTGCTGTAGATCAAAAACAAGTGCATGGGAAAAGGCAGCTAAGCACAATAGGCGTGGGTTAAATTGCATGCAGTAGGAGCTCTTTTGGGGTTGGGGTTGTGTCCCTTCCCTTTTTTCTATCCTTCTAATCACCTTCCTGTTTCAGTTATGTTCTAATTTCCTATGCTCAGTTGGAGCAACCTAACGTTAACTGCAGCTCTCGGCTGTACCATACCCACAAATAGGTAAAACACAGTTTTGGCCTGGCCCTTTTTCTCCTACTGGGGACAGCAGGGAAGGAAAACACAACAATAACCTCCAAGTCAAATCAATACCACCCAAAAATCTCATTGGCATTTAAGTGATTTTTGTAGGTCTGCACATTCAGTTCTGAGGTCTGGCTTTGAATGATGATAACCACCGTCCATAGGAAAATTTACCCTGATGCCTTTCCACTAATCATTAGAAGATATGGTTTAGACTTCATGGGATGCTGTGAACTCAGTTCTATTTAAAGTTATGAAAAGCACCAACAAAGCACGAAATATGAAACAAGTTCACCTGAATACATACTTGGGCTCCTTAGAAGAGGAAACTGCAAGTTCCTCTGGGAAACTAGTGCCTTTGTTCTACAATGTAGAGAGGTAGGAAAATTCAATAACTATATTGCATCTACTGCATCAAATTTAAGTCAGACAGTTCATGTTAGAAATCAGAAAAAAACCCCAACTCCTTCTTGTTGTTCATGTGCCTGGAAGTGGTTCAGCTGATGGGTAGAACCTGCAAATAGCTAGGGGAACTGGACTGTTGTATGGGATACAGCATGAATATTGGCATTTCCTTACCAGTGTGAGTACACAAAACTTACCGTGGAAGAACCACTTCTAGAATTGGAACCATTAATACAATTGATACTAATACTAATACAGTCCTAAGAGTAGACATCGACCTGAACAGAAGAGGGAGCCACTTACTACTATTGGTGGCATTAATATCCTGTGATGTAAATTTGAAACATTTAAAAGCCCTGTGATGGCTATGAGGAAAGTTTGTATTTTCGGAAATGGCCAGCTTCTTCCTCCGATTCTAGGTCAGGTTTAAATGAAGGTACTGTAGACCACTGCAGATCATGCAACCCATCCAGTTAATTTTTAAAAGTTTGAGGAATGGACTCAATTTGGATTCATGTTGCATTTCTGCAGGGGAAAAGAGGGAAGAGAACACACCTTTATGGAAAGATCCCATAAAATGTAATAGACCCCTTTCTGCATTATCCTTTACTAATAGAGGATTATATCCTTATTACAGGATAGAAAGATTCATGAGTCTTATGAAATTATATTATCCCTTTCTATATAAACATACCACATTGCTACAGAGCCAAGGTCCTACTCAGCCGAACAGATCATTTCCATCATGGGGGATTAGGTGGAACAGACCACCTGAGAGGTGGCTTCTCAGATCAGAAACTCCTCCACAGGTTTGGATCACATCTGAAAACTGAGACAGCTTTTTCTTCTGCATGGGGTAAAAATGCAAGTAGAATTTCTTGAAAATAACTTTACTACTGAAGTTCTGGGGACAAGTAGTGGACAGTCACAGGGACAACTGTTAGCAAGAGAGGTTTCTAGTATTAAAAACTTAAAAGAACAGTTCTCTCATGCCTTCTGACTGCCAAGCAGATGTGAAGTCCTGTAAGAACAGAAAAGGTGATTTCAGGCTGACCTGGAATCTACTCCTGAATCCAAGCTCCAATTTTGCCTAAAATATTCTAGTCTTTCCGCTCAGAGTCTGCCTATTCGGGCCCCAAGTCTTCCATATGGTATGCATATGTGGTAGATTGTTAGGTAGAAGCAGTGATAAAAATAGACCTGTTAAATATCCCTTTCATTTGGTACATCCTACTGAACAATCACATGGACATATTAAAGTTATTACAGAAGATATTATATACTTGCACAATAAATACTACTTACACAAAGTATAAGTTAAATTACTCTTTGAGCAAGCTTTCTAACCAAGTCAAAGCCCTTTCTCATACCCACAAACTTCCTTTCATATTTAGCAGAAAAAAAAAATAAATGGCAGATGCCAGAGATCTCTTCCTAGGAAAACAGTTCTCTTTGGCTCTGTTTTTACCCTCAAGCTATAATACTTGGATGTACATTTTCAAACTCTAGCTGTTGCCATACTTTATCTATGCCAGAATTACTAATGCTAATGCTGTAATTTAATCTGGGTTATATGGTTGCTGAAAAGTAATTTTTCAAATACATTCAGAACACAGCTTTGATAATATGGCACTAACTGCCCAAATAGTCTACTTAGTTCACATAAATGTCAGGCTAACATATAAAGTTATTACAAGACTTTTATTCCTCCATCCATGTGATTCTCCTCATATTAGGGCACACCTTCACGTATACATTTCACTCATATATCCAAGGTACAAATTATTTTTTGTCCATTGTATAAATTAACACAACTTTTAATCAGGCTTCTCAAAGCATAACCAGCTTCTTTGTATATATTAGAAGTATGTTTTGCTGACCAAAGCTGAAGTAGAGACAAAAAATATCTTTAAATACTTAGCAGCACTTCAAATTATCCACCCTACTAGGCTTATTGAACTTGATGTGCTACTCTCAAAATCAGATGGTGTGTAAATATTTGTTGGATAACGAACTTCACTTCATACTTACAATAATGTGCCTCCAAAACCCCCATGGTTTTGATTGCATGTATAATTTTAAAATAAATTTGGCTGGTGTTATTTCTGGTATATTCCTACTTGACCCATGGCCTTGAAAGAAAATAAGGAACTGAAATTCTATAATCATTTCCCCCTGTCTTTATATCACTTCAATACTTGAAAAAGATAGAGTTGATAAAAATATAAAGGCCTCCTATGATTTCCTGCAGACATACTTTACAGGTTTGGTCATGATGTATTTTTCAGGTACGGTTACTCTTTTCCTCAATGACTCTGATGTTATCTTCATCCTGTTGTGGACTTTATTGCTGAGGGCTGAAATATCAGTTGATCTCCTTTCAAGAATTACATGCTCTGTCTTTCCATGGAGTGAACCTGGTTATGACTTATACCGTGTGAATGACCTTCTAACATGGAAACAGCATGTGGGAAGCAAATGGAATTAAAAGGGTTATCTTCAATTAATGCTAATAAAAGAAAATAAATTAGATGTACCAACTGCTATAGTCAACCCACCTTAACTCTAACTTTACCATCTAGCAGGCTTTTTTTTGAGGCAATCATTACAGTGTGAAAATCTAATTGTACCTTGAACAAAGGTACAAATTTATAAAGAAGATGTTAACTGAGCCATAAAATCTAAATCAAGAAGAAGAAGAATCAAGCTGCAGAAAACTTGTTTGTTTGGTAGTTGAGTACAGATGTTCTGTTATGATGGTACTGCACTGACCGCAACATGGATTTCACCAGCATAAGTGAAACCAGATTGTATTCATTGCCCAGAGGGGAAGAAATTAAAAAAGAAGAGCTGTATAGGGAATTTCCTATTTTTAAAATTATTTTCACTTCTGCAATTTACAATATATTTAGAAATTCAGGAAGAATTTATCCTGTTTCTATTATATCCATGAACCTCTTCTATCATTTTAAAAAATGTGTTATTTTCTTCATACTCTGCCGAGAGCACTTCAGAACAATGAATACCCTGGTCAAAGTTCATTAACATTGGCATTTCACATGAGTAATAGAGACAAGTATGAAGGTGGATGCAGGTTTGATTTGAGGCAGGACACAGAAATCATATGTCATTGAGTGCTGTTTAACATCTTTGTTGGAGACATGGACAGTGGGGTAGAGTACATCCTCACCAAGCTTGCTGACACCACCAACCTGTGTGGTATGGTCAACATGCTGAATGCCACCCAGAGGGACCTGGACAGGCTTGAGATGTGGGACTGTGCAAACCTCATGAAGTTCAACCAAGCCAAGTGCAGGGTCCTGCACCTGGGATGTGGCAATCCCAGGTTGGGCAGAGAATGGCTAGAAAGCAGCCCTGAGGAGAAGGACTTGGGAGTGCTTGTGGATGAGAAGCTCGTCATGAGCTGGCAGTGTGTGCTGGCAGCCCAGAAAGCCAACCGCATCCTGGGCTGCATCAAAAGAATTGTGGCCAGCAGGTCGTGGGAGGTGATTCTACCCCTCTGCTCTGCTCTCATGAGACCTCACCTGGAGTACTTTGTCCAGCTCTGGAGTCCTCAACACAGGAAGGACATGTACCTGTTGGATCGGGTCCAGTGGAGGGCCAGAAAAAAGATCAGAGGGCTGGAGCACCCCTCCTATGAAGACTGGCTGAGAGAGTTGGGGTTGTTCAGCCTGGAGAAGAGAAGGTTCCAGGGAGACCTTATAGCAGCCTTCCAGTACCTGAAGGGAGCCTACAGGAGAGATGGGGAGTGAGTCTTTGTCAGGGAGTGGAGCGATAGGATGAGGGGTAATGGTTTTAAACTGAAAGATGGGAGATTTAGACTGGATACTAGAAAGAAATTCTTTACTGTGAGTATGGTGAGACCGTGGAACAGGTTGCCCAGAGAAGCTGTGGATGCCCCTTCCCTGGAAGTGTTCAAGACCAGGCTGGATGGGGGTTTGAGTAACCTGGTCTAGTGAGAGATGTCCCTGCCCATGGCAGGGGGGCTGGGACTTGGTGGTCTTTAGGGTCCCTTCCAACTCTAACCATTCTATGATTCTTTGAGGAGTTCACTTACCTCTGGGGCAAATGCAGAGGGAACAGCCCAAGTTCATAATTTTTGTCATTCTGGGCTCAAGTCACTCCCTTTGGGCCCAAGTCACTCAAGTCACTGCTTGTATGCCACCACAGGTTACTCCGTCCTTTTGCAGCTCTCCACTCCTGCTTTCTGGTTGTTTCATTGTTCACTGGATGACAGTGCTTTAACACCATTTTGTTTTAGGACAATGTGGAAAATATTTATCAGGGAAGTGGTGGACACTCCTTTGTTTCCTGTTGTCTTTCTAGAGCCCATACAAGTACCAGGACCAGCAAAGGAGAAACTTACAGGAATCGCCTTCTCTGCGACAGTCTAGAGACAGCATAGGTGATTTAACAGTCTCTTCTGACTTTAAAAAATCTGGTTTTATTAATTAAAGAGGGAATGATGCCTTTTTATCCCATTGGTTGGAGTAACCGTCTCTTCTGTATCTCATGTAGTCCCTTGGGATAATTGAGAGACCACTGGATGAAGAGTGCTAAGTAAGCAGTAATTATTCTTGCTGTGATGATCATAAAACTGCAACCTCAGTAGCTGTTAATGTCTTCTGTGAAAGTTCTTTTCTGTAGGATATTAATTTAAAATCTTTGCTTTGGCCAGGGTGTTTTAAAATGCATATAGGTTTCTCCCTTGGAACATCATCTTAAATTGGGTAAGAAAGATTCACAGGATAACTCCAAACTTGTGCTAATTTTACTGTACCTTTCAGTTCAAGTACACAACTTGCCGTAACAGAGCTTAGTATCTGTTCTGAGTCAGCTTTCGGATAATTTCCTGCCAGAAGCCCTGATTTTTTTTCTCGTAAGTCAGAAGATGCTGTCCTGACTGCATGCTAAAATTAAATGCATCTTTGCACTTGGGGCAAGAGCTGGGGATGTTCTCTTGGTCAAGTTACAGTTTGAAAAATTATACTACCTTCTTAAATTCCAGCCATACATTCAGCTGGATACAGTACTTATCACTTTCCAGCTTAAAATGTAACAATAGGGGGTGCTTTTAAACAGCTGCTGCTCTCCATCTTCCCCTCCCCTCCAGGTGGCTGCACTTCGCTGATGGGTAAAGTGATTTCTGTTTACAGAAAAAGCAGCTTTTATAGTTTGTAAATGGTTTTAGGATCCTTTGGGAGGAAAGGCATGGTGCAGGAATGTAAGCTATTCTGATTCCTGGTAAGAGAGGGGGACAAAATCACATAGGAATTAGACCAAAACCAAACTCCTGTAAAAACCTCCAGGTGTGCAATCTCTCAGACTAGAAACACTGGGCCAGTAAAATGATCAGTTGTGTTTTTAACTGAAATTTTTTGAAGAAAAAAAAAAAAAAAAAGAGGGAAAAAAATGTTAGCATTGAATAAACTAATGTGGAAGTTTTTGTGGGGGGAGGGCTGGTTGATAAATAAAAGTTCCCGCCCTCAAACATGTATACAAAAGGAAGGAACTCATCTAAAGTGCTGATGATATGACCAGAAACATTCCCAATTCTCAGTTAGGAGCCAGTTTCCTGCAAGCTCACGTGGACTGCACCACGCCACATTGCCTTTGTAGGACCGAGGAGGGATCCATAAAATTGTGATCCACAGGGATTAGCTGTGCTGATCAATGTCTGATTAACTATGCATGCAAACACAGATAGCCCCCATGGCTGCTGGCTTTGGGCTTTAAACTCAGCCCAGCACCACTGGTAAGCTTTAAATCCTGTCAGCAGCACTCTGAAGTGTCTTCCTGAGATACAGCCAAGACGCATGCAGCGCGTTGGGAACTTTACCAAGCAGGAACTAGACTCTCCTTTCAGTACAGAATGTTTTCTTCAATTAAAAAAAAAAAAAAAAAAAGGGATCTGGGATTTGAATAAACTTGTTAGATTTTGATCTGTGAGCTTATGTGGTTTTTTTCCATGCTTCTCCTCAGAGAAATAGATTCCACAATTTAAATAAAAAAGTTCAATTTTCTTGGAAAAATATTGACATTGACAACACCTCCTGGAGTCCTCCTTTGTGCCTCCCATGCTTCCCCCTCAGCAGTTCCATGGCTGGTGTGCTGGGCAGGGCATGGCCATGGCAGGAGATGCAACCCCCAGTATGCTGATGCCCGGAGGGGTGGCATGGCGTGGAGCCCCTTCCCTGCAGAGATCAGGATATTTTCAAGACTGAATGCACACACATGCTTTTTTTCTGATGCGCTTATCCCAGTCGGCTTGAAATATATTAGCATGTTGCTCTCTAAAGGGACCCAACTCAAGTTTATGTGGGAATTGGCTGCGGCTGCTGCTCCTGGCTGCAGGGAATCACTCTTGCAGCAGAAGTGGTGGGCTGGTGATCTACCCCACTTCTCAGCTACTACCGTTCACAGTCCAGTTATTAACATCCATGGCAATAAGCTCGTTAATTGGGTTCCCAGGGACATGGTGGCATGTGAACCATGGTGGTTTGCACTGCTAGCTCTGCTCCTTCTCAGCAGGGCGAGCAGCAGGCAGCTGAGACACAAGGCCATCAGCTGGGCCATATCCTGCCACTATGAAATCAGGCAAGGGACCATGAGTCTCTGAGGAGACCAAACCCACTCCAATGACAAGTTTACACATTTTTGACTGAACCTAGCTTCAAGGCAACATTTAGGCAGCTCAGTGTTACCCTGGAGCCAGGGAATCTGAAAGTGATCATTTGGTAGCAGTTCAGAGGCCAAGTGCAGCTAACAAGAAACCTGGCAAGTTTGCAAGGAGATGTGCAATTGCATGGTTAGAAGAGCAAATGTTCATCTGGCTGCATCATGTTTAGTAATGTTATTAACTGTACAAGATGAGGTGAAGGATGAAAAAAGAGCTAGTTGGCTGAATTATTCAACCTAGACCTAGCAAAGCTTGTAGCACCCTGAGGACTTTTTTGTTTTATTACAGATCACTGTGGCCATTAGGGTCTCATGCTAGCAAGGTATAGCTGGAATATAGCTGGTGTCGATGCAACATTGACCAATTCCCTCAGAAGATCCAGAAAACAAGGAAGTGAAACCTTCATGTCTGCAGGGGACCTCCAGCCAACTTCCCAGTAAAGATCTGGAAAAGGATGCTACTGTTTGAGGACTAGAAGTAGTACCCTGATCTCATGCTAGGCAGATGCTCTTAGAATTTTGTTCGAAACAAACACAATTAGGAAAAAAATTAAAAGAAAAAATTGGCAAGTGGTAGTTTGAGCAAATTTCGTTCTTTGTTCACTATTTTCACATCAGTCAGAACTGTAGCAGTGCTGCTCCTTATGTCCTCTACAGAAACTGGCTCTGATGGTATGAGGAACCATACCCCAAGAGCCAAAGCTAACTAGGGCCAGGAACTAAGCCTAGGTGGCACTATTTCGGAGGAGATTTCTTTTTCTTACAAGTCATTCAGCTTTGGGTTGATAATTCAGTGCTCCAAACTGCATCTGTTAAAAGGTGCCAAAGCAAAAGAGAATAAGGAAAATATAATAAATAATAATGATTAATAATAATAAATATAAGTATAATAATAAATAAATAATAAAGCTTTTATCTCTTTTTTTTTTTTTTTATTAAAAAATCCTGCATTTAATCACAAAATACACCTAGTTTTAGAGGAAGTCATTGTGACAGTCCTCATTCTGCATCAGTGACACAACGCTCTTCTCGGTGCCTGGGCTGTTACAGTCCACCCGGTTCAATGCCCTTGCAGCACCCTGGGTTCCTTCTGGCACATCAGGCAGAGAAGAACCTAATGAGGGTCAACAAGGGCAAATGTAGGGTCCTGCACCTGGGGAGGAAGAACCCTAGGCACAAATATAGGTTAGGGGTGGATCTTCTGGAAACCACTACTGGGGAGAAGGATCTGGGAGTCCTAGTGGAAAGCAAACTTTCCATGAGCCAGCAATGTGCCCTTGTTGCCAAGAGGGCCAATGGAATCTTGGGGTGCATAGGGAAGAGTGTGGCCAGGGGGTCAAGGGAGGTCATTCTCCCCCTCTATTTTGTACTGGTGAGGCCACTACTGGAATACTGTGTCCTGTTCTGGGCTCCCCAGTTCAAGAGAGACAGGGAACTGCTGGAAAGAGTCCAGCGAAGGGCAACAAAGATGATTAAGGGATTGGAGCATCTCCCTTACAAGAAAAGGCTCAAAGAGTTAGGGCTCTTTAGCATGGAGAAGGCTGAGGGGAGACCTTATCTACGTTTACAAGTATCTCAAGGGTGGGTTGAAGGAGGATGGAGCTGGATTCTTTTCAGTGGTTTCTAGTGACAGGATAAGGGGCAACGGGCACAAGCTGGATCATAGGAAGTTCCATTCAAATATGCGGAAAAACTTCTTTACGGTGAGGGTGACAGAGCACTGGGACAGGCTGCCCAGGGAGGCTGTGGAGTCCCCTTCCCTGGAGATTTTCAAGACCCGCCTTGATGCAATCCTGAGTAATGTGCTCTGGGCAATCCTGCTTTAGCAGGGGAGTTGGACTAGATGATCTCTAGAGGTCTCTGACAATTGTCTCTGACAATTCCATGACTCCATGATTCCGTGACTCAGAGGAGAACCTGCATGTGCTGTACTGGGCCAGGGAACAATGCAGTTTTGTTCCCAAAGTCAGGTGGCAAAGGGCTAGTCTGAGAAACCCACAGCAATTTGTTGTCTCGGACATTAATTCCATCACCTGATGACCCCTCTCCATCTGGGGGAGTTGGACTAGATGATCTCTAGAGGTCTCTGACAATTGTCTCTGACAATTCCATGACTCCATGATTCCGTGACTCAGAGGAGAACCTGCATGTGCTGTACTGGGCCAGGGAACAATGCAGTTTTGTTCCCAAAGTCAGGTGGCAAAGGGCTAGTCTGAGAAACCCACAGCAATTTGTTGTCTCGGACATTAATTCCATCACCTGATGACCCCTCTCCATCTGGGGAGGGGAATTGGGAAAAACCAAGGAAACCCAAAGGTTGAAATATAAACAGAATTAATAGAATAAGACTAGGTAATTAACATTAATAACGCTAAAGAACCAGTATTGATCCTGATACCAATATAAAATATACAATGACTATATTCAGCCAATTCTATCAGTAGAAAGCTGTGCACCCCCAGCAGTGGACAACAAATCTCGGACTCCACTAGCACCACGGCTTCAGGAGGAAGGAAAGGCCTCAGGGGATCAACACCGAGCTAAGAAGTTCTCTGGACTGCCACCATCAAGGGAAAGAGACCACTATGCAGCAAACTTTCTAATTTATATTGAATGTGGCCTGGGAAACTACAGGCCAGTCAGCTTCACCTCCATTCCTGGAAAGATGATAGAATGGCTCATTCTGGGTGTCATGTCAGAGAATATGGAGGAAAAAAAAGCTATCAGGAGTAGTCAACACAGATTCACCAAGGGGAAATCATGTGTGAATAACCTGATAGCCTTCTACGATGGCATGACTGCATGGATAGATGAGGGGAGGGGGGTGGATGTTGTCTACTTTACTTCAGCAGGGCTTTTGACAGTCTCTCACAGGTCAGCATCCTCACAGGTACGCTTAGAAAGAATGAGTTGGATGAGTGGACAGTGAGGTGGATTGAAAACTGGCTGAAAGACAGAGCTCAGAGGATTGTGATTAGTGTCACAGAATATAGTTGGAGGTCTGGAATTAGTGCTGTTCTCCAGGGGTCAGTACTTGGTCCAGTCCTCTTCAATATATTAATCAATGACCTGGATGGAGGGATGGAAGGTACCCTTAGCAAGTTTGCTGGTCATACAAAACTGGGAGGGGTGGTCGACACACCAGAAGGCTGTGTCACCATGCAGCAAGACCTGGATGTGCTGGAGATTTGGGCAGAGAAGAACCTGATGAAATTCAACAAGGGCAAGTGTAGGGTGCAGGACCTGGGGAGGAGAAACCCCATGCATCAGTACAAATTAAGGGCTGACCTCTTGGAGAGCAGCTCTGAGGAAAAAGACCTGGGAGTCCTGGTGGACAACAGGATGATCATGAGCCAGCAATGTGCCCTTGTGGCCAAGAGGCCAATGGCATCCTGGGGTGCATCAGGAAGAGTGTGGCCAGCAGGTCAAGGAAGGTTATCCTCCTCCTCTACCCTGCCCTGGTGAGGCCACATCTGGAGTACTGTGTCCAGTTCTGGGCTCCCTGGTTTAAGAAGGACCGGGAACTGCTAGAAAGAGAACAGCAAAGAGCTACAGAGATGATTAGGGGCCTAGAACATCTCTCTTGCAAGGAAAGACTGAGGGACTTGGGTCTTTTTAGTCTGGAGAAGAGAAGATTGAGGGGGAATCTGATCAATGTTTATAAATACTTAAAGGGTAGGTGTCAAGAGGATGGGACCAATCTTTTTTGAGTGGTCACCCGTAACAGAACAAGAGGTAACAAGCACAAACTTGAACATAAGAAGTTCCATCTAAACACGAGGAGGAACTTCTTTACTTTGAGGGTGGCAAAGCAGTGGATCAGGCTTCCCAGAGAGTTGGGAGTCTCCTTCTCTGGAGACATTCAAAACCTGCCTGGACATGTTCCTGTGCAATCTGCTCTAGGTAGACCTGCTTTGGCAGGGGCATTGGACTAGATGATCTCCAGATGTACCTTCTAATCGCATATCACTCTGTGATTCTGTGACATTCATGTTACAAAGTAATCCTGTTGGCCAGCTTGGGTCAACACACAAGCCCTATTCCTCCTCATCCCTGCACCCAGCTAACTCAAAACCACTGAGACCTTGAACCCGCATAGCCTAGCCGGCTAAAAAGTAAATATTTTCACAAATGTAGGCACTAGAGTCTTCTAAAAGTGCAGTTTCCCCAGACATTAGAAGATAAATCAGTCCTGCATTGCTCAAACCAGTACACTGGGCCACAGGGTGTGTAATGGTGGTGGTGGACAAGTGTCAGTTGGTGTGCAGCTTTGCCCCTCTTTGCCTGAAATATTCATACATCTGTCCTGGTTTGAGGACATCATCTCAGTGGCCAGTCTGGTCCAAACTATGACAACATCAAACAAGGATAGGTAGTACTTCCTTACCATGCAGAAGCCTTGTAAACATAAGTGAACCAATTTTTTAGAAGGAGCCATGAGGGTACTTAAAAAAACACTGACAGTGTTATGAAATGTCCCGTGCCTCTCCAGCTGAGAAGGGTTCACAGTAAGAAGCTGGGAGCTGCAACCCTGCCACTTGCCACCCCTCGGTGTGGTGGGGCAGCATGGCCACCTCAACCCCCCAGCTTCTCGTGGTGGCTGCATCCCCCTTGATTATGGCACTGTACAAATAACAAATAATAGTATTGGTAGGTGGGTTATAAATTAAGCAAACTATATTAAAATTGATTTTGCATTGCGGGGACAAAGTAAATTATGAGGTGTTACAGTTGCAAACATTTTGTTTTATATGCTACTTCTAAGAAGAAAAATATTATGCTAAATGAAAAAGAGGTGTTGACCAATCAGATCTCCTGATGCCTGTCCCTTCTTCCAGTAGTAATAGTCCCGTCGTGCTGTTTTACAGGGCAGTACGCCAGTCATCAAGAGGAGAAACTACATGACTGAAGTTCTCCTGGATCATGCCAAGGGGGGAACCAAACTATGGCCTTATAAAACAGTGTGACAGCGCTATTATTGTGCTAGTGCTACAAACTGCTTAAAATAGAGTTTTGAATTAATTTTTCAAAATATTCCAGGAGCTGGTCAGGTGAGACAGTCTGTGACACTGATTAGTGTAAAGCAGAGCAGGACACCTCATAGTAATGCATGTCTACTCAGGAAAGGCGTCCACGAACCAGGACCTAGCATGATGCTGCATGCCATCCCTTGTGGTGGGCTGGACCAGCATCAGGCTGGGGCTTGCCAGCCTTTCTTATGGGATTTTCAGCCCTTTCTCATCTTTTGGCAGAACAAAACCCAGACAAATCAGGAGAAATATTGTTATCTCCATTTTAGGAGGATGAACCAGGGTGTCATGATCAAGGACAGTTTAGCTTACCATTTTTAAGCACTGCTACCAAATGTCCTGCCTTGCCTTTTGTAGTCTGCCCTGGCCTCCCTACAATATGAACACCAAAAGTAAACATTTTCCTGTAGCACACTAAGATGCTAACATGATAAAAACATGTATGAGCTTCCTAGCCTAGAGGTAAAGAAGGTGGTTTAGTAGTGTCTAAAACTAACAGTGTGGGGGAGCAGAGTGGTGATAGCTCAGGGGAATTCTGCTCTAAGCTCTCTTGGAGGAAAAACTAAATTTTAATCAACAAAATATTGAGTTTCCATTAGAAACAATAAAAATCTCTGACTGACCAACACCTGGGTCAACAGGAAGTGTTCCTGTTTTGGAGATGCAGTTGATAGCATGAGGGCTGAAATGGGGTTGTCTCATGGCCTATGGGGGCAGGATGCCCCAGCCATGTTTTGTCTCCCATAATACACTATAGCCAGGGATTTTTACTGCTCGCCTTATGTCTCAGCAAGAAAAAGGCTGCGATGCAGGAGGAAAAACATGGCTCACAGAGGGACCCTGTGCTTTGATGAGAAATCCTTGCTAACACTTCCGCAGGTCAGCGGAAAATACAAAATGTGAGCACAGCAGCTCATTAGTTACTCAGGTTAGAGATCTGCAAATGGCATCCAGGTGCCCCCCAAAATGCACCAGGCAGATGTACTTCTCTGCAGCCTGGAGGCAGGGGATAGGACAGACTGGAGCTGTTTAGGTGATAAGTTAGCATAGCTTATTTCCTTAACTTTTGAAAGATGTGGCTTGCAAGGGAAAATAAAAAAAAAATTGCAATCCTCATATGTGGAATCTACACTTGCAGCCAAGACTTGTGCTCTTCTAAGCAAGCAAAACCAGCCTGGGAGCAGGCTGGCACTGAAGCAGAGGGAAAGGCAGATTTTACTTGTCTAGTATTTGTAAACATACCAGAGAGGAAATCTTACTGTGTTTAATTGTAGGCTCTGCTTGTTTGTTGTCTCCAGTAAATTAAATTTCCAGATAAAATTACCAATAGGCACATGTGAGATTTTTTTATTTACGTCATTATAGGAATTGCATAAGGAATATTTCAGAGCTTCAAATAAAATAAACAATACACAAGGAAACCTATTCATTTTAATAGCTTGAATGCATCCACAGATGAAGATAGGGAAAGTAAAGTTCTGATGCTTAGAAACTCAGCAATACTGTTCAAAAAGAAGGCATAAACAAGACCCACCTCATATAGTCCAACAAAAGGGTAAAAACAAACTAAGAAATGGCATTTTGTTCAAGGCCTCAGTGTAATTATATATCTTATATCTCTTTCAACACAACACTTTGTTTAACCATGGGAACGCTCTAACAGACTTATAACAATATTACCATACTGTACATTTATTGTAGCTACTCATTAAGTCAAATTGCTAGCACATGAAGTCATGAGGAAAAAAGAGGGATTTAAGACATAATATTTGCAGGATGCAAACATGAGAAGTGAACACTTTTTCATCAACCTCTGGTTTACAGTCAAAGCAAAATTCCAACAACTGTGCAGAGTCAAGCTCTGAGGGAGATTACTATCAATTTGAAAAATATTTTACGTTCAGTTTCTTAGCAAATTACAACTCTTACCAGGCTGGCTGCAGTGTACATATGTGTTGCTACTCATATGAAAAGAAATAAAAGCAAATTAGGAAGTTAAGCTTTAAAAATGTTAAAAAAAAAAAGGAAAGCAAAAGAAGCACTACTACAACCAGTCCTTTAATAATTACCAAAGTGCTGTTATTCTCACTCTGACAATGATCTCTCTAGAGACTCTGTATTAAAGTGTCCTGAAAAAAAATGTAAAACACAATGTAATTAAGCAAAGAGAAATAGTTAGGGTGTGAAGGAATCTTTGGTGATACCTTTTCCTTTTGAGGCCATATGTGTGCATGCTGCAAATAATACTTTCACCTTGATTTGTTCTTCGGTCACACTGCATTTGCACTGCCTTTCCATGCTAATTTCTGAATCTTTAAGTTCCCTTAGTGTTCATTGCACACAGTCGTATTTCTCACAAGTTAGCTAGACACAAAGCTGTAAGCTGTACGGCTCAGTACCCACCTTCTGCTTAGCTATTTTCACCTCCCTTCTCAGCTGACTTAGCCAGGGAGTGGGCACTGAGGGTGGGAAGCCTGGCTTCCAGCCCCCAGGAAAGCCAGAAGTAAGGCCAGTTTATGTGCCATGAACAGGGCAGCTTCTCCAAGGAGAGGTTATTCCCCCCAGGCCAGACAGAAACCTGCCCTCCACAAATGCTATTGCAAAGCTGGGGACCAACAGAAGGAGCTTCAGCCACGTAAAGAGGAAAGGAAGTGGGAGAAGTATCACTGGATTTGAGGGAACTATATATTTATTTGTGTATATAGACCTGTGTACATTTTGCAGAGGAAGTGAGACATGTAAGTGATGGAGTTAAAATATTGGCAGCATATGTCTGTTGGGGAACAACAGCTGTAGCAACACCAGGAGAAACAACAGCAGCCACCCTCCTGCCTAGCACCTGGGGTGGTCAGTAGTCAGACATTTCTCTTGTTCATCCCATTACAGCGTGACTGAAATATGTAGCTCTAAAAAGGCCCTTTCCACTCCCTGGTGCATATGATTTGTTATTCAGTAATACAGCAGAAGGGGGAGGCAACAACAGCTGCAGGAGCAATAGTGGAGTGTGAGGGTGAAACAGGGTTTCTGCGAGGCGACACTCTGGCAACACTACATTGCCCCAAAATGGACAAATGTAGGAATGAAAGAACTGTATATTTCAGGGGTAAACAGGGGTTAAGCATGGAAAGGAGGCCAACTCTACTGAGAAGAAAATAGTAAAAAAGGTACTGGGGACTCCCCACCACTCCGGCACTCCTGCTGGGGTAGAACTGGAGCTACTGGGGTCCCCAAGCCACACCAGCTGGAAACCTCATATAAGATGCACAAAAAGGAACAAGAAAAAAAAGAACACGAAGGTCTACCTGCCTTCCTCCAATCCCAGGAACATCACACAAATTGTTACCTGCCTACTGTGGGCAGCTCAGGTGTGTGTAGGCAAGCACACCCCAGACTCACTGACATTTTCAGAAGGTCTTTAGTGCAGGAAGGTGCTTGGTGTCCTGCCTTCCTCTGTTTCAGTACGCCTTTTCCTCTTCTCTCCCTAGCCTGCCAAAATTGTTCTACTGTTTTAGCAAGAGTTTCGCACTAAAAGGTTGCAAAGTATCTCAAAAGCTCAATCACATTTTCATTGAAAAGTAAAAAAAATGTGTGCACTACATTATCAGCGGATTTACTGACTGAGAACAGACAGGGATTACATCCACCAATGGATGTGACAGGCTCAGGAGGCTCAGATTGTATTTTTCCTTAGCCTAGCACTGTCAGTCTTAGAAAGTCTGGTTAGAGGCCCAGGAGTTGCTCTGTGTTTGTCCTTCTTTCCTCTACTTGTGCAAGGAAGGAGACTCTCTTACATAAACTGTTCTGGTAAGTGCATGTACTGCTGGGCACACTTCCTCGCTGTTCACTTCTGAAACCAGCGTTGCTTCGAGAAACCTTCACAAGCCACCTCCCCAGACTGTGATGCAATTTCCCCACCTGTACAATGACTTCTTTGTGAACTGCCTCAATGTCTACTGTATCACAGCTGGGTATTTATAATATTAGAGTTGATTTGTTTTCAGATGGAATGACTCCATTTTAGACAGCATTTCTTCAAAGCGTTGATGTATTTTTCCTTTTTATCCCTGGACCGTATAAGCACAGTGGATTGCAAATTTAAAAAATCCCAGAGAGTAATTTTATTAGCTGCTGAAATACATTAGTGTTCCTGGACTTTGAACTAGGAATAACGATAATAGCCTTTCCTGAGAGTGGAATTTCTGACAGATTTTTTTCTGATGTTAGACTAAATTATCTTTGTATTACTTTAGCTTTAGTAGTATATAAATAGCTCTTTCTCAGTCTGCCTTGAGGTGAGAGAACGGTAAATACGGCTTGCTTTTTGATCTGAGTTACTTACTGCATGATGATGGTTAGCCAGATGATGGCTGTTGTTGGGCAAGCTCAAGAAAGAAACCCAGCCTGTCACTTCAGACGCCTAACGTTTTATGGTGGCTGTTATACCTGGAAGGACTGTAAGGAATCACAGACAGGCAGAGGGAACCAGGGTTGGAGAAATCATCGATACCTTCACCTATGTTTCTTGGTTCTGCCAGTGCTCTGTGTAAAGCCTTTGTGGAGAGCACTCACTGCCTGTGGGCATCCAAGCTTGGCGCTGCTGTACTGACACTTATAGAAAACAAAGTGACATAGGAGATTCATTACAGAATATTACAGAATATTCATGGTTGGAAGGGACCTTTGAGATCATCGAGTCCAACCACAAAACCAAACCAAAAAAAACCAAACAACCAACAACAAAAAAACCCAAACATGCCCAAACCCACACCACACCCAGCCACAAACAGACACAAACCGACAATCTCAAGCACTAGAGCATGCCCTGAAGTGCCACGTCTACACATTTCTTAAATACCTCCAGGGATGGTGACTCCACCACCTCCCTGGGCAGGCTGTTCCAGTGCCTGACCACCCTCTCAGGAAAGTAATTCTTCCCAATATCTAATCTAAACCTCCCCTGCCACAACTTAGACCATTTCCTCTGGTCCTGTCATTATTCCCTTGGGAGAAGAGGCCAACTGCCACCTCTCTACAACCTCCTTTCAGGTAGTTGTAGGCAGTAGTGAGGTCTCCCTTCAGCCTCCTCTTCTCCAAACTAAACACGCCCAGTTCCCTCAGCCTCTCCTTGTAAGTCTTGTTCTCTAGACCCCTCACCAGCTTGGTGGCTCTCCTCCGGACACGCTCCAGCAGCTCAATGTCCTTCCTGTAGTGAGGGGCCCAGAACCGAACACAGTAGTCAAGGTGAGGCCTTATCAGTGCCGAGTCCAGAGGCACCATCACTGCCCTACTCCTGCTGGCCACACTATTCCTGATACAGGCCAGGATGCCTTTGGCCTTCTTGGCCACCTGGGCACACTGCTGGCTCATGTTAAGCCAGCTCATGTCCACCAAAACTCCTAGGTATTTTTCTGCTGGGCGGCTTTCCAGCCACTCTGCCCCCAGCCTGTAGCGTTGCCTGGGGTTGTTGTGACTGAAATGCAGGACCCGGAACATGGCCTTATTAACTTCATCCCATTGGCCTTGGCCCATTGATCCAGTCTGTCCAGATCCCTCTGTAGAGCCTTCCGACCCTCAAGCAGATCAACACTCCCACCTAGTTTGGTGTCATCTGCAAACTTACTGAGGGTGCACTCATTCCCCTTATCCAGATCATCACTAAAGATATTAAACAAGACTGGCCCCAAAACTGAGCCCTGAGGGACACCACTGGTGACCGACCGCCAACTGGATTTCACCCCATTAATCACAACTCTCTGGGCACGGCCATCCAGCCAGTTTTTTACCCAGTGAAGAGTACACTTGTACATCTATGCCATGATTTGCCAGCCTCTCCAGGAGAACGCTGTGGGGGATGGTGTCAGTGGCCTTACCAAAGTCCACGTAGACAACGTCCACAACCTTCTTTACATTGAGAAGGTGGGTCACATGGTCATAGAAAGAGATCAAGTTGGTTAAGCAGGACCTCCCTTTCATAAACCCAGGCTGGGTGGCCCTGATCCCTTGCCTGCCCCGCACTTGCCTTGGGATCTCATTCAAGATGATCTTCTCCATGATCTTTCCTGGTACTGAGGTCAGGCTGACAGGCCTATAGTTTCCTGCATCTTCCTTCCAGCCCATCACATTGGCTACCCTCCAGTCATCTGGTATCTCTCCTGTTGACCAGGATTGTTGATAGATAATGGAGAGAGGCTTGGTGAGCTCTCCCATCAGCTCCCTGAGTACCCTTGGGTGAATCCCATCTGGCCCCACAGACTATGCATATCCAGATGTATAAGCAAATCATTAACTACTTCCTCCTGGATTATGGGGGGGTTGTTCTGCTCTCCATCCTTATCTTCCGGCTCAGGAGGCTGAACACCCTGGGAGTAGCTGGTCCGACTACTGAAGACAGAGACAAAGAAGGCATTATGTATCTCAGCCTTCTCCTCATCCTTGGTTGCAATGTTTCCCCCCGCATCCAGTAAGGGATGGACATTCTCCCTGACTCTCTTTTTGTTGTTTTGTTTGAGTGGCTTTCTAGCTACTCTTCCCCAACCCTGAAGCTCTGGGCGAAGAGTGGCTAGAGAGCGGCCTGGCAGAAAAGGATCTGGGGGTGTTGGCCGACTGTGGGCTGAACATGAGCCAGCAGTGTGCCCAGGTGGCCAAGAAGGCCAACAGCATCCTGGCCTGTATCAGGAACAGTGTGGTGAGTAGGACTGGAGAAGTGATCGTCCCCCCGTACTCAGCACAAGCCCTCACCTTGAGTACTGTGTCCAGTTTTGGGCCCTTTCCCACAAAAAAGACATTGAGGTGCTGGAGCAGGTCCAGAGAAGGGCAACGAAGCTGCTGAAGGGTCTGGAGAATCAGTCTTATGAGGAGAGGTTGAGGGAGCTGGGGTTGTTCGGTCTGGAGAAGAGGAGGCTGAGGGGAGACCTTATCATTCTCTACAACTACCTGAAAGGAGGCTGAAGCGAGCTGTGGGCTGGTCTCTTCTCCCAAGTCACAGGAGAGAGGACAAGAGGAAATGGCCTCAAGTTGCACCAGGAGAGGTTCAGATTGCATATTAGGAAAAATTTCTTCACAGAAAGGGTTATCAGGCATTGGAATGGGCTGCCCAGGGAAGTGTTTGAGGCACCATCCCTGGAGATATTCAAAAGAGGAATTGACATAGTGCTCAGGAATATGGTTTAGTGTTGGTGTGTGGGTTTGGTTGTTTTTTTTTTATGGTTAGACTAGGTGATCTTAAACGTCCCTTCCAATCTATGCAATTCTTTGATTCTGTATTTTTGAAAAGTTTTTTTGGTGTCCCTTAGATTAATAGCCAGGTTGAGTTCCAGCTGGGCTTTTGCCTTCCTAATTTTTTCTCTGTATAACCTAACAAGATCTTTGTACTTCATTCACACACCTCTCTATGCTGAGTATCAAAGTACTGACTGTCCTTTATTTCAGTTGACTTTGAAGCAAGTTCAGATGCTCTCTGTGCACTGATAAGCAGGGTTTTCATTGTGCAAGCTCCTTGCCCCATCTGAGGTGATATACACCACCCTGGTTAAACGCCATGCAGTTTGGGAAGAGACTGCCTGGCTCCATAGGTACTCCATAGTTCCGATTGCCTGGGATGGCAATTCTTTCATGTGACATTTTCACACAGAGACTTACCCAAACCTCCATATTGAAAACCCATTCTTCTAGTGCTGGTAAGAGTGAGTTCTGAGTTGCACACACCACAGTCAAGAGCACAAACAACAGCATAAATTGAATGAGCATTCAAGTGCTCTTTTAAAATTCTTTCCCTCCCTTTCATGAGGGGTAAGAAGGCTTTTTCTTCTTAAACTCAAAAATTCAATATTTTGAGACAGCAAACACCAAATGTTCATAGACATTCAGAATAAAACTCAGTTGGAATCTGATCAAACAGCACCAGAGAAAAATGTCAGTTAGTTTCACAGATCTAATTCTTACAAAGATTATAAAGATCCAAATACACAAATTCAGAATTAAGAAAAGTGTATGCATCAACATGCATGAGAGGATTAAATAATACTTCTTTAGAAATGCATTCATCACTAGTGAGGCTACAAATTCTCTTTTCCTAGACAACTAAATACACATTAGATACAGCTATTGTAACTGAGCAATCAGCGGCCAGAGAAGAAAGCAGAAAAAAGAGAAGGCTGAAGAACAATGACAGCCAGAATTTTTAAAAAACACCGCAATTGTTACTACTTTTACATGGATTTGAAGGTGCATTCAATCACTGTTCCCAATGTTGATCAAAAACAGGACTATCAGAAAGCTATACTGAAAAATGAACTCTCTCAGACCAGTGTATTTGGGAAGCTAAAGAACTTCCTTGTGGTCAGTAGACCATGACCAAGTAGTCATAGTTTTTGTGGAAATATTGATGCCAGTAGTATTTTATCACAGGCTTCCTGTGATTTGAATTCTGAAATTTAGAATTCTCAAGACCTCAAAGAGCTGAGTATTGGTTTCATAAGCCACCTCCCCACAGCAGGTGGTGGGAAGAAAACTGCCCACTGAGACGAGACTGCAGTATGCCTGGGTAGACTTGGCCTGTGAATTATTAAAAAAAATATGTGCTGAGGCAAGAAGCAGAAATTTGTCACCTGCACACAGTGAGCAGTGTTCAGACACATCAGTAATGCGCTAGTCTGTGTGTCAGTGCAAGGGAGCAGCCTGGCTGGGTGTAAAATCAGGAAAGTCCTTGCACATATGAAGTAAGTTTAGCACCTGCTTAGTCCAAGGAAGTTAAAGGAACTACTTGGGAATTTAAAGTACAGAAAAAACACCTGTTAACCTGGAAGAGTGGAACTTCTGGTGTGAAACCGTACCACTGAGCCTTCATCATATAGAAGGAAATACTGGAGGTTCACATTCATGTTGACTTTCTTTCTTTTTTTTTTTTCTTTTTTTTTTTACACTCATATACTGTCTCTGACTCTTCAGTGTCACATTTTAAATCTTGGTCATACTCATGTTCCGTCTTACAGGATGTAGTTCTTCAGCTGGAGATGCATTTTACATACCTTTATTTTGCACATAGTGTTCAAAGGCATGTTTATACTGTCCTTTGAACATATGTTCTCCCTCTGAATAAAAAATAGTGAAAGTGCAAGTTCTGAGTGGCCCCAAGACCTCACTTCTGTAGCTGAAACCCATATATGCATCAATTGCCTGGCAAATAGGAAGGGCAGACATACACAAAAATTACCATAGAAGCCCTGTACTTCCTCATGTTCTCCAGCTTCCCTGGCTCCAGTCTTCCTGTCATTCTGACTGAAGACTTTGTTCAAAGTTTGCTCTGAGGCTGATGGAAATCATTCCATTGTTCTACCAATGATTTCAGCAGGCTCTGGATTGCACATAAAAACTGGGAAGAACAGAGACTTTGTCTTTTTTTTTTTTTTTTTAATAATTATGCAGAGTTTGCGTAATTGTTATATAATCAGTTGGGCCACTGATGCATTTTCAGGTACTTTAAGGCTTGCTTTTGTATTTTTAAAGTTGCTTACATATGATTTTATCCAGGTTCTCAGGCTATTTGGACCCTCTTTCTTAGAGCCTCAAGCATTTAAATTGCTGAACTGAGACTTTTCATGACTCGTGTCCAGAATCCCTAACTAAAGTTTGAAACTGCAGTGCAGTCATAAGCCTCAAACAAAGAAAGAAAAATAAAAAGAATGTGACTTCCATTATTATATATTTTTAACCATTGATTTAAGAGTGTTTCACAAATGTTTGAGGCTCGACCCATTATCATTTAATTTTTGGAACTGGCAAAAAGCACCATTTCTTCTTTAAACTTCTGTTGTTTAGTCCTCAGTCTTACTAGTAATAAATGTTCCCTAACTTCTCACTGTGACAACATCCTTTTTAGTGTCTTCTCTGCTAATAGTAAGCATCTGAAATCTCCCTTTCACATCTTCTCAAGGTGGCTTTCAAACTGGGTGTTGACCACTCTAAGAGCCCTGTATGCTGATCTCCTAGCTCTGCCATGAAAGCAGCTGAAGCTACGGGTACCAAACACTTGTGAAAAGTCAGTGTATTAATATACATATGCTTCAGAGTACAGCGTTAACTGATGCAGGAGACACTCGCAAAAGGAGAAGCAAGGAAAAAAAAGGAAGCAAAAATAAATGAGGAAATCTAGTAATTCCCAATAGCTGCCCAACCACAAGCCATTTTATATTGCCAGTCTGTAATGGAGAAATGTTATCATGAGACTCCATGTGCCACCTTCTCACAGCAACACACATGGAATGCAAAGGTTGGGAGCAGTGGGTAGTGGAAAGCTAGAGACATACTTATATGGGTTTATTAAACTGTCACAGACTATTTATACAGGATGCTTAGGGGAAAACAAAATGTAGCATCTAATGTCACAACGAATGCACTGCCTGCACAGCAGAAATTGCTCAATTCAGGTATTGGTTTTGTTTATCAGTCATAGATCATAGCCTTTTCAGCATTTCCCAGTAAGATGAAGTGCTGCGTTCTCACCTCCCTTGTAAAGATCCACCATGGAAGTAAATGCAGAAAGAGCAATAGTCTTTTTTGCTCAGTTGGTAATAGACTACATATGGGAAGACAAACTGCTTTTATTTTCCTTACTTTCATTAAGATAATGTGATGCTCAAAAGAGGCATTCCTGAAGGCTGAAGGCCATTGGATAAACAGCAAGCACTCTAGGCAATTGCCTTGCCAGTGAGATTTATTCTACCAGTCCTCTTTGGGAGCTCAGTGCAATTTCTGCTTCCATCTGCATGGCTACTGGAAAGGGCATCTGTTTAACATCCCATGCAGAACATTACCTTTAAAAGAAAATGACCTGTCTACAGCCACGCTTCACAGTCAGTACAGATGTGAGCCCACCGCCTAACGTACAATCTCAGCTACGTTGCCAGGTGGCTGAGAGTACATTGCATGAACACATTCCCATGTTTAAAGCAATGGTCCTTCTTCGTAAGGATGTAAGCAATACATTAACACCAGCATCTGCCCATGCTGAAGGCTGGACAGTTTAGGACAGTCTCACAAATAGAGCAGGAAACTCTGTCAGTGAGCACATTAACATGGGAGGATTGATTTGAGTCTGTAACAAAGAGGCAGCACACCTGGTTTCTGAGACTTTACACTGTCATAATAGGTAAGTTAAGATCATTTGGAGAAAAAACAAGGCAGCCTGACCTTTCCATACTCTTGAACTGGTTAGGAAGATTACAGAGCCGTAGGTATAAAATGCATATAAAGCAGAGCAGGGGGACAAGGGAACTATGCATCAAGAGATTAAGTAATTAGAAAAATATCAGAAGCAGAGACTCACATGTGACTATTATTTTTGGAAAAAGGGATTTTGTTAAAGAATTACTTTTTTTTTTTTTTTTTACTGGAAAATGCTTCAAGTTCAAGCCAGGCTTAAAAGCATAACCATATGGGACAAGAGCACAACAGCTGCACTCAAATATTTTCTTAAGAGATGAACATTCATACTCACTCTGTGCTATATCAAAAAAACATTTCTGTATATCAGCTTAGTTCACAAGTGCTTTTGAAAGGGAGTCATTGTTTGTCCTTTCCGAAGCCATTTTTAGCTGGACCCATCATTGCTCACTCTTCCCTGGTAATGCACAGTATGCTGGATCCTCATAAGGAAAGTAAAATATACCTTTTCTGGCAGTAAAGAGGGCATTGGCCCCTCAATATTGCCTCAAGAAGGAGAAAGTGAGGAATATGTTCTGCCCACATTATTTAAATATTTATCCACCCTTGAAATAAACATTCAAGTATAACATGTTAAAAATAAAATGTTCAAGATCTTGCTCATAAATACTTTATTTATGGTTTGAAAATATAAGTTGGAATGTCAAACTGAAATATGTCCTGCACTTACAATCATAAATTATACAGCACCATAAATTTACTGGACATTTTACAAATACAGATATTTCCCCTGTCCCAAAGAATTTAAATTTAAATCAGGCATGACAAACAGAAGGCATGGCAGAGGACAATAGTTCAAGACAGGAATGATGAGAAAAGACTAAACATTGTCTGAAGTGATGAGTTTAAAGTAGAGACAGAGAAGACAAGGTAAAGGTCTCCTTTTAGGTGTAGGAGAGAGTTTTAATTTTAAACTCCTCTCTGCTCCCCAGAGAAGGACAAAATACAGCTCTGGAGGTCTTCATTTATATGCTTCCTGGTAAGTTCACTTACTGAGTTTTGAAGGTTTGGTTGGAACTTGTTTATGTTTTGATTGTTAATAGATTATTATTCCAAGTATACTTACAGAAGACACTGAATTTACAACTGAGAGTTTTTGGCTTAGTAACAAAGCTAAAAATCTCAGTCACAGGTGGCAGAGGGCTCTCTTTCACTCTGTGCTCTCAACACGAAGAGCTTGTGCCAAGCACGGAGAGAAGCCACAACCATGGTGCAGAGCTGACTTCACAGCAAGGAGGGACAGAGTCAGCCACATCTGTGCAAAGCTGGCTACACATGAACCTAGCTGGTGGCAGCCACCCAAAGCTAACCTCCCTGCAATTTCTGGCTGGCAGAAGCAGGGCTGATATCACCAGCCAGTATGGGTGTACATACTGTGGAGTGGGACCTAGCAAAGTGTTGCTGGTAAACTTTGGTGGATTTGCAGAGGGTTGCCACTTCCATGAGTCCCTTGCATACCCAGAAGGCAAGAATGTATTTGAGTGAGGTGGTGGATGAAGTTTGCAGTGTGATTAAGCAATCTGGACCTCAGAAAGCTGGGCAATAAACACTTGAAGCTTGAGACTAACAAGCTCTACTTGGCATGCTTTGAAGTAGTCACTTCTCCAAATAATAGCTAAAAGCATGGAGAATTATGCAAATTTTCTTTGTTGGTCTTTTCATTCCTCTGCAATAATACATGAATTTTCTCTTCTTAATAAAAATTTGGGATGGGTAAAAAGCCCAAACTCTTCCCCTACACCATAGCAGCGGTGTTATAGCTAAGGTACCTCCTGGGAGACATAGTCCAACTGCAGCCAACTGCATTTGCTTTGACGCAGGAGCCTACTATGATTTAATACACCCTCAGATACCTGAAACCCTTGTAAAAGACTTGTGGGAGCCCTGTAGCCATCTGGGACAACACCTGGTGGTAAGGTGTATTATGCCATAGCAACCAATATGATGCTAGACATCTTTGTTTAAGCAACTGAATTTCTCCCATCATGTCAAAGAAAAGTGAAAGAAGGATAAAACAAAAGGTACTTTAATACATGGAACTGAAATGATACTTTACCTCAGCCATTGTTTCTTGACTACCGTGAAGCAGTGACAAACCTAGATGAACCCTCAACCTACAAAATACCCTGCTTATCTAGCAGCAGCTGAAGTTGCTGGACCTTTTGAAAGGGTCTCTTGCCCCACCATACCCACCTCAGCTTTACCAGCCTCATTTTGTTGATCTTCAGCAGTAAGTAGAGTAACTAGTGATAAAAGGGATATCAAGGTGCCACACGTGTATGGACCAGCCTGAGCACTGGTGGTCTGATGTGTCTCAGAGTGGTGCTGGACAGATGTCAAGCAGGGCATATGATAAGGCATCGTGTAAGGAGCTCTGGCAATTGACACGTTTTGGCAGGAGAGAAATTGCTCACCTTTGCTGTCTGACCGTATTTCATAGGCTGTCAATGAGATCAAAGCTCCACCAACACTATTTGTTCTTATTTCTTCCCAGAAGGACAGCTGTACACTGCTCTCCGTATGTAGAGTGGATTGGGTGTATACTTACAGTGCAGTGCACACTTACCCCTCTCAATAGCAAGAGATAGCCACTGTTACTGCTGACTTGATTGAAAGTCCTACTCTGAAATCTGCATGTAAAGAGGTCTATTCACATTGGTGGACAGATACAAATGCAAAATGGGTTACTTCTACCAACAGACATGCGGGGCAGTTTTTTGAGATGTACAGATTTCATTGACACCTTGTGACTTCCAGTGGGGGACCACAGCCATTTACAGTAAATATCTCTCTTAAAAATGACCCTAAGTATGCAGCACAAACATGAACTCCAGTTGCAGACCCAGGCATCCATACCTTCTCTTTCCTGAAAGGACAGAAGGTATTTGCACCAGGTCGGCGAAATCACTGCTGTCCTGAGTTTTTATTTTGTTTACGTACAGAGACTATGCTTAAAGCTGTTTTGATAATTTATACATGTCTATCTTCCTTAGTTCTGACCAAAGGTTAGGAAGGAAGCACTGATCTCTCATCACTGCCTGCTGGAAACGAGAACTAGCCAATTTGCTAGAAGTCATGAGACCAAACCATCATGGCTCCACAAATATGTCTTTACACAGAACTATGGTTTTCATTTTCTTAATTGCTGGATCCAGCTGCTAGTTTCCAAAGAGATGTACCAAGATGCCCTTGAGCAAATCAAGGAAGAACTGTGCCTGAGATTTCTCCATTTTGCTTTAGTTGCTCAGACTGTAACAAATCTCAAGTTTATGTAACACTGCAGTCTATATATACACACAATGTTAAATAGTTACACATTGTTGACACTATCTACCACATGGGCTAATTTGCTATAATTTTCAAAGTTCCATAGAACTAGAACACTAATATTGAAACAAAATTCTTTTCAGTACTACCACAGCAATCGAACCATGTCAGACTTCTGTTTGATGGAAGTATGTTAGCATTTTGTTCTGTTTTGGATTAAGCTTTGTTTCAAACCATTGGAATTTCCTTTAGAACAGAAATCCCAATTCCCAACCATTTTTGTTCCCATTGTTCCTGCATCCCAGATCCCAGCACCCAGAGGCTAAATTTCTTTTCCAGTGTGTGATCCTATTCCACCTCCCCAAGCCCACAAGCCCTGCTGTGTAGGGTCTCACAGGGTCTGTTCTTGAGAAGCAGCCTCTGCAGACAGCACAGACACACAGCCGCTCTTCGCAGCGCAGTTGTATTGTGTTAGGTTCCTGTGCCCAGGGCTCTTTCTAGCATGATCTCACAGCACTAATGTTCACCATCTGGTGCTGTTTACCCCAAGGAGATGCCCTGTGGACTACATTACCCAGAATCCTTGATGGGGGAGTTGACGAGTAGCTAATGAGTGAAGAATAAATCATGCTCACAGTCAGTGTGTTCCTCAAAGTCATGTTCTTTTTCTTGCATAAAAGCTCTACAGATGTACACAATGGATGATGAGGACAGCAGGCAAAAACAAGCCAGAAATAGGTTGCACTTAGATTCTTCTCAGTAACAGTGAGAATTCAGACCCAAGGATTCTGTTCAGATCCATGTGCCCAGCTATAATGTGAAAAAATTATTTTTGCTGAGTCCTCATAGAAATACCCAAACAGTCACATGCATTATAAAATTCTTGTTAAAAAAAAAAGCCCAAATCCTATCAATAAAATACCAATGAGATTAACCGAAGTTAATCCTACTAGGATAGCGAGAGGCAAAGGTTCAAGACAGACATCTCTCTGGACACTGTAGCAAGACAGCCATAACAATTTCATCACAGACATAGCTGGAGAGATGCCAAACCTCCTCACTGGAACTGGAGCAGGTGACAGTGGACCTCTGGTTCTTCCCTAAGCAGGCACACCACTGGCAGCTTGGCATTTGCATTCTCTGCTACCAGCTCTTTCAGATCAGAGCACGGCTGCTTCCAATGCTGACAGCAGGCATCCAGTTTCAGAGAGGGATCACTGTACTTTAAAAAAGCTTCCTTAAAGTTTACGATGGTAGAGATGCCTCATAACATTTGGCTTTTGATGTGATGCAGTGTAAATGCTGTAATCATATTTACAAGACATGACTGATAACATGCCATGCACAAACTCCTTCCTTTAAATTTTCCCATAAAACACATTCATCTGCCATTTTTCAATCTCAACTACCAAAGGATCCAAACAGGAAAAAGAAAAATTAAATAGGTCCAAACAGGACAAATAGGCCCTGACTGACTTTTCAGGAGCAGGATATGAAAGTTCAGCTGCAGATTTGAGTTTGTAGAATTCTTATGCTCTTCCTTTGAAAGTCTATGCAAATTGGGGGTTTGGGTGGGGTTTTTTGTTTGTTTTGCTGGACCTAGACTCATACCCCATGTAAGAGTAATGTGAGATTCCAACGAATGTTAAGTTCCACAGGAAAACTGTTCACTTGATTCTCTGTTCTTTAATACTCTTTTTCAGCAGTGCGATCTCTCTAACATAGCAAGTTACTCTGTTCCACTACTGTACAAGCATCTATAGGAGATCCTGTGGAGGAGGCTATGGACTTCTTGAGCTGCTCTGATGCCTGATAATACTCTCCCCTTTGCTGCAAACCACAGTAAGTCACCCTAAGTGACTGTTAGTTTAATACAGCCAACTCTGCTGGCAGGGAATGCAGGAGTACTCTGTTGTCATTCTGGCATGAGAGCTGGGAGGTAATAAACTCTGACACGGGTAAAACACAAATGGTGGCCCTGACTGGTGGCAAGGGATAGACCTGCTGGATACTGAAGACTTCGACTACAGCCTCAGCCTGTGTCTGAGGAAAGAACATTTTACAATTGAGTCAATCAGTTATGCTTACTTACCTTGCTCAAAATTCCCCTTCAGCACCCATACTGGCAAAGTCTCCCCCTGCAGAAGACCACGATTGTGACCAGCTCATTACAGATGAAGCATTAAACTCTTGTAACTACATTGTGTGATCGAACAACTAAACCAGCAGTAAAAATGCAAATTTGTCACAGTAAAGGAAGAACAAGGTAAATAATCCCCATTGGAATTGGGGATCTTAATACACATTTTTGTTGCACTAGACTTTCATGTGATTCTGAGATTAAGGCTACTGTGTGGTGTGTATTAAAAAATTCCAATTGCAAAAGAATCAACTTCAATTTTTGTGTCATCCAGAAAGGTGTAACTTTGCTATAGCATGCTTGTATCTATAGCCAAGAATGACTAGAATGCGCTGCAAACCTTTGGGCAAATAGGAGATAAGTTTAAAGTTAAAGCAAAATCATCTTCTCAGGAGTCTGGCATGTGGTAAAGTCATGCTGGAATAATTTAAGACATCAGATTATCTAGTGTAGTAGTGGAAGACACTTTGAATGGTAGGACATCCAATCCTGCAGATGTTCAGATAACAAATGTTTTCAAGGCACTTTGAAGATGAAGCACATAAATAGAAGGTTTCATTATTAGATATTAGGAAGAGTAATAAAATAAATACAGTTCATACTAAAGAACATCTGAAGGCTCTTTTATGAGACACAACATAGGGGTCTTTTCAAAGTAATGATTTATTTTTTCACATTATTCCTTTTCATTAGTGGAGCTCAGAAATTAATTTGAAAATTTCTGTTTCATTCAATCCAGCAGCATCAAACATTTTTGCCAAAGAAAGACACAGCTACCCAGACAGCGTAAAGAAGCTTGTAAAAAGGTACCAGGTAGAGAAATTCACTCAACCACTAGCAGCCCTGATTGGATCCAGAGCCACAATAAAAATGGATAGACGATATATGCTCTTACCTTAAACCATCTCGAATACCACACAAAGGAGGGG
Organism: Calidris pugnax; assembly: GCF_001431845.1. Taxonomy (NCBI): domain Eukaryota; kingdom Metazoa; phylum Chordata; class Aves; order Charadriiformes; family Scolopacidae; genus Calidris; species Calidris pugnax. The sequence goes on along the minus strand of NW_015090766.1, from coordinate 2,786,141 downwards.
GGGGAGGGGCAAAGGAGCAAAAGAGTGTACCGTAGAAAAACAAAATGTAAGCCATACACCCAACATCTCAATTTTGAGCAGTTGTGTAAAACATCTGGAAGCTGCAAATCCTGAAGATGCCAGCAGTCTCCTAATCTCCTGTTTCACCCAAGGACACCATATTTGGTCTCTATGAACAAAAGAAAAGGAACAAAAAGAAGCATAGTGTGTCAAACAAGGAGCATGCACCAGCTAAAGATTTGGTGGCTTCATTACAAATTAATCCATTTCCTTTGTGATGAATGAGAAATGTCCAACAAACTCAGGCTGTGAGAGCAGTATAGTGAAAAATTCCTTTGTTAAATAGGTAGGCATTGGAAGGGGAGCTTACCCCCTTGAGGCTTACATCCACAAGTGTGATCTTTCAACCATTTCTCTACAGTTACTGTAAGCATATACTGTATTTAGTCAAACTTCAGCTTTTCCAGTGATGATAACATGTAATGACAGTTTTGGTGGCTATATCTTCAAGAAGGGAAATTTCAGTAAGATTGTAGAAGTGCATTTGAAGTAAGGAATATATGGAATGATAGCCTTTAAAAATTTATGAGATTTCCTTTACTGGTAGAAGAGAAAGCTCTGTGGTATTTGATAGACCTAAACTGAGAAATACTGCAAATTTAAGTGCCACTTACAAGAAAAGATGAGGAAGTGACTCATGGTGTGTTAGGAAAAGAAATTTTTGCTTAGGATGATGAATTTTTTGTGAATGTTGGTATTATCAGAGAAATCCGTTCATTGAAATACTGGACAGGACATCCTCAGACAGAAGGATAAGACAAGAAGCAGGGAGGTAAAAACAAAGCAGAAGTTAAATAATTGTCAACTGGGTCAGTAAATGATCACTTACAGAAGTGACAACCAAAGCAGGCAAGGACACGACAATGTTACAGAATGCAAAGCTCTTGATTTCCCTTGTGATTTTGGAGAGATGGAGGAAGTGATTTTGAACAAATAAATACTTACTTCTCTGATTTAGACATAAATGATAACATGATGTAGAAAACTCACAAGCAGTTTTCCAGTGAAAGAGAACCCTAAGAATAAGGAAAATTTCAGGAACCTCCAGTTAGGATTAGGACTATAAAGCTCCTGAAAAGTAAAGCTGTTAGGGATGGCAGCATTTTGCATGTGTGGTGCACACATGTAGAACTAAAAATACACAATAAAGTTTCAGATTCAATTATTTAAAATGAAGAATACCAGAACTTCCCTCACTCATAAAATCTTCCTTGGGTTCACTTGCATGTGTGCCTCAGGGTATGGTGAAGGCTTGCAGACCTGGCTGGTAGTCATCAGCATGTCCTGTCCCCAGTGTTTTGCAAGTGCCTTTTACATAATTCAGGCACAACTTTGAAGACAGAAGTGCAAAGTTCCTTGCAGGTCTCTCTGTCTCCCTTCTTATTATAATATTTGAGTGGTTCACAGACTGCATTTATAACAAGCCTATGAAATGAGGGATGACTATAAAAGATGGGAATTGAAGCACAAACAGATTAATGTCCAAGGGGCCCACCTCTTTTGGGTGCCTAAATTGAGGCTCCTAGGATTATGTTATTTCCAGACTTTTTGGCACTTGTAGGACTTTAACATTTTCCAGACACCAGTTCCATTGACTTCCATGGCTTTTGTGAGCGCTCTGCTGTTCTGCAAGTGAGACCCCTGCACACAGCAAGCAATTACCTGCTAAATTCTTGGTGATATGCTTCATCTTACATGTGTTAGAAAGAGAGAATTCAGTTCTAAGTGGCAGCATTTCACCAGTTGAGCTTGGCTTGATTTACTAAGCACCTTCCAGTTTCCTTAACAATAAAAGCTAAAAAATAGATAACAATGTCTTTCATTAAACAGTCCGGTCCCTTGTGCTACTGGCATTCAATGTGCTGAATAGAACCATTCAGGCTGTTGCAAGAAACAGTCTCCCCTGCAAACTGAAAGTAGCCGTTTTCTCCTACTGTTCCAATGAGATTCTTCCCTTTCTTGGAGAATTTCTAAAATCTTACTGAGGAAAAAGAGTCCAGTCACAAAAGGTGAACTCCATATTCGGAATTTCCATTGGAAATCCTATTCAGCAACTTCTAACCTAAGCAAGGTAATGGTATGGAGTCTGGAAAATACAAATCCAGCATGGATCCCTGTATTCCTGTTTCCAGTAAAAAACCCTAAAAAAATCCAACAGTTTTACTGGAAATCAGTTGTCTTGTTTTTGACAGTGTGTGCCGATGAGTATGACTCCCCTCTTATCTTGTGCTCTTGATGCAGCAAAATAATGTGGAAAAAAAATATAGGAACAGTTGGCTTTAGGATACTAATATTTGCTAATTATAACAAACACCTGAAGGCTATCTATGCATATATTATTCTGGACTGTCTTGAAAATGTAAAGCACAGTGAAAGCTGTTTAAAGTTCCTGTACTGTAAGTGCGCTTAATGTCCTGACACAAAGCAAATGAAATTCAGTGGTTGTGAAGGAAGCTAATGGTCCCTTCTGGCTTTAAACTCTATGGATCTATAAAAAATATTAAAAAGTTACAGAGGCATTACAATTAATAACATAAAATGTCTCCCTTAATTGTATATGAATATCTTATAACTTCCTTCAAAGACTTTTGATACAGCACCTTCCAAAGACCCTGATGTTGCATGGAGTATAAAAGACCTGTGATTTGTGGGAACAATCATCTGAAAAAACAAATTAGCTACTCTAACTTGTTTTCAACTAGAGAAGCCTAAAACAGCTGTTTGTGTATATGAGTCAATCCATTTGCCATAATGGCAGGTAGCGAGACTCAGCACCTAATTTAGTCTCCATAGTAAGCCATCTGGATATTCCGTACTTCAACAGATCAGATGAATATCCCCTTGCCACTCTGCCAAAGAATCCAGCACTCCTGAGCTTTGCAACACAGTTTTAGCCTCAGCTTTTTACAACTACATGTGAACTTTAATGTAATAACACCCAAGAGAAAGAGACCGATTTCCCCTATTTAAGTTGCTCATAACACCAAGATTTTTTGCTTATTCACCCCCTAGGTTGTCTGTGACAGTCTGGCTGCAAAGCTAGAGGAACCATGGAAGTTACATCAAGCTCCACTTTAACTCTCATTTAATAAATGGTGATTATCGTTGTGTCACCTTGCAGCTCCAGAATTGCTACAACATTTTCAGCTGGTTCTGCTCTGTCACTTCCAACCTGACGAATCCAAAATCCTCTGGTATTGTCTTCCTGAAAGGCTTGCACTGACCTGCGTATTTTTTTAATGTGTCCCGATTTCCAGCAGTTTCTTCAAGGTTTGTTTGAACGGGTAAGCATTTGCATTGTGAGGCTGTTTCCCACAACAAAAGGACACAGTCTTTGAATGTGGTCTTTGTGCTTTCTCTTTGACCCCAGTTATTTGTTGCACAGACAACATGTCGCTGTTGCAGCTCCCTGGCATCTGTAGTTACCATCGTCATTAATCCAGTAATTTTCCAGTGCATGTTATAGGGCTAAGCCAGCCATTCGCTGCTTTTTGATTGCCTCCTTTTGCACACCACACACTAACCAAGCCGGCAAAACAACACTGAAACCCTGTAGCGCTACACAGCTTCATTAATTCTCTTAATTGAATCAAACACTCTGAATTTTCTTTGTTTCATTCTTTCTCCATTTGGAGACACATTTGGAGAAACTACATAGAGCCACCACCATCTCCAATAGTTGTACTTAGTAGATACATAGTCTCCCAATAAATAGGGTATCTTGTCTGGCTTCTCAGATGGGACACAGCAAGCATCAGTAGCTGCTCAGACAATTTTAAAAGTTTGTGTATATATATATATATATCTATATGTATATATATATACAGAGTATATGCAGACTTTGACGAACAACAGGTAAATCAAAGTGTGCTATTTTGATGACATATCTGCAGAACAACAGCCAGAGAAGGAATGAGAGGGGATCTTTCCACAGGAAGCAGGCATGCTGGAGAGGTGTGGGATCTTCTGTTTTTCCACACAAGACTGGAAGCCTAGCCCTCCTGAAACTAAAATGAGTTCTGCTGAGGATTACAGATGTGGATCTTCATTATTACAGTATTTTCCTTCCTTCGGCGTTTTACGTTCCGTGTTTTTTTATAAGGCTCAACAAAAGCAGATCTGGTGACTGATATGTACCCTAATGCAAAGGCCTTACTTGACCTTTTTTTTTTGCACCCAGTAATATTTGCCATCCACGTTTAGATGGTGCAAATGGCTTTGTGGGAGAAATTGGTCAACAGGTATACCAACTTAAATGTTAAAAAAGCATTTGACATGAAGATGGTCTCTAGACGAGATTCCTTGCTACACTGAAAGCGCCTGATACCCACCTCCAAGGGAAAACAAGAAGCTAATATAAACATATTCTACAATTATTAGGCACAGACAAGTTCCAAAATAGTTTGGGCTGGGGTCCAGCAAGCCAACCTGCCTCCAAGTGGAAAACTACTAATAGGATGGTAATGGAGATACCCTGAGGAGGTGACAGACATTTTGATTGGGAGAGAACTGGCCATGGGGAGTGGAGACAAAGGGCCAGGACCAAGCTGAGGACCTGGAGGACATATGCTGTTGGTGTTGGATAAAGGGTATAGATGACTTTGGAAAAATAACTCAGGCCTTCACATAAATGTACCAAGATGCCTGCTATGCTCTTAAGGTACAGAATGGTACACCTTAAGCACTAAAAAAATGTGTGCGTAACACTGAAGAAAAACACTATGCTGCTTGGAAACAGCTACTCCTTACAGACCATTATCTACCCTCAGCAGAAAATTATCAACCTTTCTGTTTAGGTTTTATTTCAGATTTAATACATGTATCCTGAAAGAAACTAAAAAGGTAGGGCCTGGGAATGAAGTAGAAAATACAGCAAATGCTTGTTTGCAGCTATTAAAGAAACAGAGAGAAAAAAAAAAAAGCCAAGGAAGATGTGCTGTGTTCCAGGGATTTCAAAGCCAAGATTTTTTTGTTTTTATTTTTTAACACAATGCAGTTATGCTTTTCACTGAACGTGACAGGATTAATGAGAATTCTCAGTGTTTAGGAGCTTTTAAATTATTAATAAATGTTACACATAGAAAGCTGTATTTTCTTTTCTGCATTTCTCCCTCTCTCACTCATCCCTCTGCCACATTTTCCTCAGTGCTTCTCACTTCAGCAGTTGAGAGGTGTTTATTGCCAGGTTCTTCTACCCTTATTTATTTGAGGAGAAGAAACATACCTTACATCTACTGCCCAGAGAGAAGGAAAATCATGGAAGTGAGGAAGTGTTTCCAAAGGGCTACAAAGCCTCATCACTTAAAGATCTTGCAAAATCAAAAAGAATTACTGGGCAAGAAGATCAACAAGCAGGCAGCAATGTTTAAAATCCGTAGGTTATTGCTTCAGCCTGTGTATAAATTACCCCTCTAGAGGCCAGCAGAGTATCAAAAAAGAGTTATCATGAACTAGACCATGATGCCACTGTAGAACCAACTCATACCCAAACTGCCAACGTTGAAAAATTCTTCCAGCTGCCCAAAGGCTGTTTTTTGCACTAAGACTGAACTGTCCTGCAAATATAGTAAAAATGTAAAAAGCATGCCATAGTATTACATTTATCATGGATCTAAATTCTTTACATGGGGTCATGGATGTCAGGAGGAGAGAGTGCTCACCAAAACAGATATATCGCCTTCACTCATATAAGGAAGTTCTGCTTTTTAAGCAGTGTGCTTGAGACTAGTGCATGCTTGGGAGAAACAGTGTGTTAGAGCCAGGAATGGGAGTCTACTGTGCTCTGGCACTGATCTGCTGGGTCTGAACTTTGCCTCTTGGTTTTATCATTTGTAAAATAGATACTGTGGTACTTACAATGCACAGCTGACCTGGGAGAAACACCTCCTGCCTCGTAGAAGTGATGAGAAGATTAGTTACAGAAGAGCCTCAATAAAACGTGCAATGGGAATGGAAAGCAATGAGAGATGTGGCAAATGAAACAGGCATACACATGCCTTAGTGTTTTCTTCTACCTAGTGCACTGATAGAATGCTTTCCCTTTGAGTGGGTCTTACTCCAAGGCTTGTTCCTGCAGCCTTCACACAGCCACACTCCTGCAGAAGTTTGCTTGAGGAAGGCCTCGAGGTTTGGCTTTGTGCGTTTTGTCTTGCTGCCAGGAAATATTATCCTTTTAATTAGCAGGTCCGTTTCTTTGATAAGTGTTTAAGTGGCTTCACTGCAATTTCATCTGTTCAGTTGTCATCCAGCATCTGGGAGGTAAGGAAAAGGGAAGCCAGCACTGAATTTTTCCATCATTTCTACAGAGGGATATTTCTGAGACACTGTACTTGTGTGGGTGGGCGGATGGATGGACAGACAGACGGAAAAGGGAGTTTCCTTTATGGGATTCCAATAATTGGGATGTGGTTTACATTCCATTCATCTGAAGGACTCTGATTTTAATCAGAAACAGGCTTGGGCTATTAAAGTACCTCTAGTGTTCAAAACATGCCCTCGCTTTCAGACAGTGACTTTTCTCACATGTATCTTTTCTTTGACACCCACAGGCCCCAAAGAGTAATGTGGTCATTTACCACCAAGATCTCAGGTCCTATAATAGGAGCTGGTTCAGAGTCCTCTTCCAGGCAGAGGTTTTCTGATTGCTAGCTTCACAAGGAGAAGCACTTTACAGTGTGGTATTTGAAACTGGCATTGGTTTCTCGAAGAAGGTTTTGGTTGTTGGTTTGTTGTTTTTTTTTTCTAGGCTCATCCAACTCTGGGAAAGCCTTGTCTGGACAGTGTCGTGGAGGTCTGGCAGCACAGCTTGGTCTTAGTAGCCAGACAGTAATGCAGACAACTGCCAAGAAAAGCCCCATATTCAGCAGCTGGACTTGCTGCTGTGCATTAAGCACAAATAAATGAGGGGCTAACACCTTGTCCAGAAGCAGTCAGACTAAATAAACAACACCACAAGATAAATTTCAGCTTTTGAGCTGGTGAAAATGTGGAGAACTTCAACATCAACTGCTGTCATTCAAGGGCAGGGAAAACATACAATGAATTTTGCAGCACATTGGTATGCTATTATTCAGAACTCTCTCTAGACCTGTGATAGACCTGTAGTAAACCCTAAAAATGTCTTCAAATCCCACCTTTCCCTGTCAGCTGAGTTGTTCTGCTGTCCAGATTTGCTTACCCTTAACTTTTAATTACACATGCCCCAACACATTTATCTTTTCTGGTCCTATGTTGACTAACTTGTCTAGATTGTATCTGCACATGCCTTGGAGATTTCCTTACCATCCTTGACCACACAAAGTGATTCATGTCACAGCTACCTCCAGTGCTCACTGTTTGGGCAGGTCTGCCAACCAGCCCAGCAGAAGATCAGCTGCAGGATGCTACACAATCTGAGAGGAAGAAGAGTTTTGCAGCTCAGCTCTACAGCGACCTGGGTCCATCACAGACTTTTTGCATGCACCATTTACTTGCCTCGTGACTCAGTTTCCCTATGGGGAGAAGGTAGCTTAGAGACAGATGCAGATCTGACATCAAAGTGAAGGCTAAACCAACCCTCTCAGCCCCACATGGAAGATGTGATGTGGGAGGTCTGTGGCACTGGGCTGTGAACACAGACAAGAACTGCAGTGTTGCCAGTTCTTTCTGTCTCTCTGTATCCTGTAAAAACATCATGCAACATGGCTTTGGCAATTCATCAGTCTTCGGCCTGCACTGAGTAAGCAGGAATTGCTAATGTCATGAAGGAAGCAAAACCATCAAATATCTTTTCCTTCTCCTTTGTGATTCAATGGCCTCTTGGCAACGTTCATACCTCCACTACTTACTCAGAATGTGAGACCCTTTAGGACCCAATTTAACATTAGCACTGACAGGTGAGAACTATTCAAACTCGCATTTGGGGTTGAAAAGCTCTCAGGAAAATCCTTCTCCTTCAACCCAACATTTTCCTTTCTCACGCCACAATGAAGCAGAACCTCTCTCCTCAGGCAACGGTCTATAGCCCTGCACTCTTGTGGACCTCTGAGAGGTGTGGGTCCATCCTATGCTACATAGGTCAAGGAGATACCTGTCACTAGATGCCTTAACCAAATTACATTATCATGCTTTGTCCTGGTCTCTCAGACTCAGAATCACAGAATCTTCATGGTTGAGAGGGACCTTTGAGATCATTGAGTCCAACCATAGACACAAAAAAACACCTCCAAAACCAAAACCACCAAACCCAAAAAAACCCAAGCCAACAATCTCCGGCACTAGAGCATGCCCTGAAGTGCCACATCTACATGTTTCTTAAATACCTCCATGGATGGTGACTCCACCACCTCCCTGGGCAGGCTGTTCCAGTGCCTGACCACACCCTCAGGAAAGTAATTCTTCCCAATATCTAATCTAAACCTCCCCTGCCACAACTTCAGACCATTTCCTCTGGTCCTGGCATTATTTCATTAGGAGAAGAGGCCAACCCCCACCTCTCTACAGCCCCCTTTCAGGTAGTTGTAGAGGGCAATGAGGGCAATGTTGTAGAGGGCAATGTCCCTTCAGCCTCCTCTTCTCCATACTAAACACGCCCAGTTCCCTCAGCCTCTCCAGACCCCTCACCAGCTTGGTGGCTCTCCTCTGGACACGCTCCAGCAGCTCAATGTCCTTCCTGCAGTGAGAGGCCCAGAACTGAACACAGTAGTCAAGGTGAGGTCTCACCAGTGCCGAGTCCAGAGGCACCATCACTGCCCTAGTCCTGCTGGCCACCATACAAGCCAGGATGCTGTTGGCCTCCTTGGCCACCTGGGCACACTGCTGGCACCTGTCCACCAACACCCCCAAGTCCTTTTCTGCCAGGCAGCTTTCCACCCACTCTTCCCCAAGCTTTTAGTGTTGCCTGGGGTTGTTGTGACCGAAATGCAGGACCTTATTAAACCTCATCCCATTGGCCTCGGTCCATTGATCCAACCTGTCCAGGTCCCTCTGTAGAGCCTTCTGACCCTTCACTCCCACCTAGTTTGGTGTCATCTGCAAACTTACTGAGGGTGCACTCATTCCCCTTATCCAGACCATCAATAAAGATATTAAACAAGACTGGCCCCAAAACTGAGCCCTGAGGTGACCGGCTGTCAACTGGATTTCACCCCATTAATCACAACTCTCTGGGCACGGCCATCCAGCCAGTTTTTTACCCAGTGAACAGTACACTTGTCTATGCCATGATTTGCCAGCCTCTCCAGGAGAACGCTGTGGGGGACGGTGTCAAAGGCCTTACCAAAGTCCATGTAGACAATGTTCCACAGCCTTCCCTGCATCAAGAAGGCGAGTCACATGGTCATAGAAAGAGATCAAGTTGGTTAAGCAGGACCTCCCTTTCATAAACCCATGCTGGGTGGCCCTGATCTCTTGCCTGCCCTGCACTTGCTGTGAGAGCTCTCCCAAGATGATCCTTTCCATGATCTTTCCTGGTACTGAGGTCAGGCTGACAGGCCTATAGTTTCCCAGATCCTCCTTCCAGCTCTTCTTGTAGATGGGCACCACATTGGCCACCCTCCAGTCATCTGGTACCTCTCCTGTTGACCAGGATTGTTGATAGATAATGGAGAGAGGCTTGGTGAGCTCTCCCATCAGCTCCCTGAGTACCCTTGGGTGAATCCCGTCCGGCCCCATAGACTATGCATGTCCAGGTACATAAGCAAATCATTAACTACTTCCTCCTGGATTATGGGAGGGTTCTTCTGCTCTCCATCCTTATCTTCCAGTCCAGGAGGCTGAACACCCTGGGAGGAGCTGGGCTGACTATTGAAGATGGAGGCAGATCCATCTGACCCCAAGATCTCCAAGACTCCAAGATCTCTGTCTGAGATTCACTTTGAAAGAGGTTTTTCATCTTGATTTAGCTCAGAGCAATTAGGAAGTTAATCCTGTAAATACATGTCAGACACTGTGGTGTTAGCTACCACTGCTAATTTAGAGTAAATCTATCAAGACCAATGATATGCTGATCACTCCATAATGGACTGAAAACAGAATTTGGAGTACTCGACCCTGTTCTGGCCAAATAATTTCCAATTAGATGAACAGTAACATTTTGTAAGGCTCCCTGGTGCTGTACTGTCATTTAGGTTTCAGTTGCTCACTTGGTTCATTAGCATCTTGACTGGATTCTGGGATTTTTTGTTGTTTGTGGTTCTGTTGTTGGTTTGTTTTGCGGTTTGTTTTTTATGCCATGAAATAAACCATCATTTATTTTGGATGCTGAGATTTAGCACAGATATAGCATTTGCTACTTTAATGCTTTGCTGCTGCACACCCATGGTTTTCCAGGGTAGAATCATTTACTTAAGTTGGACACCAAAACAGCTTGATACAAGGAGTCTTTGGATTCATCTTTTTGGGGTTAACTATAATGAGTTTGCACTGCTTTTGATTAAAGGAGGGTGAAATGCTGAATAAACTATGACCAGCACACCGCAGGGGACTCATAGCAGCACAGCCAGTTCATTTAATCATTCCCAAGTGTTCTCCCTCGAGTGATCAGACAGCACCTTCACACATCAAGAGCTATAATCCAGCCATTAATGTTAATTAAGATGTGACTGCTTAAACTTCTGCCTTTTTTTCCCTTCTCTTTTTTATGCTGGCCACAACTGTTCAAGTATTGCTGAAGGTTATTCTATTTAAGTATTAAAAATGCTTAGCTAAATAGGTTAGCTTATTTGCTTTTGCTGATAGCAGCAGTCCACCCACAGAGCCCTTTCAAATCTTTTCAGTGTTTTGGAAAGTGGATAAGGGACTTATTCAGTGACGTGCAAGTTTTGCCTGAGCCAGGAATGAAGCGTGCATTTCATGAAATGAGAAATAACCTCAGACCACACACAGAGTGTAATTTCTGAACTCCAGCTCACGGTCTCTTCCCCTCATCCCCGCGCACACATACACACACTCCTGCTAGAAAACAAGATGATGACTGACATTGCTAAATCCTTTAAGCATTCTTCTACAGCTAAAGGCAGAGGGAGGTTTTCAGTGCTTAGATGGCTCATTATTAGCAACAAGCTGATGAAAAAATGGATTACTACAGTATGTGCATACCATGCCAAAGAGAAATAGTAAAAAGTCTATGCCATCTAAACAGAGCTTTCAGGAGGAGAAACTGCTGATGCAGACATATTAAAGCTATTTTTACTGCATAGAGAGATGAGGAAAAGCCCTCCCCACAATTTTCCTAAAGAATGATGTTGTTTCTGTCACTCCTTGTTTAGTTAAGCTAAAATTAGTGAGTGTTTCAAATACTACTTTCCATTATAATCTAGTGAAGTAAAACAGACAGATAAGTTTATTGCATATAAAAAACTCACATCCTGTCTTCTCCCAAGCATAGGAACTATTTTGCATGGCTGGTGAGAACAAACTACACACAGAATAGGCAAAGGGGAAACTTTTCCACAGCTGTTACTCCATTGCATCAATATCATCTCCAGAGCTTAATTCTCGACAGCCTTACAGCAAGCAAGTACACTTAAAACACTGACACTGGCCAAACCCCTGCTCAACTAACCTTAAATATTTTCTTTATACTGGTCTAAAGCAAGAGGCTTCATTACGTTCAACTGGTAAGGAGTTCTCCCACATTACAATTGTGGCATGCCCGCTGAACTGCCCCTGCAAAGCTTAAAATGAACAGGTAAAGTTTGGCTTCTGTACCTCATTTGTTGCTTTGTACCTGATCATCATTCAACTGAAACATGGATATCTACCTCCATCATCCAGAATATTCTAAATCCACTTACACATACAAGTGCACATCTATACTTGTATTACATGCACTGCTGTTACTTCCACCAACAGTTAAGCTTGCTTAACACTTTCCATTATAGGACTCTGCTTTCAGTTGTTTATAACTTTGACAAACTCTAAGTGCTCAAGATGAAATTTTCCATGCTGAGTGTCTTCCTCGGGCTTAATTTTTCTGTTAAGTTTCAATTAAAATAGTACAGCTGTTCTGAAAATGGGGTTAAAGGGGAGCAATCTCCCTTTCCCACATATTTTTCTTACAGCCATTTCATTGAAAGTGTATTTTGTCTGTGTGCTTTGGGAGAGATAGTGAGGGAGGGAAAAGGGGTTATCGTACTGTGAGGAATCAAACTGTCAGGGTCAAGCCTAGTTCCAGCCTTCTGAAAATGTGACAGATTTTGGCCACGTTATAAAGTTCTAAAATCTGTGTTTTATACGTCCTCCATGTAACTCTCCTAGGGAGTAGCCCCATTATTTTCTGAATGTTCCACTGAAATAGAAGATGACCTTGGGCTCGCACACCTCGTCCATGTGCATAACCAGGCTGTGTATGCATACTTCCAACAGATCAACTGAGCAGTTTCCCAATTACAAAAGGATCTATGGGACACTTTGGGATTTTTCATGCAATTTCTAGCCCTGGCCCCCAGCAGCTGCTGTGGCACCAGAACTGAGAGCTGAGAAATTCTGCCTGTTGTACTGTTGATGGTGCCTGTGCAGTACATTTTTGAAGAAGCTGGTTAGCTTGGAAACAAGCTGAAGAGCTTGGGGTAACAAGAAAGAAATGGAAAAGCAGAGCAGACCCCAAGAGACAGATGCAACAGGAGACCAGAATAGCCACAGCATAATGATCCATTGTGTTAAGTGCACACTTGCCCCATACCATAGAATAGAACCAAGAATTCACAAATGCCAACGCTCTTTTGTTTTCAACTAGTTTCTGGGACATTTACTAGCAAGTACATCTTTTCTTTCCCTAACTGGCTGGTCCACAGAAGAGACTGTAACCTACTACTTCTGCCATTCACCACTCCAATCAGTCAAGTAACAGAAATTTTGATTCTAAATGTTGATGATGATCCACATCGGGGATCAATCACTTCTGAGTAACAGAATTCCCTTTGTTTTCAGTTTTATATTCAAGTTTTCAAAATACATTTTGTCAAAACTGTGCTAGAAATATTAAAGTTACAAAAACACTCAAAAGTTAGAAAATGCCAGCATTAAAAATGCTTACACAAACTGCTGCAAATACATTACAATATAGTCTTTAACTGTATGGTCACTGATACTAACTTTTTCCCAAGGATATCACCTCTCTCCTCTGCAGAGGACACCGCATTTCAGGAAAGATTACTTTATTTCTTTCCTTTTCCTCTCCTGATGACTGTCCCAGCACAGAGCCAAGAACGAAGAAATTCCAGGTTGCACCTCTACTGCAGCCTCTGCAGCTGTGAAGAAGCCGCAGCTCAACAGTAGCTACCATCTCAACTCACCCAAACCAAACTACTGGGTAGCTCTAAAGTTTTCTAGTTAACTCCCTGTTCCCTGCCTGAACAAAAACAAAAGATAAAGCCAGACGCATATCACAGACTTCATGTCTGTTACCATGTAATCCTGCAAGGCTAAAAATGGAAGTTCTCTGCACTCACTGCAGCTTCCTAGTGGTTCTGAACACCCACTCCTCGCCTCTCAAGGAATGAAATAACAAAAGATAAACCGTTGACATGCTTAAACTACAGCAACCCAATTACAGAGGGTTTTATTGCTTGCTCCGAGTCTTCTATTAAGGTGATTCTTGCGATTTCCAAAAATAAAATAAAAATGTCTTGTTCTGTTTTTTTAAACTCCCTTAAACTTTCTAAAATTATTTTCTTACCATGTTTTTTTCTTTTCAGACACATCACCCTCAAGTCTACCAGGAGACAGCTGCCTCTTCTCATGGTAGAGGCTAAGACTTCATGTATGATATGGAAACCTGTAACCACACTGAACCTACTACCAAGGCCTAAATACCTAATCACACAGAGAAAACAATACAGCATTGCAAAAAGGCCTAAACCTTTACCTTTCTGGGGATAAGGGTGGCAGATTAACATTCTGGACATCAGAATCTCGAGGTCCAAACAGGTTCCATGTCTCTGGCTTTTTCAGTCACTAGGATATTCCTCCTTTTACTGGTATTCATAAATGTTAATATGTAGAGTGTGTGAACCAAAAGGTAAAGGAAAAGATTAAAAAAAAACAACTTTAAACAGCTTTCCTCACTATTACTGAGGATTTTAACCGTTTCATTACATAAGCAATAGCAAGCCCAACTTTTCCCTTTAAGTGTCTTCCTACTGCTTCTACCTCTTTCAATGCAATACAATTAATGAAGAGCCATACATATCCAGAAACGTTTCAAGAGAAATACCAATGTCTAGGCCAAGTGCATTTTCCTACATTTTTTCTTCCTGGTTAATGTGTGAAGCTTATAAAGAATCAGAGAGATGAATGCCACAGAACTCAGGTATTTGTTGGTGCAAGCTACAATTTTTCAGTCTTTTCTTAGTAGCCTAAGGTTTTAGAGTTTGAAACAAAATGCCATAAGATGGAACCACAAAATTATTCTACGTTCATAAGGTTCAAACAAGAATAAGTAGGTAAAAATACCTATTACTTGTTTTGCCACAGGCCTAAAATATGCATTTCATATAATCACAATTTCTCTCCATGTATGTCAGAAGTAGATTATATTGTACAGATAATCTACAACATAATTGTAATTTATACTATACATATATATACACAGTATAAACACAATTTATTTTGTATATAGTAGAATATATTATCTACCCCTAACAATCAGGGCATGTAGAATTGTAAAGTAATAATGTCCATTACAAGGTAACTTAGATTCTGATTTTGTCAAATACTGCATACAGTGACATGTCAGAAGCAGAACAGTACCTTAACATTTGATTAAAGAGAAGATATTCCTTGATAGTCCCTCCAAGTCTAAGATTCTTAAATTGAAAGTAGTGGATTATAATCTAGTAACATATATAACTGCAACTACAAAACAGTGAGGGGCAGAGAGGCAAGAGGAGCATGAATTACACTAGCTATGCTAGCACAAAGTCTGTATGTAGAAGGACCAAGCCAATTTCGTATCTGAATTTACTGCGGAATTGATAAGACCAAAGCACAAAAGACAAGTTTTAAACAAAACAGCTTTCTGCAAGGTACTTAAACTATGTTTCAATTAGACCACAGTATGAATTTGATTTATTTGTCATTGAATTATAAACCAGAACAACTAGAAATTGTGCTGGAACTTCCACTGCAGCCCAAATCATGGAGAGGACAGCGCTGCTGAGAGTTGTGAGCGTTTACCTCCAACAATATAAATGCACATCTGTTATTTGTTTTTAGAGTAATTGGCACAGAATGATTTTCAGGGTGATACAGGACATCATGTTTACATGAGCGTTCACTTGATGGAAACAACTTAATATCAAACCGTAGGGGAAGAAAATCCCTTTAGTATAAACAGTTCTGTTGAAGTAAAACACAGATTCATTCTCAGTTGAACTGGTATTTGGTTTAGCATCTGAGCTCTCCCCACTGCTTTGCCATTGTCTTTAACGGGTACATAGTTAGAGATTGCTCATGTTGATATCAAATATACTATCAATGTTCAGGCATTGGAACTTGCTACAATAGACTGGTACGAATTCCAATGTAATTATGCTGTGTTTGTGCATTTTCAGAAAACAATGCTTTTAGCGCAGGAGGTCTGCTCACGGTCCAGTTTATGTAAATTACATGTGCAATCCCAATCCAGTCGTACAGAATGTAGAACACAGAGACACAAGGTCAGGTTCTGACCACTTGATGCCATCTTCTCAGCTTAAGCAAATGCAGAGAACAATTGAGATAACCTGTCCTCATGTACCATGCACATGCAACATACCTACATTTCATTACTTCTTTCATTTTAGAACACAACCTTAACTTGGTCTTTGAAAAAGGAAATTCAGTTTTTCAGATGCCAACTAAACAGAGGTTAGCATGCCAATCAAACAACTCTGAAGCTTCCAATCTTCTTGTTTAGACATACTTTCCTTCTCTTTCAGAATTACCTGGCAGAAGCACACACGAGATGCACTCATTTAGCATCACAAATATCCTCCTATGATCCACATGTGATCTATAGGACAAGAAGCATTCCTCTTAAATGCTCTGAATCACCGCCTACCTCTCTTATCTGCACATCTAGACATCCAGTTTAGATCCCAGAAACTGAATTTCCTGAGTTACCTTAAGCGAGTTACTACGTTTTAGGTGCCTTAATCAGGAATGCACATACTGCCATGATGCCTACACTTAGACGATAATTATTTGTTTTTCTATAGGATGCACCAGTCAAGATGTACTGAATTGTGGAATGTGCAAATGCAAGGACAGAGAGTTTTCATAAGAATATTACTTCACTTCTTGCATAAGCTGGAAGATATGCAGTGAATAAAATGCACAGGGCACTGCACAAACAGAAAAATACCTTGCAGCAAAGGCAGTTAAATGCTTCCTTGGAAGTAAACCCTCTCCCCTTCTGCTGTTAAAATTCCTAAGTAACTTACACCATCTTTTTCATACCTAGTAACTGTACTCTCAACTTTGAGCTACCCAGTGATACCTTGACTATGCTGTTACCAATTTCTCTTCCTTCCTGTTAACACTATTTCACTTGCTACGCCGAAGTCCCGGCACTGGCATCAGCCTGCCTTTCAGTGCTCCAAGTCATGACCTGTTAAAGCTGAGCAAACACATCCTTTCAAACTGCCTTACTGTATTCACAAAATGTTTGTATGCACACCCTGACTTTCCCAAACATACTCATTATCTGAAATTATTCATTCTCCCTCTCCGAGACTAAATATGAAATCTGTGTACCACATGGCTATCCACAAATCTAGTTATAAGCGTAGCTCCAGTTTGCAAAACATGCTTAAGATCCAAACTATACTGCAAATCAGACCCAGGACACACGCTGTTTTTAACTAGGTCTTGTGACAGTTTTGTAAACAGGTTGCTGACAGAGCTGCATTTGTTAGCATAGGCAGGATCAGATTACTTGCTATTTCACTGGCAACCTGCTTTTTTTTCCCCAAAGAATTTCCACTGAAGGTACTGGGAACTATTGTTGATACTCTATTCAGGGACCCAGAGCCAGACCCATAGGAACCTCACTGAGTAAAAGAAATAGCCTGTGCCTCCCTGCAGGAATCTGAACACAGCAGCTGTATGAACTCTGCACTACCATCATCCTCCAATGCTTCCTCCATTTCGAAAGCCAAACAAAATGAGAATCGCAGATTTCCAAGAAGACAAAAAATATGTTTGTTTTTAATATTTGAACGGGGGAGCCATATCCTTCAAATATAGGTCAAATTCTTCCCTTTTAAATTTGCTCCGATTCTTGTTTAAAAATCATACATACATCTTATGACAAAAATATTTTATACACAGATCTTTAGGACATAAAATTGCACTTAGGTGACATTACTTAGTAAAAATGTTAAATTTGCACAGAAAGCTACAGTGACATAGATCTTGCTTCAATACATCTTCCTGCAGTTCAGTTTAATTGCAGGTAACAAATGCATTTACACAAATATTATCAGTACTTGGCATACACGTGAATAAAACACTCACTTCTACAGAGGCTTTGATTTATGCACATCATCATCTTACAGATGACAAATATAATTACCTGATCACTTCAGGACAATGATGAAGCTTTGTACTTGGGAATCAGCCCTGCAGTTCAGCCTTGTACCAGTACAGCTCTGCCGTTCTGAGGCTCCTCTAAAAGAAGTAAAATCAGAAATCTTACCTAGCTCAATCAGATTTTGCTCTCCCTGGTATCAACTCAGTTAGACCATGACTGACAAACTAGTGCCTCAGGTGAAACCTCCCTCTAGTGCCCTGATATCAACTGAAATCAACAAGCTTATTTCGCCCCTTCTGGTCTTCAGATGGAGAAGTTACTAGTCCCTCCTTCTGGCCTAAAATAAGATCAACTTTACCTGTGCAATTTCCAACAGATATTTTTCTCCCCCATTCTTGATAACCTCCAATACTGGCACTGTGTAATCTATTACACCACATTTACCCTTTCAGAGTTTTCCTGTTATCTAACCAGGTACCTTTGGTGCAGTTTAAGCCACTTAACTCTTCTCTTTTTGCTCTGGACACGATGGGACTTCATACAGCAGTCTTCTTGTGTATTTGGTGGTCATGTTCTTCATTCCACCAAATCTTCTCTTCTTTAGCTACATGGGAGTTTGCCTCTCAAAGCAGAAGACTGCTGTGAAGAAAACCAATAATGATGCTACCAGTAAAAGGCCTTAATTTAAGTCCTATTTCTTAACATCAACAAGATGGGTGCACCTATTCTCTCTTTTTAGCTGACTTCCTTCAGCTGTACATAATTCAAATGTACCAATAGCTAACAGTTTTACAGCTGCTTCTTTTTTTTTCCTTATTTGAGACTTTTTTTTAAAAGCTGCTCCAGCTGACTATCCTTAGTTTCAGTTTGTATGTTAAATACCACTGGGGAGAATACAATGGTAACAGCATAGATTCAGGGTAAGAGAAACAGTTAGGGAACGCATTTATCTTACTCATATCAGTTGTCTGCAAAAACCAAGCCCCTTACAGCTTTATCATGTATGCTATATACTAGGCTCCTTGTTCCAGGTACTTAAGTCATATTACCCAATTAAGTTTTCAGATGGCTTCCACTTACAATAAGCACATAATGGTTAGCACAGAGACACAGCGAAGCCTGCAACAGCTTCCCATGACCTAAAGTAGAAGCTGCTCCAGATCAAATTTAAGCTTACTTTCCAATGGGCAGTCATCCAGACCACAAAAACCACCACCGTTCACAGACTGCTGCTGTGCAGCTTCAGTGTCCAAGCTTTGAAAATTTCATAATATTTACCCTTCCCATAAAACAATTTATACAGTATACTGAATGTAAAACCCTATACTAATGCAGCATTATATTTGAGATTTCAAAGCTTACAAAAATCAAAGATTAGGGTTAAGGTTTCCAGAGCAACATGAAACCTTGGACTCTTTTGGTTATATGTTATGATAAGGTTCTCCTTCACGCAATCCCATAGCAATGTGACAGACTATTCAGCAAATGGGATATGACATTGCGTATCTTATAACCACTTCTTCAACCTGTAAAGAAGAGCTTTCACTTCTAAATGTTGTTACAACCAGCATTTCAAGAGTAAGATGATAACTTGTCAATATGTAGAAGAAATTCCTTACTCCATATATGCATTGCATACATTCAACAACTGACAAAGTGAAACCTTCCTTTCTCAAACACTGATAGTGTATTAAGTATTGGAATAAAATCGAGATTCAGCAGCTTTTCTCCCCACCCCACCCCGAGTACATCTTGGAAAGTATTTATTTTCTTCTCAGAGATTTACAGATTTATCTATGTTTTACATCCAAAATGCTAAGTGGAACCCTGAGGTCACGTTCCTCACCGTATTAAGAGAAAGAATATGTTCTGTTATAGAAGTAGTTGAATGGGAGCAGCCTGTGTTTATTCCCAACTGCATTAAAGAATTAAAATTATTATCCATTATTCTATTTGGTAACACATGCATTTGATACATGCACCAGAGAGAGCAGTTAGGGCCTGATCCCAGTTTTACACATCTTTATTCTGAAAACTTAGGTCTGCAGCTCCGCGTAGCATTAGCGAACTGTTGGGCAGAACTAATCTTTAAAAAGCCCAACATAAAAATTATCTGCCCTGAACGCTATAAGCGTGAAGCAATAGCACAGAAATTTGATGTTGTGAGCAGTGCTATGATGATAACCAGACCCATTTCAAGCCTAGTGCTGAGGATGAAGTCAAGCGCGTTAAGACACAGGTACAGACATTTGCTGGGGCGGAATCACAGCAGCCAGAAGAGGCACCCAGCAGCCGCCACGCCAAAGCCAGAGGAACGCACAACACCCTGCGCTGCTGAGAGACATCTGCCTGCACTGCAGAGCTGGCATCAAGCAGGGATGGGCACCAGGGCTTCCCTCAAGCACAGACTGCTGCATGAGCTGCTTCTTCAACAGCTTTCACAGTAGAACCAACAGACACTCCTGTATCCATACTTCCGCTAAGGCCCATTGCGTGCCACAAGACAGACAGAATGCCCTCAGGAACGTGCCCACAACTGCCTCCTGCTGCCTACCTGAAAGTAAACAGTGGGATATGATCAGGAACACAGGTTCTTTCAACGGTGAAGGGATGAACGCTATGCACACCCAGTGTACTCGGGTCATTATTTATTCCTTGAACTGCTGGTCATCTGCACAAATGAGATAATGGAGCGGCTTGAGAAAATGGTCTGACTTGAAACTGGGTGATTAACTGAACGTTCACAGTTAAGCATGACTGATCCCTACAGGAGTCCTCCAGATGTCAATTTTGTGTGGTAGTTATTCCCCTCTATTCCACCCTCATGAAATCCCACCTGGAGTAATGCATGAAGCTCTGGGGTTCCCTGTATGAGACAGACATGGACTTACCAGAGGAGGTCCAAAGGAGGGACACAAGAGTGGTCAGAGGGCAGGACTGAGACAGTTGGAGCTGTCCAGCCCAGACAAGAGAAGGCTCTAGGGTGATCTTATTGCAGCCTTCCAATACTTACAGGGGGCTTATAAGAAAGACCAAGAAAGACATTTTACTAGGGCCTGTAGCGACATGACAAAGTGCAATGGTTTTAGACTGAAAGATGGTATATTTAGTTTGGGCATAAGGAAGAAAGTTTTTCTGTGTAAGTGGAGCAAGACACCGGAACAGGTTTCCCAGAGAAGTTGTGGATGACCTATCCCTGGAAGTCTTCAGGATCAGGTTGGATGGGGCTCTGAGAAATCTGGTCTCATGAAAGATGTCCCTGCCCACAGCATGGGAGCTGGACTAGATGAAATAGTTGAAGGTCCCTTCCAGCCCAAACCATTCCATAATTCTGTGATCCCATAGTTCTTGAAATGCCCTCAGGCAGCTAACTGCTGTGCCTAGCCTGATTTGCACTCTTCAAATGTGGTAAGCAACATCCTTGGTAAAGTGTCCCCAAGACACACTCATAGGTTGTCCCTGCTGCAGAAATGACTAAAGTATCATAATGGCACAAACTGGTGTAGTATTGCACATGCAATATAATAACGTATTTAAAAGTTTTTCAGAATACAATGTTCTCAAAATAAAACCTGTTACATTTAAGCCAAGCAAAACCTAAGTATTTTCTTCCCCTATCAGATACTCAAATGCATGAAATAGAGACAACGGTAAGTTTGAATTACATTAGATTCTTCCTGAAAGTCACCTGGAAACAGTGTATTTATCTATTTATTTATTTATTTTAAAATACCACTCATACATTTCTTTCCTTGCATAGGAAATTAAACACCACCTAAGTATAGTCCAGACTACACCACCTCATGAAGACATGACAAAAGCCTATAAAAAAAAGGGAGAGTAAAGTGTAGTGAAAGATGAAATCTGACACCTAACATCATTTAATGTGCTGTTGATCGTGCATTGAAAAAGAACGAACAAACAAAAACTGGTCATTTTTCACATCAAGCAAGCTGAGAAACTTACTGCTATAGGATCGTGAAGATAATTAGAAGCTCCACAGCTTCAGAGAAACTAAGCAAAGTCATAGACCAAAAAAAAATAAAAATCCATCAAATGTTATTAGACAAAGACATCATCCCTCCTTCATGAAGTCCCTGAGCAGCTCAGAAAATATGTGGAGCACCATTGTCAAACCCTTTGAATATCATTAGGTTCTGCTGAGATGACTGAGGGTATCCAAATGGAAGTAAAGGGCAAAAATTAATTAGTACTGCTACTGGGTCTAGAAATAAAATCAGGATGCAAGAAAGCAAAGTGCACTCAGAACATTTAAAAAAGTTTTATTTAAAATTAATATACCATAGCTTACAATAATATATAGTACACATGTACTATAGATGCACATATGTACTATGTATTACATATGTAACTACATATATATTCACATCTGTATTTATGATGATACAAATTTATATTTTACAAATTCATCACTTCAC
Organism: Calidris pugnax; assembly: GCF_001431845.1. Lineage (NCBI taxonomy): Eukaryota > Metazoa > Chordata > Aves > Charadriiformes > Scolopacidae > Calidris > Calidris pugnax. Next base: position 2,764,148 of record NW_015090766.1, on the reverse strand, counting down.
CTCTAATTTCAAGGAGGTATCACGTTTTGCTGCACACTGCTAAAATTGTGCATATTTTAATGTTTAATTAAGATAATTATAGAGCAATTTGCATAGAAAAGTTTCATTTTACTACATTACATGATGTAGCAGTGGATAATTCATCTGAATCGTCTGGACTGTATTTTTTCCATAGAAAATTTTCATTTTTTTTCCAAAGAGAACTTTCATGCACTTCTCTCTTTTCTGTCGCTGGGGGATGAGGTGCTCTTTCACATAGCTTCTCTATGACTGCTGTATCTGTGAGCTTTCTGAGGCTCTCCTCGTTCTGCTCATTCAGCATGTCCCAGAAGTCTTTTGGTCTCTCCTTTGATTTTTCTACCTGCCCTGAAGGGAATCTCCTCTGTGATTCTGTAGGTCTGTCTCCATCATTTCTGAAGAGATCATTGAGAATAGAAGTATCTCCAAGTAAGTCCACAAAAGACTTTTTCTTACAAGTCTGAGCTTTTCTCTCCTCATTTTCTGAGTGAGACAGGGATCTTTTTCTTGGCAGCTGTGTTCCTTGGGAGTCCTGCTGTCCTTCACAACTTTTTAGAGACAGCCCTTCAGCTATTTCTGATCTACTGTTTAATGAGCCAGATACCATAAAATCCTTGGATGCCTGACTGTTTCTCCTTTCAATACGTTGAGTAGCAACAGGGGGCGATTGATTATATTTTGCATCAACACACATATCTTGCACATAGGAGTCATTGTCAAGTTGCTCTCTGTCTCCCTTATGCTGGCTTCGTGCTTCTGCAGCTCCACTCAGAAGTAGACCTTTAGCTGATGAAGATCTAGACTTAGACCTTTGAAGATTAACAATTGGTTTTCTTTTTCCAGAGTGTGTTGTACCTAATTCTCTTGCCTCATAGTCATGTGAAGCTTGTGCTGGTATTTCAACTGGGAAGAAAGACTCTATCTCTGAATGCTTGGAACCATAGAACTCCTTTAACATCTTCTGCCTTGTTTCTGATGTAGCTTTTGCAATATGTTCTGCCAGTTCTTCCACTGACCCCATATTAAAGTGGGATACCATTTCCTCAAATTGTCTCCTGTAATTTTCAAGAAGAAAAAATACGTTGACACCTTTAACTAGAAACAAAACCAGCTGTATACCAGGTCCTTCAACTCACGTACTTCGTATCCCAGTCAGTAATCACTAAAAGTAACTTGCTTATTAGGACCTTTGTTTGTATTTATTAGCAAAGAGAAGAAAGAATAATGACCTTAGAACTGAAGTAATTTCTGAATCTGAAACTGCAGCGTGATTTCCTCAGCTTATGACTCAAAAAGACTTAATGACTTTCAGTGTAGGTAAGATTTTGTACCAAAGGGCCAGAGTTCAGAAGGACACAGATGGACAGATGGCAGAGTGTTTTTTGAGAAAAAACACCATGAAGCATTTGCTTAAACTCCTTTTAAAACAGTTGCTAAACAAGAGCTGGATAAACACATTCACAGGAGACAGGGATTGTCCCCTCTGTCCTCGATCTAGTGAGCTATGGAATACTTGTTTCTGCTAAGAGGCTAAGCTCTACCTAAAGGAGAACACCCCAATCAAGTTAGCCATAGTTTGGGATCAGGTAACCTAAATGGAAGGCTGGAGAGATGGGTTTATGCTCCCTTGTCAGAGAACGGGTATGAAACATGTTGCCTTTCCTGTATGAGGGCTCCAGTAGCAGTGAGAATTAACTCTGTGTAGCCTCAAATACTGCTTGACTGGCTAGTTCCAGCTAGACCACTTGTGTGTGGTGACTGCAGACAGCTTCCCACTCAGGGTTACAACTGCAATACATCAACGGAGGCACCTAATTATCTTAATTCATTGCACAGCAGATCCATATGTACAACAAAGTACAACTGCAAGCAAGGTGCTAACAGATGACCTGCTCAGCATTTAAGTGAACGTGCTTAAGCTTTTTGCTAGATATGGCTTAGGATCTAGGAATAACACCCTTAACTACTTCATTGCCTTTGAAAATTTTTACCTCAGGAAATTACTGATAACTATGATTATAATTTTGTGTATTTTTAGCATGAGGGGCTCTCCTCTACCTGCCTCTTAAATATTTCGAATTTTCAGTATGCATATGCATACAGTATGCATAATTGGAAGCAAGCCTGGCACTTCAACAAGAACAGTTTGGATAGCTGAGGCCAGCTGGCTAACGTGACAGATCCTGAACACTTAGCGAGGTTACCTAGATACCAACTCTCATATGGTAATTTATTTGTCTCGTGGCTAAATTAAAAAAAATATATACCAAATCCCAGCTCTATAGGTCTGCCTAGTTTGCCACAGCTTTCTGCTATCTATTTCTACATCGGCTATTGTTATTGAACTTCTATCTATGTAACAATGGAATTTCAGTATTTATTAGTAACAGAAATAGTTTGAGGGGAAAAAAAGGAGACATAAAAATTACTAACCTTCCAAACGTAGGGAGAGAAACATCATATTAAAAATATTGAGCCCCATGTTAAAAAAATAAATACAAAAATCACTTTTTTTTAACGGTCTTTCAATGAAAGTGATGAGAGCTGGGCAAAACCAGTAGGCAGTCAGAAGCTCACTGAAAAATTTCTTGCTTCTATACAGTTTAAACATTCATTTGTAGTACTTAGTACTGCATGGTGCACATACCATGAATACTGGTGGCGATGACATCTGCACAGCGATGTAATATATGACACATTGAGTCAACACGTTAAAGTGATTTGTGAGTTCAACTGATTTTATTAATCAATTATGGTACTCTTTGTATAGGGAGTGGAAGTTTCCCATTAGTTCTGCTCTTGCCACAGAAAATCATCAATATTCTCTGAGTACGGTTAAAACAAAGACAAAAGCAACTGCCCAGAGGTAAGTTCATTTCAAGCTCAGAATTTCACTTCCATCTCACTGAAGCAGTCTCACCTGCGGATTCCTTTGGGTGTCTTTCCAATCAAGAAGGTGGTTGAACCAACTCTGTGTACTTTTTTGCTTTTCTGGGTCACAGGATGCATAACATACAGATGCTGTTGCTTACTGTTCACCAGCATTTCTGGCCCTCCCTTAACGATGTTGTTCTCTGCTGTGCCTTCTGGGTTTTTTTCATTTTTCTAGTAAAATCAGACATGGATATTGTTAAAACAGCTGCGTCTGGGACATAGTGATGAGCTCTACTGGGTCCAGTTCTTTTACTCTTAGCTAGCACTCAATAGTTATAGTGCCAAGAATAGGATTCAGAACTGCAGTGTAAGCTCCCTTCACAGTCACAAACTTGCAGGGACATTGAAGCAAAGACATCTCTAACAATAAGGTGGGATGTTTCCAAATGGGTTAATTGTGAGGCTAAATGAAAGAGCTCTACAAGCTCTGTAATGCGTAAACAGAGGCTATACAAATACTTAATCCTGCACCACAGGACCCAAATCTATACTACTATAAATTACTATAAATCTGTATTACTATAAATATTACAATCTCCAAATATTACTACAAGATAGAAAATGTTAATGCAGTCTTAATAGATAAATGAATCCAGGAAGACTTTATCAATCAAAATTAATGAATTATTTGGATTCACTGTTTCCTGCTTGTTACTGTATGTTACACAATTTTTGCACAGTACATATTCAAAACTCTTCAGGTACTATAACAAGTTAACACTGTAAGAAAACCTGTAAATAATCACAACACTATTCAAAGATACCAAAGAACAATTTTTGCCAATAGCACAATCATTCTGCACACACACAATTATTCTGAGTTGTAAATATGTTTTCGACAAGGTATCACTATACTTACCTGTAACTGAACACAAGAAAAAAAATTAAATGTTACACTTCCATTATAGTACTGATAAGATTAAAACTGGTAAGATTACGATTTTCAATGTAATGGTCAAAGAAAGCTAATATTTCTATCAAATTCAAGAAGACCCTGTTACAGATCAACTCATCATGCATTGACAATCAACAACTTGCACAAAAATATAATCCTATTTATACCTTAGTTATTTTTCAGAAATTCTCACAGATTCCTGAGAAATCTTCCCCTCTCCCAAAGGGGAGGGGAAGGGATGCCAAGGGATATAGGAAAATTAAATTATGTGTTTGAAGAGCAGGGAAAACCAGAAAAGCAGTATTACTTCTCCCCCCTCCCCGCCCAGCAAGCGAGATCAGGGGAAAGAATAACTGCTTAGTGATCTCCTGAATCCCCCTACTAACACTACTTGAGAGATGAAAACACAGTGTGTTCACACCTTGTCATCTGCAGCTCAAAATTTGGTTTTAGATCTACAATTTTTCTTCCCAATGTGTTTCTATTTGATCCATGTCCACTTCCTTTATTTCCATGGGCCATTCACAATGTTCTTGAGCTTTAGGATACCACATCTGTTCTCAATCCATTACTTTGGCAAGTAACCTCAAACTAGCATAAAGAGAGAGATGTTAATAGTAAGGGACCTACAGGCATAAATTTTCACTCTTTAAGCTAAATGCTCAACTTCAAAGACTAAAATTTCACTGCATTACTAAAAGTTTTACTATACAAAACTGAAACCAAGGCCCCGATTAAGATTTTAAAAAAACTATCTACCAATAATGTTGTTATGATAGTAACAAAATTAAGATTGAATTAGCAGATGCTATCTATAGCATATTCTACAGTTATCTTACAAATTCTGCAAGCATTTAAAATACCTTTGGTTTGGTTTTTTTTGGTTTTATTTTTTTTGTTGTTGTTGTTTTTGGTAGGGTTTTTTTTAAGATAGACATAGGTAATATAGAACTTGACTTGAAAAAGGTATTTTGAAAGGAGAAAGCAATGCTAGTTTTAAAATGTATTTATTTTGATGGAATTCTTGCATGAAAAATATTTATAGTATTCAGATCTCACTATTATAAGACGTAGTGTATTTGTCACCCTATCAAGAAATCAGGATTGTGTAGTTTAATTCAAGCAAGCACAAGTTGTTTAGAATACAAGACTAACCATATCAATGCCTGTCTTAAAAATGTTTTAGACCCCCAAAAATGTGCATCCATCTACCTCTTATTAAACAAGACCAAAGTGTATGAAGCAGTAACACTTTGATTTACACATCTATTCAAACACAGATGACTAAAAATCTCTTTGGGAAAAAAGCCAAATCTTGTAAACACACTGAAAGCTGTAAAATTGCTTGTCTTTGCAGAGAATTAGAATTAATGTAGAAAGTACTGCTAATTGCAAATAAAGCCACAAATGGCATATATAGTTCTGGAAGTACAAAACTTTTAAGTACATTGACCCACACTGTCAAACCTGAAAGAATAACAGCAAAATACCACCATATACACACAAATTGCTCCTCTTCTTCTACCTAAACTGGCTGTTCAAAGTTTTTTCCTGAAGGTAGAAAAAGTTACTACAAACAAGTTACCCCAAGAGCTGCAGAAGCTAATGCCAGTCAAAGCCCACGGCCACTGTGAGCTACTCTTCAAAAACTTCTCAGCTCTGTGGAGCAAAGCCAATTGATTAAATGGCACAGTTAGGTTAAAACACAGTAACTGGCTCTGTTGAACTTGTAAATGTTTTTGAAAGCTTGCCAACTTAAATTGAACACCCAAATCCAATAATTTCTTTATAAAAAACAGTAAACATTTTGTCAGTAAAACTAAGCCATTTATTTCAGTTTTTCTTAAGACATCTCTATGTTTGTAAAAGATCAAATCTCACGTTTGAGTGATACATAGATGAGGCTCTACGTAGAGATAAACTTGACACATGTATAGATGAAAATATTCCTGGTATCTTTCTACTAATGTTAACATTAGACAGGGGTGAAAACTTCAGTCAGCGTTCCAGCACTGTCAACATCCCACACTATTTGCTTCCTTATGACTTTGGCTTCATGTACTACTCTCCTTAATTCTTCCCTCCCTGGGCTAACTTTTTTCTGATTCTATTTCAATATTTGCCTTCTAACTCACTGATTGACATCTGATTAATGATAAACATTTCACTTTTTTATTTTCGATTCATCAAGCACTTTCTCTACCAAACCAGTGTGTGTGTGTGCCCCCATTATTTGCTCCTACACGAAATCCCACATTGACTTTACCAAACTGGTCTTGTTCATTTGAATTATCATATGCATACACCATATGCATAAGGCAATCTTGCAAAGCAAGGCTGAACCGCTGACTCTTGTTCTTACACTACTGATACTAGCACATTTAACAATCTATTTATATTATTGAATGTCATACCCTTTACGAACTAGTGTTACAACCAAAAGAATGGGAAAGTAAAGGAAACAAAAATTCTTCATACAAGACGTGCATGTGGAAGTATACTTTGTCTTTGCTGAACTTAAAGTACTGTGTACTAATTCGTATACTTAGGTAAGCATAAGCGTTGCTGAACTTCTTGAAAGAACATTTTAATGATGTAAGATCTGACCACAGCATTTTCAGATCATTACTGGAAAACTGAAAAGATGATAGTGGTTAGTACAGAAGCATATACGATGACTATAGAGCAAAAAGGTAAATAGAGAGAGAAAAAAAAAAAAAGATAGAAAAAAGATAGATAGATAGATAGATAAAAAAGATAGATAGACTAAAAAGATAGATAGATAGAAAGAATTAAGAAGAACAAGACAATTTTTTGTCAAAAAAAATCCAACTGTTTTGCCAAAAAGTAAGTCTGGCTTTGCTTTATGGCTCAGCCACATAACTACGGAAAAATGTTAACCAATTTAACACAGGGAGAAGAAAAATAGTAAAAAAAATAAAATCAAACTGCACGAATAGCAGCATGAATTATTTCTCCTGGAATTAAGATTCTATCCAGTGCCTAAATTAGTAGTAGCATGGTTTTTTCTCACTTTAAAATGTAAATATGCTTAAAAGTTTCAAATACATGAATATGTTATCCTGAATGACAACTAAAAATCACCACATAGAAATCCAAAAGCATTCTTTCCAGACATTGTACCATCACACACATACACACTCTTGTGTTAAAACATACTCTTCATGCACTGCATAGCACATTTTCTGATTAGCCGTCTGAAATACACATGATGTAACGGTTAAGTAAATATTTAATACAGCATACAGTATCTGCTATCTGTATTTAAAAGAATTTTTACAAAAAGATTGCCAGCAATCATGAAAGCAATTAGTCTACTAAATGTTTAACTATATTGAAGACATTATGCATTTGCAGTGCATGTTATGAAACTTCCACTGTTCAAAGTGGAAAATTTTCACTTAAACTTGACCATACACTTATTGGTCATCTGATAAATTAAGTGTATCCATACTGAATTATCTTTAACACCATTATACATCTGTGCATTCTTTACATTTTATCCTTTCTGAAACCGGTATCTTGGCAGGAGAAAAAAGGTACAGCAAGATAATTCCTTTGATATCAAAACCAATATTTCTATTGATTTACTGAATGTAACATTTTTACTGTTTTATTCAACTTTGGACTTTGTATGGAGATTTTCTTGAGAATGTGGAAGTGCACAAAAGAAATTAACAATTTCTTTTCAAAGGCATACATACAAAACAAAGGGCCACAGATGAAGGTTGGATAATAGAAGGCAACGTTTTCTGGATTCAAAAACCTATGTGAGAAAAGGCTACAGTACAGAAAATACTTCAGTAAATGGAAAGAAATAAAGGTAATGAAAGTGCAGTAAAATGTATTTGTGAAGTGCTATTGCAAACTAAGGAATACAACATGTAGAAGTGCAGCTGTTCCTTCCTGTCTTACCCTTGTCTTAACCTATCCCCTTTTCTTTTACTGTACTTACTCTGAAGAGGCTTTCTATATATCGCAATGGGAAAGAAGAGCGATTACTACATAGTTGTGCAGAAAATATTTTTTAAAATATTCAGAAAACCTAGGGACTCTTACCAGACATAAAAAAATACATTGGAGAAAGCATTAATTTTCACCATTTATATTCCATTTAGTCTATCGGGTTTTCAACATAAATGCATTATATCTTCCTACCACAGAAGATATTTTCCTCCACCACTACTTCTTCTGTCATGTACGTCTCTAATTCTTAAAAGTATGTAACAAGTTTTGAATACCAATAATGAATTTCCATTTCTTTGAGTTACATATCAAATACAGATTGTAATCAAGAGTCCAGCAAAAATGGCAGCATCTGCAGATTTAGAGTCCCACACCAGTTCACATTTAAGGGTAACACTCTTCAAGAAGAATGAAGACATGCAGCTGAACATCAAGCAAGTGCCACAATCCAGCAGTAATTTCTACTTAGGGGTTCCATCTTGAATCTCCAACAACTCTTGGATCTGTTAGCTCTGAGTGACAATCTGTCCCTTACCGCACAGTTACAGTGGTTTTAAAAATAGTATATACCTACCAAACCCAATTTTTGTCTATCTTTGACAGTACAAAATTTCAGTATCTGTTCTTCCTACAACAGGCACAAAGAGTGGCTCTACACTCTGGAGCAACGAATGCTAATCCATGTACAAGTATCCTCAGACATGACTGAGATGACTGGCCACCTTAAGCCCATGACTCCCCTTTTCCTCTCTTTAGCCCCTTCAAGCAAAACAAGAGAGAACAATATTCATCTTTTTACGTAAAGCAAGATGAAAACGTAAGGGAAAGCAAGTGAGCAGAGGCTAAGAGTAAGAACAGTAAAGAAAAAAGCAGAAACAGAGATTCAGGACCTCCCCACTCACAGCTGAAACAGAGTTAAGAGGTTTTTCTCTTCAGTTATGCATGAAACCACCGCTGCCAGATATCCAGGATACTTTCCATTGCACAGTTTCATTGTTTGTTTTCATTTCTAAAACAAACAAGAAAGGCCTTCTCAAATCTCTAGCTGCCTTGTAGTCACCTAAATCATACAAAAGCATGAAACAGTGAATTCAGTACGTCTGTCCTCTTAAAACACACTTTGCAAGCAAATAACAGACCTTCATGCCATATTCTACTTTGTATTTTCCCACTCCCCTCAAAACCTGAGAAAACACATGACTTTCCAGATAACTGAGTTGCAGTGGGTTTCAGATGATTGCCACTATTTCCATCAGGTGATACTTACTGCATTATGGTGAATCAGTTAATCTTTTTCCCCCATTAGTTTTCCTTCCCTCCCCCCCGTAACATCTATGAATGACTAAGACCTTTCTATATGCTTTTCTTGAACATATGCTATTCTTAGATATTGTTTTTATTCTACCTATGTCTACTTCTCAGTACATCTACAGATACCTATGTTTGCTACCTGACTGTTCATATGTGGTCTTGTTGCCTTCTCTCTTCTACACATACACATATCAAACAAAAATTTCTTCCTAAATTTTTCTGCATGCCAAGGAAGACAAAGTATAATAGTGTGCACATAAAATTTCATGTCGTTTCTTTAAAAATGAGGTCCATATGGTCAAGATAACAAAAATAAAGGTTAGCAAATACAGAATGCCTCTATCTTCACCTGATTTCACCTTCACCTGAAATAAACCATAATTGCTCTTCTACTTAGAGTATAGGCTCCTGAAGAAACTAGGTACTTCAGAGGGGTTTGGTGACTTGCACATTCCAGAGTTTGAAATAAGCCTGAATCTTATCTTATTTTAGAATTATTTCTGATGTAGACATTATTTTTCCCTTTGAATTTAACTTCCTTAATTGAAAAGCAGTCTCTCTCAGACTGCATTTGTTTACAGTTCTAACAAAATAGGAATCCAGAATGAGAATTAGAGGTAATTGCATAGCTAATGGTCAGTACCTCAATTGTCTTAGAAAATGAAGCTAACCTAGCTTAAAATTCTAGAACACTCCAGGACAATCACATTTACACCCAAACTTTCTGAACTGAACAAAGCTACTCAGGATGTCACATGAAACAGATACCTAAAATCTCCAAGCTACAAAAAATGTAAGACTTATTCTGGGTACAAATTACTCTAAAATATTCTGCCGACATTGAGAAACAAGTATTTAGCTATAGCTGCTGATAAAAGTAGATAAATTTTATCAGAGTAATATGTAGTTATTTTACCCTGGTTGTCATATCCAGCTTTTCTGCTTGTATAAACTAAGACCAAGGACATTACATAAACTCTAACCTTTTGCTTGGTAGTGAAGAACTGACTACTAAGTCAATTGAGGATGAATTGTGTTCTATTTTGCATTTACTTCCAATTCTGTTTCTTCTCTGATCAGGTAACAGAGCAAGAATTTCCCACTGGGAGCAGTTTTATTTAATTTGCTGACTCTGTTAACAAACAGAACTCCTATACACCATATCACTTTCCTGCACCAAAAATCTGACCAAAAATCAATATAGTTATTATTGCTTTTGAGAATGAGAGGAGACAATCAGAAGATAGTTGCTTATTTCAGCAGAAGCTTGTGGACTTGCACCTATCTTCTTTCGCCCTAGCACCCCTCCATCAAACAGCAGCAAAACCAAAAGCCATGCACATATACCACAATGGATATGCAACTACATGCCTCACAGAATGCCACATACGAGCTCACTGCATTTAAAAAAACAACACAAAAGCCATACTGAAATGGTTAATCGCATTGTAAGCTGAAACTGTAAACTCAATAAAGCAGCATTACAGGCCAGTCATTTGGGAACAATTATTTTAAAGCTGAATAGCACCCCCCATCCTAGAAAAGCAAGGATAATGGAATGTTATCTCCCCAAAGCCTACTCTTTGTAAACAACTATCTGAACTTGTTGAATCTGAAAGCTGTGCAAACACCCTGCAATCAGAGTTACTGTAACTGATAGAAAGCCTTTGTTTAAATGATCTACAAAATGTCAATGTAATACAAATATGATAAAGAGGAGTTCTTAATACCACAACTTTTGTATTTATAGTACTCTCAACAGCACTTAAATCTGCATTGGAGATACAAAGGTCATGTTTTTTCCTAGGCTGACAGCATGCTTAGTTCTCTCATTTACACTACATTGCAATAACATAAAAAGGGGTTTACCATTAATCCAGGTTTTATTACAAAGCATCCCGTTATTTCTCTGTCAAACACTGGCAAGAGTGCCAAATGTCTGTCATCCAATTCAGAGGATTAAGTTGTCTTTTATAGTGTGATTCTTGTACCAATTTATAAAAATACAGATATAGTTTCTTAGAGCTGGTCACAGTCTATATTTTGGCCTGAATTCATGCTGCAGAGGTTGAATATGACAGCTGGCAGGAAGCTGAGGGGAGAATACATCCTCCCCCTTTTCAGTCACCACATTTCTGTTGCCATAGTGATTAATCCTCAGTTGAATGGCTGTCTTTGTACATTTCTTTTCAGTAAAACTTCAAGTAAACTTAAGTTGAAAACATGCAGTTGACTGAAAAAAGAGACTTCACATATTCAACAGGTACAGTACAAGTTCTTGTGACTAATACTTTTCCACATATCAAAAAGCACGGAGTAGCTCAAATGCGAGACATCATCAGTTTTTCAAATTTAGTATGTCTCCTGTTCACATTTTTTGTTTTTGTGAAGCCTCCAAGCCTTCTCTAAAGTCTTCCCCATTCTCTAACCACCCCCCCACAATTCCTGTTGAAGAAATACTACACAAATTCAGCTTTATAGGAACTACAGAAAGCCTGTTCCAGACTTCTATACTTACATAAGACATTTCACATAGGTTTCTTTTGCCAATTAACAGAGAAATAATTAAGAAATTAAGGAGTGCAGTCATTTACTTCAGAATAGACTAGAAATATTAGAAGATGATATTAATCTTGCCTCTGGGAAGCTTCTATTTTATGTTAGCTAGCTATGTTAGCTAAGAAAAAGCCTCACAAGCAACAGTGCAAGTTACCCAAAAACCAAAGTAACAAGTACTGAAAATCAACCAGGTTGCTTTGGAACCTGGAAAACACCAGAAAAAAAATATGTCAAAAGCCCCAAAAATCTAAAAATATTTAGTATATGACAAAGGTCTTACAGAACGTGTTAATACTTTTATATTTTCCCCCAAAATTAATAATGCCATAATTTTGAGCAAAATATCACATGAATGGCTCAAGACTTTTTTTTTCCCCCCTGAAAGGCTGGAATACCTGCAGGTCTGCTCTGAGAATTATAGGCTGACTTCGTAAACCCACTATGTCCAGTCTACAGGTTCATTTCACGTGCTTTCATTTAGTAGCTCTTGTTTTTGATATCCTTCTTTCTGTATTTACACGAGATAGATGAAAAACAAAATGAAGACCTATTTTCTTAACAGATAATAATGGGGTGACACACAGTAACCTTCTGCTTGTTTCATAAAAACCAATGAATTTTTAATCAAGTCTATTTGCACGCATGTAAAAACAGAAGACCTGAGTTGAAACTAAAATGCAGAACAAAGATGACTCAATGATATTAAGTAAGCCCAAGAACTACACACAAAATAATGCAGGAAACATATGTAATTTATTCCAATAGATTAATTTTCAGTATAATTTTTTCTCACTCAGACTTCTACATAGAAACCAGAAAAGCATTGCTACTAAGCATCTTCTGTGAAATAGCAGATCAAGTGTATTTTGTAGTCATATGCATAAGGAAGCAATAAAGACCAATTCTCAGTAATTTTTAATGGTGTGGATATCTGTCACACTAAATGAGATGCATTTTCTACCCTCAGATGTTTAAAATACTGAAGCCTGGTATGATTATCTCTGCGTCAATGTATCACAGAACTGATCACAATTTCTGACTTAATTCTTAGGAATTGCTATGAAAGATTACAAATAGCCAGAGCAAAAAGAGACACTTGACTGCCTTCTGAGACACTTAGGTTCTGGGATGTACAATACATTATTAGGACTACAGAGGAAGTTAAGATGTATAATCTGTATCTCCAAAATTTCTTCAGGAACAGCTGTCTGCCACATCTCTGCATGGAAAAGAAATCCCTGGCTTTGTTTTGATTACTGAGGCTCCTCTTAAACACCTCTATTTATTGATGATTCAGTGCCTTCCACATAAACAACACTACCAGAAATATCAACTGTTTGAGGGACAACTAGCATATTGCTCTTCTGTCCCTTATTCTCAAAACCTAAATTGATATAACACTATCAGTTGTGGTCAGAATATGGACAATCTTCAGACACAGTACAGTTCATGAACTGCTGGTAGCAATGTAGAATACTTTTACTGTACTTCTATATATCCCTTAAATACTAAGCATATAAATACCATGTCTACCTAAAAAAGAATAGTCGTTAATCTTTTAAGTCCCTCTCTGATTATACTTACAAAATAAACTGATATCCACTGCCGTAGATGACTATTTACAAAAGATCCCTCTATAATAAGACAACAATATATTTCTTAATTGAGAATGCTACTCCAACTCATCTACAGGTAGAGAATCTTCTTCCACTTCTATGCAACGGTAAAGGGAATATATTCCCCAAACCACACTATTTTAGTTTCCTCAGGACCATGTGATAAAACCTTCCACATTCATTTGCTTCTATTATTGTCATATATAAATGTCATATATTGTCATATATAAAGTATCTTCAAATAGTTATCTTTCTCTAATTCAGATGCTGGACAGGACTTATTTTGACTAATGATATTCAACCAAAATATGGTTTATTCTCTTTCTTACTTTATATTGTTACTTTATGTGTACTTTATACTGATACTTTTACTAGTTCTAGATTTTATCTCACCTTTCATAGCTGAAAATTGTAAGAGCTCTCACGGTGTTCTATTTTTATTTCTTGACATCAGACTTCATATTCTCATTGCTGTTACCTAACTGTATTTTCGATAGCCATACAGAATTTATGGAAATACACACTGAACAAGCATGCAGAATTATAAACATGAATGCTGTAACTGAACTAATCAATTTGCACAATTCCTTTTAAAACAAACAAAAACAGTATAATTGTGCTCCCTACCACCTTGAGAGAAAGAAGAGTCAAAAGTCAAAGGCTCTGCAGCAGTCTTGAAGCCATGTACCAGGACTGTTATGCAACCTGGAGCACAAAGCAAGCAAGAACAGAAGAAATAATAGCAAGACCTATTTCTCGTAAGAGGAACCAAGATTTTGTTTCTTTACGCCTTTTGTGGTACAGAACAAGAGCAGGTTAAAATAGTATGTTCCGTTACTTCAGAGAAAAGGTAGCTGGGGTATAGGAATACTAATACAGGTAACATTAAGGACAGACTGACTACTTATTACTGGATTAAAAAAAAATATGCTTGATTGAAACCTACAGTTTAAAAGGTTAAGAGAGATTTGACTACAAATTGCATTAGTGCCAACAGTCCAAATCTAACACAGATGTTCTGAAGTCAAATTAAGGAAAAAGACTATCACCATGATGATATTTTCTTATCTTAAAGTTCAAATCCTACACTTTATATAACCAATTTAAATGCAAGCTTACGTACTCATTAGTCACTTATGTTCTTAAATTAGATGTTCTACATACCTTCAAAGTTCTCTTTTGAGGAACAAAACTCCCTGCCTCCCATCCCTTCTACCTTGGCTCTCAAGGATCTTCCCATGCAAACTCTGACTTTGAAGGAAGAGTCCTCACAGGTTTTGCAGCCTGCTCCAGTTTTAAGCAGCTTCTGCAACTCAAGTGACTACATTAGTCGCCATGCTTCAGCAATAAAGGAAAGATTAATAAACCTCATTTATATATATATGCCTTTTATCTACTGCAGGGAGAAAACCAGGAAGAAAACTTCTTTTATATTGCTTTCTATCAATTTATTTTTGGTGTAACTCATATTCACCTAATTTCCATAAATATGCTACTGAAACTAAAGAACTTCACCTAAAGTTCATGGGAATTTAGTGAAGCCAAAGTGCGATGACTAGTCAATAGCAAGAAGTCAACAAAATGGCAATGTTCTTACAAAAGGTTATCTTATGGATTACTTTTGCTTACTATTCATTACTTTCTCCTACTAACTTATTACAACATTATTACACCTGTCTTTCTAGATACATATGTAAGCAAGAAGCAAAAATGTTTCACTCTTTCTTCAACTAAGAATTGTAGGAAAGGCTGTATTTTCTAACTTACAGCTGATCCCCTTCAATGGAGCACTTTGCTAGCTTTTAAGTGTTTGTGCATTCCTTTCCCAGAGATATTAGCCATTTCTTAAAAAAAAATTATTTGAATTTTATTAAGTCAGAAATGCATTATTATAGACAGATTGCAGAGTAAAACTGCAAAGCAGGAAGACAGTTAGCACAGGTAAACTGAACAGCACAAAGGACATTTTACTTTTGTCCCCTAAAGATCTATCTATGAAACAAGAGGAAGAGATCACTTTTCGATCACTCTTACTTAAGACATAAGACAACTTGATTAAATGTGCTAAAAAAGGGACATAAATATTATCAGGGCATTATTCAGGAGTCTTCATGATGCTATCAAATAAAGATTCAAAATAAATACACTGTAAAAAAGCTTCTAATTAAGAATGTGATCATTAATACCCAGAGCAAGCAGGAGCAGTTACACCATTTCTGAGAAACAGTCAGAACAATTATGCTAGTAAGCAACACTAGCGACAAACTTCAGCTGACAAAACTTTTGTTTTTCTTTCAGTAATTATCAGGTTACAATCAACATTCCAGTATTTAGTACCTTAATTTTATTTACCAAGAAGTAATAATGGAAATTTAAACTGTTCAGCTGTATTTTTAATACTACAGAGAATGCTATTTTATCTATTATTAAACTTCATTTGAAATTAGCATTCTCCTTATTACACAATTAGTTGCTCTGACAGTGAATGTCTTGGATTAAACTGATGGCAAATAAGTGAAAAATGACCAACAAAGACTGATGACCAGAAAAGCAACAATGATTATGTTCTTCTTTAAAATAAAACTAAAATAAGGAAGAAAGAAAAATAGTACAGTCATATTCTAAATAGATCATATTTCAAAGTTGTCTATGAAGATCTGGCATCTCTTTTTTTCTAATTCAAATGCAAAAAATTCAAAGCTCCACATTTAAGAATAGGCAACCATCTAGGGATTATTTCTAGATTAGTGCCTCTACGTCAAAGAAAGAACAGGAAGCAAAGGAAGAGAGGCAGCCTTCTCCATAATTATTGATGCTTTTCTTCCTACTTAAATCTCAAAAAAAATTGATACTACTGTCACTTCTGAGGGGAAAACAGACATCTTCAAAAAACTGACTGACAATTTTATAGAGAGGTTAATTTGTAATAGTTGCAGTCACACAACTCTAAATAATGACATGGAAGTTACATGAACAATGAGTTCTATAAACTAGTTTTGAACAAACGTTGATGAACAAGACATGTATTCAAGTTGCTCTCTTCAAAGTTTGCTTTCCTTGATACTTAGTTTTATTAATAATGTCTGCCATTGCCTTTCCACAGTATTCTGCATCATTTTTAACCAACTTTTCTGTTAATATGGGACATTCTAATGCAAATGTGTTAGAATTGAAAAGGCCTCACTTTTACTGGTTGGCCTGGTTTGATCTTCCCAGTGCAAAAATTCACTGGCATCCCTGCTAATGGCTTAATTAAATACAGTACATCAACAACACTGGAAGAAATTCTTTTAGCCACTGTGAATGTTCAACACCCCAGAACAACACAGTGTTCTGTCTACAATTTTTGTAGCAATTACTAATATGTTTGTAAAGACTAACTGCACATTCTCCAATTACCTATTCTATGCTTGTGGTTTAACTTAAGAATCAGTCTAGGAAAAGGCAAATGTTTATTACAGGCAAACAACAAAGTGTCTGGATAATCAGCATAGCTTAAAACCACTATGGAAAAGAACAAAAACCTGGAAGCTGTACCTGAATTTATTTCAGATTTGTATGTATTCCAAATGTAATTTAGTAAGATGCATGACAAATAAAAAGCATAAAATGTATCTGTTGATGCAAATGAGCACTTCCAGTAAATGCTAGTTTTACATTTCAGACATTACGCTTAAACAATAACGACCTTTAACCTACTATAGCATCTGCAACCCCTCCCTCCCCCCCAAAAAAAAAAGTGCAAACTGATTTATGTTTGACTATATGCCATAGAGATTCAAGCATGTACTGTGGCAAGTGGATTTTTGTTAAACGGATCCAGGACCAACTGGAAGTTTTTTCAAGCCTCAAATCAGAAAAACACGGTACAGAATTTGATCTCAAACACTCAATCTTTAATCTCACCACTTCTCTCAGAAAATCCCACAGAGGGTGCTCTGCTGCTTAATTCCCAACTCTTTCAGAGCTGGCTAATGCAAAAAGGAAAAAAAACCAACCAAACAAACAAACCAAAAAAACAAACCAAAACTTATTAGACCTCCATTTGAGCCTCCTCCTCTTCCCATGCTCAGTGACTTTGATCGTACATGGTGGCCAATAACAGAAAAACAAGTTTGTTAGAGCTTTTTAAGATGAAAAAAGGGAGTAAAACAGTAAAAACAACATTTCCTAAACATTTCTCTTTACCTTGGCACTACAGACTGCTACATTAGCAGGGAGCTGGGAAAACTGCTTCAACTCAAATACATCTCGCACTGCCCACCGGCTCAAGTGATTCTCAGCCTTGCTGGATCCAACCACATTCTGATTTGAATGAATATATGCCACTTCTTGAACACCATCTGATATAGTAGGAGAAAGATATAATCAAAGACTTATTCTAAAATCATGAAAGATACAGTTATGATGAAGAAGGATATTGTAATTTAAAAAAGTTTTACATTAAAGTTGTAAAATTAGTTATTATTTCACTCAGCACCAATTTTCTCAGCTCTATGAGATGAACAACCACCACTACACTTATTCAGATTTATCCTGGCAGTTTAATACTGCTTTGGTTTCAATGTGATTTTTTTTTTCAGATGGATAAAGTTTCAAAGCATCTATGACTTAATAGCTGCAATATTAATATTTAAAGTTAAGTCTCAAACAGAATGAAATCTTCTACATGGTGTTTCAAATACCCAAATCACACAAATAAAGGGTTATGTACATGAAAAAAACCTTAACAGTCCTGTCAAGACTTAAGGTTTTACAGTTTATATATGTAAATTGTTGTGAATTCTTAATAAATCTGCAGTCTTAGCATCTTTCAGCAGACAGTACCTATATCTCAGAAGACAGGAAAGTAAGTCTAAGAGGTAAAAAAGAGAGATACAGAAAGACATTACTAAATAATTCAGCACAGCATTTATTAGTATCTTGTAACAAAAACATATATAAGCAGGAAGAACTTAAAACCTGCCAACAATGATAAACTAAACATATGCTACTATTTTAGTTGAAATAAAATCAATTAAATTAAATTACTACTTACCTAAATACCTGTCCATTGATTCTACTTTTTGCTCTTGATGTTCAAATTCAGCTTTACTTGCAGAAGTTCTATGTACAGCATAATTGCTAGACTTCATTTGTGCAACAGAGGTATTTTGAATAGGATGAAGCATTTTAGACCCAAACTGAACTCTGTCTCTCTGTCTCTTACACTTATAGCTTCTCTTTCTGGCATGAATTTTCTCAACTGGTAAGTTATCTTCAGAGGACGAAAATTCATCTATATGCTGAGAATCACTTTCCTTTTCTTTTCTATTGGGCTTCTTTGATTGTAGCAGAGATTTGGAGAAGCTACATAGTCCATTGCTACGGGCATGCCTGTCTTTCCATTTCAGAAGGCTGGAAGTTTTTAACTTTGATTCAGATCTATAAGAAATTTCAATATCATCGGACTCATCACTTACGTCGCTTGCCTCTTTCAAATCTCTTGTGCTGTTCTTGATGTCTTCAGAAGACGTGACTTTGCTGAAATTTGACTCAGTACTATGGAATCCACGTTGCCTACTGTCTCCCTTAAATACCAACCTATCTTTTTCTTTTGCTAACTCTTCACAGTTTTCAGATGCTGACCTGTAAATTTCAACTTTTTTAGTAAGCGCTGGTTGCTGGTGTGCTGGAACTTGAGTAGGAAAGATGATATCATCACTCTCTGCAGAACTCCATTCAGTTTCAATGACTACATCACTTTGCTTTGAAATGCAACCATCCTCACTTTCTCTGTCCCCGTCCTCCTCAGAGCCCAATAAAACAAGGCTGTCTGTACTACGCATACCTCGTTTATCAGTTCCACTCGGTGACTGCGTACCTTTCCCATACTCCAACCCATGCATATGGCTTTGACAATTTTGAAAATTACTAAGCTTGCTATTTACATTTATTCTTATAGCCTGATTATCAGAATTTGAATTATAAGAGTTATAACTATTATACTCTTCTTTGGTAGTTTCAATTTCTCTCTGCAACAACTTAGAGAATCCACACTGCATTAAGGAAAGCTGTCCTTTTGCTACCATTGAATTATTTGTATTGCAAGGCTTCCTTTTGTCACATTTTTTCACAGAAGTTTCCAGAATATCATCATCACTAAAGTCATCACAAATATCCATTACTTCTCTCTTTAATTGTGCTTGAATGTTTCTGGGGTCTTTATCTTCTTTGCAGTCTAGTTGTTCATGCTAAAAATGAAAGCAATTTACAGCAAAGGTATTAAAAACATAATATAAGGAACACATCTAATTCCAAAGCAGTGTAAAGAAGTGGATTTTTGCTATGATACATAATCAAAAAATACACAAAATAGTATAATACACAAATAGCAAGCAAATGCAAAACAAATAAGAGAGAGAAATTATAGGAAAGTCATTGTCAGATTTTTAGCAGAACAATGAAAATAACCAAACATATAAATGAAACTATATATGCTGCACACATCTAATACAACCTATGTCTTCACAATCCACACCCATATTTTTCTAGTTTATACTGATCTTGTTGCAACTTTTCATCTTTCAAGGCAGTTTGAAAACTGACTTCATGATTCAAACCTTAGTGGTGTGTAATGACATTCAGAAAAAAAACCTAATAAACCTCCTTGTATATGGAGGTTAACATAGTTAAAAGAGCTACGAGTACCTAAAATTCAGCTTTTAAAATTAGTTAAGGCCTACTGTAATCAAACCAAAATTAACTCCAGGGAACCTTAAAATTTCTAGAAGTTACTGAATTCCAGAACAGAACTCCAAAACTGTGTGCTGAGATTTAAGAATTACAACAAATGAAAAGTCAGAAGGGTAAATATAAAACTCTTGTACATGAAGTTTTAAAATTAATATGTTAATTTTGATATCCACCCTACTTATCAAAAAGCATTTAACACAAGCTAAAAAAGTTACTGTTGGTCACCAAATCCACTCTGAGAGCATGACCACACAGTGATACATTAGCAGTGTGAGGTTATGACTAAAGCCATGGCATCCTGATTTAAATTAATACAAACATTTACCCACAGAAGTCTCCAAAAAGCGTAAGAGACACTGGCTAATTTTCAGTGTTGTTCAGTGTGATCTAATTTGATGATATTTTCCACACCATATTGTAGACCTAATTGTTTGTTTCCCAAATCATCTGAACACAGTCTTCAGTCAAAAACATTCATAAAAATGCTCCCATTAAACCAAGCCTTTACAGGAGAAAAAAAAAAAATCTTGTTCCAGAAGGAAATTATTAGATATATAAAAAAGAAAAGAAAAAAAAAACAATGCCAGCATTGAACTGATCACTGATTTGGATTACATTAACCTAATAGCCCATGTCTTCCGCAGAGATCTGAAGCAAGTTTTCAGTCCTCTAAATCAATTGTATTCCTTTCCATACTTCCTTATCCAGTATCTTCTAAACAGTAGGTGTTACGACTCTCAACTGACTTCTTGATCAGAAGGCTGTCATATCATGCGTCGTGCTATGTCATATCATAAGACTGTCACCCTGAAGACTTTACAGAGATCACTTCAGTAAAAAATATTGCTCTGTAATAACAGTATATTTAGTAACACCTTCATTCAGACTGAGGATATCAAAGTGTTGTCAAGACCACAGATTACCATATTACCAGATTTTAGAATATTCCACTTTAAAGACGGACAGCATGTCATTATCTAATGTTTTACAATATGTAAAACTAAGGGCAAAGAGACAATAAAAGATGGCAAGTGCAACCTAGACTAAAAGCATTACCAGCCTAACAACATACTGTCTACATTTGCCACTGTAGTACCAAGACCTAGAGGGACATGCTCTGGTTTGTAGTCCACAAAGATACTTTACCTTTTCTGAGCTGTCTGGAGGAATCTCTTCATTTAGCCATGTAGTCGCAGTCATGACTCCTGCTTCTACTCGCCCTTCCCTCTATAACAATCAAGAATGTACAGAATCAAAACTGTGTCTGCTCAGGCTAAAAAAGGCAGGCCCAGGAAAAAAACAAAATAGATTTTTTTTTCTACAGATACATAAGCATCAGAAGTAACAATCAGCAAAGTCCAGACTAAGACTTACATTTTGACACTTACTGCTCTTTGATCTAACCTATAACCTGCTGGAAAAGTAACATATTGCATAAACTGGGAGGATCTTATGCATACACTGTTTAAATAATTCTTACCATTATATTATATATACACTAAATTTATATTATATTACTATATATTTACATGTAGTATTTATATTACATATTTATAATATAAATATATTCTATTATTATATACTATATATATATATATATATATACTTTATATTACATATTCTTAACTTTAATATCTGGTCTACCATGTTTTAATTTAGATTTAATTTAGAAAACTTTTCAGCTTAACATCCCCAAAGTACGTGTTTTTACAACACATCACTCTTTTGGCAATGCTGCCTCTATACTGCTATATCACATTCCCCAGCCTCTTCCTAGTGTAGACAAAATAACAAAATAAAAGGAAGGATGGAAAGAAGAAAGCTGCAATAAATTCCAGATGCAAGTTCACTGCAGCAAACACTCTGGCTAGAAAAAGGTATCACAATGCATATACTTATAACCAGCATGCACTATATGCTATGGAATTGTGCCAACATTCTTTTTACAGTAACTGTTAAGAAATTAATCATTAAGAGATGATTACTTAAGATTCATTAAGAAATTAATCTTAAAATAGGAAGCCTCAGTTATTTACTTCCACCGTGTAAATTTTTAAAATCTAGCATGATAAAATACATTTTATTGAACAGGTTTTGACATCTCAAAATGTACTACACAAAGGTTACTATTTTGGCTTTAAAAGGTCATTCTGAGATGTTGATGAATAAAAGATATTTATGCACAATGTTGACAGTACGTGAATGTACCCCAATAATAAGTTACAGCATTTTTATTAGGAAAAGAAATATATTAGAAAGCATTTGGAGCTTACAATCCAAACGTCTTGCATTTTTTTTTGTTTGATTCAAAGAAATGTATCTGGTGTACATCAAAGCAAGAAATTAGCATGCCTACGTCGTTTAAGGCACTGCACAGACAGGCACTGTTTAAGCTTCTCTGTTTTATGAAGTATTTTGTCATAATTTTGAATGAAAATATCTCATGAGGAAAGGAAAAAAAAAAAGTAAAACTAATATCCAGAAGTAAAAACCTAAGACTTTATACCTCCAGGATGTCTTTGGTAAGACAGGACCCATGAATCCTGAGTTTGAAAAGGTTATGGATCCCGAAAAGCTCTCCTTGGTGTTCCTTTGATCCTTGCACTGCCTCAAAATACCTCTTGGCATTTTCACTTCCAATCACCGCGCAGTGAAGTTGCTATAACAGAACAACACAAGAGATTTCAGAAGTGTTTTCACCAACAACATGTCAGAATTTCCTGGCATCCACATTATATACACAGCTTTAGTTGGAGCAAGCAGAAATTCCTAACGGAGGATATTTTGCTTTAATTTCCCTGGC
Organism: Calidris pugnax; assembly: GCF_001431845.1. Lineage (NCBI taxonomy): Eukaryota > Metazoa > Chordata > Aves > Charadriiformes > Scolopacidae > Calidris > Calidris pugnax. The sequence continues at coordinate 2,741,290 of NW_015090766.1, read as the reverse complement.
AGACATTGGTATAATAGAGTGTGGTATAATAAGAACCTGCTTGGTTTTAAGGAATAATAAAAAAAAGAAAAAGTATATCAAGTCTTTTACTTCACTGTTGTCTAATTTCAGATACCCACTATACATGCTACTGACACTTCTCTGTATCTTGACTGCTTATCTCTCCTCAATATTAAATTCTTAATATGTTTTCATAGTCATTTGCATTGCATGCTTACGTGGAAAGGACTACAGAAAAGCTACAGGATTACTTTATCTGTGAATGTTTTAATTATCATGCATTCTTGTAAAATAGATTGAACAGAAGTGACTTAAAAATCTTCCAGGTGAAAAGGAAAGACAAGTAAATAGTTTGTCAGCCAGAATGAAAACATTTTTGAAGCCAGGCAGGTTTAGCTGCATTCCTATGACTGGAAAGTTTCAACACATACATAATTGGTACATTTGACTTTAAGTGGAAGAATGTCAAAAACATGGTTTTATGGATACCAGACGTGAAATATTTTTTGTAACTGTCTCTTGGCAATTGGTAATTCTTCACTTCTACACACTTCTAGTTCTAGCACCAAACAGGTACTTTCCTAGACAGCACCTCTTGAATTATGCAGACTAGTAACTACACAGTCAAACTCTACTTCAGCTAAGCACAGTTGACTCTTTCTTGAATTATGCATGGTATTTACAAAAGCATGCTTTAGGCTACATAGATTCACAGATTCGACAGAGTTGGAAGGGACCTCTAGAGATCATCTAGTCCAACTCCCCTGCCAAAGCAGGATTGCCCAGAGCACATCACTCAGGACTGCATCCAGGCGGGTCTTGAAAATCTCCAGGGAAGGGGACTCCACAACCTCCCTGGGCAGCCTGTTCCAGGGCTCTGCCACCCTCACCCTAAAGAAGTTCTTCCTCATTTTTGAGTGGAACTTCCCATGTTCCAGCTTGTGCCCGTTGCTCCTCGTCCTACCGCTGGGAACCACTGAAAAGAGTCTGGCTCCATCATCCTTCAACCCACCCTTTAGGAACTTGTAAACATAGATTAGGTCTCCCCTCAGTCTTCTCTTCTCCAGACTAAAGAGCCCCAGCTCTTTGAGCCTTTTCTCGTAAGGGAGGTGCTCCAATCCCTTAATCATCTTGGTTGCCCTATGTAGGACTCTCTCCAGTAGTTCCCTGTCTCTCAGGTTTCTATTATGTTAGATTTCAATTTTATTTATATTAGACTCTGTGATCACATATGGCTAGGTCAGACAACTAAACACAACCAATAGAAGAAATTCAGCAATTTTGAAAGCAAACAGATCCCTCAGTAAGAGTACACTGCAAACATAAAGCATTTTCAGATAAATTCATTTCACGAAAAGGATGGAGGACAACATTTAGTTCTGGGACCACGTTTCTATCGCTCACTAAAAGCCACACATCCACATGTACTCATGCTTTTGGAATTTTCAACAGCAGATAATTCTTCACAACTTACTGAAAATTTCCTAACTGTGTCAATAGCACAGAATGAAATCCACGTGTAGACCAAAGAAAAAAAATGAATTTCCAGATTTAAAATTACCCCATTTATTGCTTCTTATTCAACTTGGAAAAACACAAGTCAACTTGAAAAAAAAACAACATACACAATAAAGGGCCTTTCAAGAAGTTTTATACATGCCTTTTAGAAATCTAAGCAGACAATATTATCCAGGTGTTTATCTACAACATCGCCAACTCTGAAGACGTCTGTGAAGCACAACTCGCTCCTTCATGATTTTAGTGAATATAGTTGACCGTAATCTCCTATTGATCATTTTGTTAGCCTTTCAGAGATCTCTCCTACTGATACTTACTGTTGAAATCGATCCACAAACATTCTCCACACAAGAGAAACTTTAGAACAGAATGCTTTCTAAGCTTTTCCATGAATGTGGACATAAAGAACAAATCAAGTGGGTTTTTTTGCAATGAACACTCCTTTAAGCTTTGCTAAAGTAATGCCCATAAAGCTATGCAATTCCTGCTCCTGATGTGTTCAAAAACTAAATTATTAGCTTTTACGTTTTTAGACCACTGTCCTTCAAAAGCAGTTTTTGGACTGTGTTTTATATTTAACTCACCTAATTACTATGTGATTTCAACTACTAATACACTGTCTTCTTCATTCTGAGCTTCTGATACAGAGTCTCTGAAAAGTGCTCAATTACCTGTGAGCACATCAGCCCATCACCTACTACTTCTAAGTTCTTTTTAACAAGTTTCCTCTTTTTTATTTAGATAATTTTGTCAAAATTAAACAGAACTTTAATTGGTTTGCCTTCTATAAAACACTGAATGTATGTCAGGTAAAATACCACTGTTACACCTTTGAAAGTGGTATTTTAAAGCAGGCCATACAGATTACTGAGAGCAGCTCAAGATTTGATCTTCTAGCTGTGGGGTTTCTGACTTCGTGCTCTGTGAAATCAGATACCCTGTCTAAATACTTGATCCTAGAACCTTACACAGATTTAAGTAAGTGACAGGTAAGAATGAGGATAATGACAATCTGTCTGTTATTGCATATCCTATTCACTCAGCCTCCTACCTCCTCCCTGTAAATGGTCCAGCTACAGGAGGGTGCTTGTCACTGAAAACTCAATACCAAAGTTTTCCTATTTATGGCCAAAAATTTAAATTATTATGTTAATTCATAAAATTTCATGAAACCTGCTGAGGTGATATACTTTGCCTTTTCTATGCAATACATTCTTCAGGACAATTGTGCCTCACTAATTTTCTTCCTTTCTCCAAGTTTATAAGCCTATAATGTCAATATCTTAACTTAAAGCCAATCATCTTACCTCTTAACTTGTATTGAGAAAGACACATTCATATTTCACCTAGTTTCTTATTCTGCAGCCTGCTCTTCATTGTTCATGTTTGATTATTTTGTTGTTTTAATTCTGATCTCATTAGGAAGCAGTTGCTAGATTACGTGTTCCTCAAACCACACACTTTGTTTTTACCACTCTTAGGCTTTTAAACCTATCAACAGAAGTAGCAAAATTTAGAGAGAGCGGTTGTTTCAGACTGAATATTCTGGCAGACAGCATCACTTCTTATCTTCATAACAGCATCAACTACAAGCTGTTTCCCCTCTCCTTTTATAAGCAAGTTTTCAAAGGCAGAAGAATACTAATGTCATCTTGCTTTTCTTCTATAGCACCAGCAAGGTCTTTGCTTTCTCAAACCTTTCAAAAAGAAAAAGCTGCCTGAATCAGCCTGCTGCAGACACTAAATACAACTTGTATATTTTACAAGTTTTTAAATAAAATGGTTCTCTGTATAACCTGATAATTGCATATTGCACAACTAAACTGTCAAAAGTTACAAAAAAACTTGCAATACAAATACTCTTTTTTGTTTTTCGACAATTGCTAAATGACATAGCTCCATTTAATAAGTTAAGGTAACATCACATATCATAAACCCAAGGTAAACTACAATCTTGCTATAAGCGAGCTGAGCCTTCAGTAATTGAAAGAGTTAATAAGAGCTCCCAATTTAAATAGTTTGCAAACTTTACCTGTTTATAAACTTGTCGCAAGTACATCATCTCCTCCACAGTTCCCAAGGATATCAGTCTAAACACTTTAACATCTTTGCATTGGCCGATCCTATAAGCTCTGCAAGAACAGTGGAATATTTAAAACCGTATTTTGTATCCGTTTTAAAAAAAAAAAAAAAAGTGCTCTTAGGAGTATTAAAATAAATTTAAAAATAAAAGCATTCCAATAAAGGAGAAATACTCTAAATTAACTCAAAATGAGTTGGTTGGTTTTTGAGAGGTTTTTCCCCCTACTTTTCCAAATTTTCCTCAGTATTTCATTCCCTTTTCCTTAGTTTTCCAAGTTTCCTCCCAGGCCTGTCTAGTGAAATAGCTGTCTCCTCGATTTGTATCTCAAGGCCTGTCTCCCATCTCTCAAAAATCCATATTGCATTACGTTTTCTCAGTTGTTTGATCCCCCCCGTCTCCATCTGCTCTTGCACAAGATACTCTCCTAATTTCATTAGGATCATGGATTACTTCAGGCAGTGTGTTTTTTCTTAACTGTATAAAGCACTTTGCAAGTTGTAACATAGTAAGAACAGCTAAAAAACATGCAGTGCTCTATCTAAATGACAAATTCCAAGGCTTCTAACAGGTTATATTCTGAAAATTCAAGAGTGTCAACCAATTTATAGAAAAGTGATCTTATAAAGATTCTTGAAAGACAGTCCCTTTGAACAATACACATTTCTGTCACATCTATTTCTCTAGAACAGTTGAACATAAACACCTCTTAGAAGTCATAAAGACCCTTAAAATGGAATTACAGAATTGCACAGGGAAAGAGAAAGAAGTTTATTTCTGTTCATGATATATAAATCTACTGAATTTTGAAGGCTTCCAATATTCTTTACTTTAGCTATTCAAGTCTATCCTGAATTCCCATGGAAACATTGTATGATCAAAAAACCATGAAGGAAAAATCCAGATTCCTGGAAATCCTCCAGTAGCATAATATCTGAGATGGAAGGGAACGCTGAAGAGACACTGACCTCCACAAGGGTGAAGCAGAAAAGAACATAAGTGATTTTCTTTGAGGATTCTGGAATTCAAAACATCACTTGAACCAGGGGCAATTACAATCTACTCTCTCCTGACAAACATCGGAAAAATGCCATCCAGCCATACACACACATACTTGTTGCAGAGATTATGAAGAAGTTAGAGTAACTATGGCCTTTTTTTTTTTTTTTTTTTAATTACTTTTACTGAGCCCACCATTACAGTGCCACAAAAATAAAATGGAAAATTCGTAGTGAGATTCAGGGTTAAAACCAAGAACAAGGCTAAAATCTAATTTAGCTGGACATTTCATTGTAAGAGTACGATGTGGGTTAGATTCTGTATTTGGGGGTTACCTGTCAATAGCTTGAAGATCATTTGCTGGATTCCATGTAGGATCAAACAATATAACAACATTGGCACCGACAAAATTAAGACCCAGTCCACCAGCCCTAAAAACACAGAAATGAAAACACAGAACTATTTGACAGTAAGAAAAACAGAACAATTTCTCTTCCAGTGTATTAAGTCCATATTAGCATACCCTTCCCCAACATAAAAACGAGCACAACAGAGATACTGAAAATAGTGGGGTACAGCTTTGTGGTACTGTCAACATTAACAAGGCCCAAGTATTTAAACAACCACTGCTGTAAAATGCAGTCATCTCACCTAAGTAGCAAGACAATAATTACAAACTATATGATCAGCTGAGTCATAACAGACTACTATCACCTTACTATAGTAAAAGTCCTGATTTCATACTCACTGCACCCTACACAGGCCAACTCCCCCAGTAACTATTCTAAAATTCGTAACTACTTTTACACTAGTTGACATTCCAGAAGCAGGAAAACTATAGCTTACATAAAAAGTCCACATTAAATTTTACTTCCTCTAAACCCAGAAGATAATTTTGACAATAATGCTATGCAGCTTCCACTAAAATAGTCACAGTCTAGGATAAGTGTTATCTTTAAGAATTAACAACAGTCACAAATATATTTTTACAGCATGTAAGTTAACTGTTAAAAATATAGTTGATCACAGAGTTACCTATCAGCAACATTCATAGTTGTCATTACAAGGAAAAAAAATGACTGTAAGAAAATTGTCTACTATGGGGGTAAGGAGTCACAGAGATGCCAGTTACATAGTCTTAAACATTCAACAGCTGTACTGTGCTTTTGGGTAAAGCCTGCAAGTCAGCAAAGAATTTGAGGATACGCTTAACCTGAGGTAGCTAACTAATGCTCTTGCTGAATCTAACAAAACTGCTCAGTTACATGAGTTTGGCATGTGCACAGTTGGACTATTTGGCAGGAATAAAAGTGAGGAAAATACCACTTCTCTCTACCTGCAAAACAAGCAAATGCTGAAAATTCTTTTCAGCTGGCTCAACCAACATTTCTACAAAAAGAGACAACTTCGTATACAAGCACTTGGCAAATATTATTACTAATTTAACTATTACAACAACTTGTTACATTGACATATAGCACTAATTTCAAGGGTTGTTTTCTGAATGAGGTACCACAAAACTGAAAACATCAACCCAATTTCATTTACTTTAGATCCTGCTTGTTTAAAGCAATGGGAAAATTAACGTTTACACGGCTGTGAATAAATGAAGACAGATACCAAAAGCTTATGGAGCCCCGCCACCTTTTGGTCTTCATGGAATCCTTGTTAATGTAAATACAGTTGTGGCCTCTTCCTTCCAGATGGAGTGTGGTGTTGGGTTAGTTAAATCTGGAAGTAGAGTGGATGTGGGAACCTGTCCATGTTAACAGAGGTTTCCGGAGGATAAGTGCTGTCAAAGTTTGAAATGCTGAATAAAAATCCCTTTATTTTGAAATTTGCATGTATTTCTTTTTCATAAGGACAGAATTCAGCCTCTCATCTTACCAAACTGTCACTGCAGAGACAGTTTGAAACATAAGTCAACATGTTTTTCCAAATGTTTTCTCATCAAAAAACTGCAATATTTGGAACTGAAACATAAATTAAACCTCAGTGTAAAGCCTTAGTGTCAGTAAAACAGATTATGAAAATTAACTAAACAGGATACTTAGCTTTATAAAGATTTTACTTTTCAATAGTTTTAGGTATGCCACAAAAACTTAGATACTCCAACACAGAAAATAGAATGGCTCCTGCATCCTTCAGGGACAGAATGAATGCGGTAGTTAGTTTGTGCATTGTGTATCTTCCATTTTAAATATTGTGTATCTTCCATTTTAAATATTTTAACCAGAGGTTAAAGTCATTATTGCAAGATGGTCCATGCAAATTACAGTAATACAGCTGAAAAGTCCTGTATGAAATATCTCATAACAGTTCTGTTCCAATAACAGTTTTCAAAATATCATCTTATTTAAAACTGCACACTTTATTAAATTAATAGACTGTTTGTATATCCTGTTACTGACAACTTAATACCACAATGTTCAGAAGTTACAAAACAATATCACATTAGCAAAGGTTTCATGAAAGCTGTGACTATGTAATTCCCTTTACTGAGCTAAGTTTATATTTTATAGTTTATAAGTTCTCTGTTTCAGTGAAATCTTGTGGTTGAGAGTTCTTTGAATGTGTCTATATGCACATTAAAAATTATTTACAACATCGTTGTGAAGAATTCAAGTGAAGCCCTGAAAAAGTACAAAGTAATGGACAGCACTCCAGAAATGGACAGTAATTGAGAATGCTACAGGAATAATGGAAGTGCATACTGTAATCTTTCACAATAAAAGCTGTCTACAAATTTCTGTAACCATCATCTCTTCATCATCTAAGTACTTCTCTTTAGATAATAAAGAAAACTGAGAAACAGAAATAAATTTTCATTTATAATTATTCTGTAGGAATTAATCTAGAGAAACACTGGTGTGAAAAACCCAGAGAATAGTGCTCTAGCTCTAGCTTTAAAGATGATAACTCTTATTGCTCTTATTTCTTCCAGAGCACTGCAATGGAACAGGATTGCGCAGACTTCCGTATTGTACATACGTAGTTCCCCTTCTTCAGGCTAAGCAGCATCAATGGAGTTGCAAGTTTGGACATTTTCCTAGCAAGTTATAGCAACTCTAGTAATTATTTTAATGTTTCTAAGCATGACGGAAAATCCCCTTCCTTTCTTACAAATAATCATACATTTTCTCAGCAATACCAGCACAGTACTGAAGTATTGTGAAGTAGCCTTTACTTCCTCAGCCCTAGAAGTTCCAACAGATGCATACCTATTTTTCCATAAAGCTCAAGGCCGACATCATAGTCTATACCTACTGGTTTGATGGAATTTACATGCTCTGATGAAATCAATTTTTATTTTCCCTCAACACTCATAAACTATATTTGTCCTTATAGCTATATTAATCACAGCTATTCATAAAAGTATTATGGATAGCTATGTGACTATGTTTGATTTTAACATTAGCTGCAATACTTGAGGTTAAGCTACATAGATGCAGATAGACAGGTTTTTGGTTTGCGTTGCTTTTTTTTTTCTTTATTGTTTAAGGTCCTATTTCTCAAAAAAACTCACCAAGAATTAAAATCAGGATTGCCAAATGTCTATGGACCATATACAGGCAACTCCAGGCAGAAACAGCATTTTACTGGTATAAAAAAAAAATGGAATATGAAACAGGAATATTGTAAATTTAGCAGTGAAATTATCACCACTGTTTGCACTGTAACTCACTAACTCATAGATTCAAGCTTCCTGTTTAAAGCTGCATGTTAACTGTACCAGTGGAATGTAATGGCAGACTCAAAATCACTATGCAGGGAATTAATCCTTTGCAGAATGCATCTTCGTAGCCAAAAGATTGTGCAAGTACTTCAGTTGAAAATCAATATTTGCCTCTTTGAACAATGGGACTCTCCGAACACATACAAGTTGACTACACAGAACAGTCAGCCAAAAACTGTGCAAGAAAGTACAGACAGAAGAATATGACCCAATACTGTCAGCTTACTATGTGTTGAGAAATAAAGAATATACTGTGAAGTCCTAATGCCTGAAATCCGAGTAAGAGGAAGGATGAATCTCTTGTAGAGTAGAACTAGAGTAAACAACTTTCTGATTTCCGAAGGATTACAAAATTACAGCTGCTTCCATTACTGTTTATCAAGCAAGCAAAAAGACAATTTTTTGTTATCTGTGATAAACCATGCAAAGAATGGCACCTTCTGTTTTCCTTAGTAAACACTGGTTATAGTGACTGCAATCCCATCATTGTTTGTTCCTTCTGTTCACTCATTAAGATGAGAAACTCTAGGAATAACAGAATCAAGTCTCGTCTCAAGCACCACCAGCAGGCACGGAAAGCTCACCAATCTCTGTATTCACAAACTCTAATAGCTGAAAGGAGAAAGTCCACCTCTGTTTATCTGATTTTCATTTTTATTTCTATGTAAATTAATGGAAGAGAACTGGAAAGGTTATAACTACACAACTAAACTAGATTGACAGAAGCACAAACTAGAGTCTTTCCTAATGCTGCAGATGCAGTAATTCCTTGTGGTCTTCAGGGACCAAGAACAGGGATGCATGAATGGCCAGGTTCCACATTTGACAGAGATTACAAACAAATGTGCATGACCAACACAACAACTCTTCCCGTGTGTACCAGAATGTATCTGAACATAGTTCTGACATGCTCACGTAACAGCTTTTAAGATTACATCTAACTTCTAATTAAACAGAGGTAGTGGAGCCTCTTATCTGACTCCAACACATGCACTTTCAGTAAAGAAGGACCAAAGTGACCGTACAGGCAAGAAAAGCAAATTTCCATGTTTCATAGAGTTTTCCACTGGGCAGGAAGATTAAAGTTTTTCTTTGTTTGCTTTCTGCCCTTGCCTGGCAACAAACTTCAACCAAGAGGAAACAGGGAAGTAACAGGGGAAGGGTTATAATATTTTCATAAATTTTAGTTGAACATATTTCTCTATTTCAAAAAAGATCACTACCCATCATAAATTGATAAGCTGATCTCATAGGCAAATATGTTTTTAAAAGACAAATAATTGTTTGAAGTATTTTAAATAGACATACACCAATTAATGTGGGTTAATAAATTACAGTAACACTAAGAGATAATGTTTCAGTTGAATATAGTGTTTTCTTCACTCCTACAGCAAGTGAAAATGTAAAACTAGGATTCAGAAGACCCGCTTGTTTCAGATCTTAGCAACCCTCATGAAGCAGAGGAGAAGGGAAGGGAGGAAGTCTTCAGACACTTTAAGAAGCTTCAGTCCACAGCAGTGAGTCTACATTTACTAACAGACAAGAGAACAACACACTTTCTCAAAAAAGTCATCCCTCACAAGTCATCAAGTAACATGCAGAGTAACCTATTTACTAAACACTAAAAAGGCAGAGGGAAACAGAAAAATTAAATTTTCTTACATTGTAGATACAAGACATATGTTAATTTCTTGCATGCTGTTGAACTCTCTTACAATTCTGACTCTATCTTCTGATTTTGTACTTCCGTCAAGTCTTCGGTAATCTAGCCCAGAAGCCATACAGTATTGTTCCAGCACATCTAGCAACTGGGTGGAAAAATAAAAAAAAAAAGATTAAGTGCTGACTATTACCTTTTAAATTAAACATCATCTTAGAGGCCATGCTTCTCAAATATATTTTCAATAGACCAAGCATTGAGAATAAATCTTCCCCATTTTAATATCAACCTCCTTGACACTCTTTAGCTGTGATTGTACAGCACTCAAGGTGATTAATGTTGTTCTGTTGTGGTCTCACTCAGTCCCCCAACCCTGGCTGCCATCACACTTCTAGGTGATGCTGAATGAAGCAGGCAGGGAACTTACACTGTTTCCTACCATCTTAGCGAGTATAATGACTCGAAGTATGGTAACTGAGCACCACACCCAGCAGAGGGAACAGGGTAGTATGTACAGCCAGAGTTAAAAGGGAGAAAAGGAAAGAGACTGCACAGCCCAAGACACAAACATTTCATTAATACATCTAAATATTAAACTTGCAGTCTGCCTTAGAGCCACAAAATTATTGAATATTTAAGACTCTGAACTGTCATTCACATTATTACTTTTAATACTTTTTAATGCTATCATTACAAATATTTAAGTAAATAAAACCATATTCCCTTTGCACCATTTCAGGAAACATGTTATTCTCTAACATGAAAATCATGAAGCAAGTCCCTTAAAAAGATTAAAAGTGGAGTATGCATACATCTCTTGCTCCAATTAAACATTGTTTTCAGTTCAAATCATCTGGTGTAACAAGTCTCAAAGCTGAAGTTTCATCACTGGTGATGTTCAAAAGCCAGTAGAACAGAGGCAATTTAACTACTTTCAGTGCTAACACAAAGATCATATGATACTTCAGTTGTATTTTACTGTGACATTGCTCTAACTTGAGACATAACAGCTGAAGTCAGTATGAGCTATCTACACCTGAAGTAACACAAAAACTTTAAAAAACTCTAAGGAAGGCGGCAGAGTGTTACATTTGTTTTACCGTCACAATTTTTATCCTGACATAACATAAGGATTCAACATGCTTTTGGAGTACAGCACAAGCACACTGTCTTTACCATTTCCCATAGTAGAGAAAGAAAGGAAGTGTGGTTGATAGCTGTCACCTCAGTACTTTAAGCTCCAGAACGTGCTGCTGCAATTAATTGATAAAAATCATATGGAGCTCACCTTTGTGGAAAAGGAGAAAAGAAGAACTTTATCCTTATTTTTTCTGAAGTGATTTAAAAGCTGCTGAAGGACCTGTAATGAACCACAGAATACAAATAAAGAGGTTTTATCTCCAGATTATCTCACATACAGTTAGTTGTGATTTCAGCCTTTAAACAGGCTACATTGTAATTAGTTGCTTGCAAAGGCCAAGCAGAGGCATAATAAAAAACAGACGAACGTAACTAATGTGCCAAAGGTAATGGAGATGCCAGACTCATGAATTTTTCAGTCGTCTACATGGAAATCCTGCTGTAACAAGGCAATGATACTACTAACAGGTAAATCCAGAAGCTACTTGTGTCAGTGCATAGATGGCAACAAATGTAACTTATCTCATGCACTAGCTCAGCTGTGAATTTTTGCATTTAGTAAAGGCACACAATTCCCTTGAAAACAGGAAGGTCTGTTCAAGTTTTCTGTACTACATCTGAGTTTAGAACTTCTTGGAACTTGTCTTCTTAAAATAACCAGTGAGATATATGTTCCTTCCCACTCCCACTCTCATCTGTTGCTCTGCTTACAGTAGGATCCAGCTTCCCAGCCTCTGCACAGACCTTGAAATGCTAACAGTCCGCCCACACACAACGTCCTTCTGGTGGGGAAGCAAACAACCCAGAGCCTTGTGTTTAATACTGATACTTTAACTTCCAAAAGAAGCGTGTCCACATCTGGCAGCGGCAGCTCCAGAGTACAGAGCAAAAGCAATACACAAAGGGGAAAGAGGAATTTTCTGTACTGTGTCTGCAGCTTTCTCCCATTGGGCAACAAATATTTAAAAATTACAACTATTTAGTGATAAATATGTAAACTGTTAATCAACATTGATTTCACTAAAAGCCAAACAAATCTTTTGACAACCAAATAATGAGGAATGTTTCTATTAAATTTACATTTCTGGAGAATATCTAGAATATAAAATAGCAATTCTACATCACTTGTAAGCCCTTTTGTATGTATTAGCCAGCCAGTTACAAGTGAAAACAAGGCACAAACAAGGCAATTTTTGCCCGGTTTCATTGTACAACAACATATAAACCAGCATTTATTTCATTAGGAAAAAGTCCGTATCATGTAATTTAACAAGAGCTAAATGACTTGTATTCACATTTTATTTAGCTATATTAAGAAACAGAACAAAAACAGTGACATGCTTTTAAAGTAGGAGGAATTTGGCAACTGTATTATTGTTGTTATTCTTACAATAAAGTATAAATTGAATAATGAATGCCCTATAGAAGAACACACAAAGAAATCCACCCAGTCTGTTTAAATAAAATGGATCAATGTCATGCCCATTGGGATTTTAGGTATTTTGGAGAAAAGAAGAGCTGTGATGAACACGGAAAGTAATGAACGGTTTTGCACCAAAAAGAAATAAATTCTGTGCTTGCACACCAGACTGTTATCCTGGAAGTTGTTAGCCTGAAAAGAAATACTTGATCATACTCGAGCAAGAGTAACATGTAAGAGTCCACATGGATTTGAATGCATATCTCCCCATTGCTACATATTGTGGGTTGTTTGCCTGTGATGAAATTTTGCCTCTCACATCTGAGAATACCTTGTTTGTATACAGATGTCCAAGTCGGTGTTTTTAAGCCTTCAAAACCATGCTTGCCTGGGTTAGGGTTATATTTAATAGTGGAAGTTACCATTATTTGCAAGGTGTTCCAATAGCCTTCCATTTTCCTACTGAAATAATAATAATAATATCCCAGGCAAAATAAATAAATCAACCCAATATAGTTATTCCTATGAGATTTACACTAATTAAGAACAGTATTCCAAAACTCCACAAATGGATGTCTGTGGAAATATTATATGCATAGTTTTAAAAAAATAAAATCATTTCAAATGCCCAGACATTTAATAGCCCTTTTCACTTAGCATATAGACTCTCTCTGAGCCAGAACTCAAACAGAATTGTAGAAATAATCATTTTTATTAATTCATTTCCAAGCAGTCCCTCATATTTCTGTATGAGCAGTCTCCAAACTTTGTGTTTTAAAAGCAATGGAATTACTTGTCCTCATACTTTGTAGGTCCCCACTTTCTTACTGCATGATGGAAAAAGGTGGTTTCCAAACAAGGTAGCACACTCCTTTCATGCAATTTTCACATATTCAACTATTCCCAGTTTAAAATCAAGGCATGAAATTTACCTTGCAATATAAAGTGTAAGCAAAGTCTTCTGAAAACTCTATGTTCTGCAGTATAATTGAAAACAAAGGGATAATTCCACAAAAATAGCTCAAGTTAAGATCACATCACTGTATTATCACTCACCTCCCACCCTAATGAGGATGTATTAGTTGTATACATGTAAGTGTTAATGGGATACCTACATTAGAGTTATAAGAACTGTTTTTTCCAGGGGTGGCACACAGTAAAATGCTATAGCTTGCAAAATATGTAGAGATGACTGCAGCCACAACACAAGGTAGGACACAGACACCAGAATGTCACACTCTCACACTTCCATCCAAGCAACTCCAGTTTTACTGCCGGCAGTTGGCATGCTCCACAGTACAAAAAGCTATGTTCCTCTATGTGTTTTATCTTTGGTGAGAATAGAAGGTATTTTAGGAGATAATTTGACCTTTTCAGCCCTTCAAGATAGTTACAGCTGCTTAGCTAATGAAGTTCATCAGCAAATCCCAGCCTTTCCCCTGCCCTGAACACATTTAAATAAATGCCACAAACTTTTCCTCTGCAAATATGCCCATCTACAAAAGAATAATCACCTGTGCCAAAATTTCTGGGTAGCCTGTGCAAAATTTTAATTTAAAAGACTAAATAATACTTATTCAGTCTACACCACCAGTTTAAAGATACAAAATTATTCCCATTAGTTTCTAGAATTTATTTATAGAACAGAAAATGTGAAGTATTTATAGTGGGACAAGAATATTAAAAACATTTTACTAAAACTTGTCTCATTTATTTCCAAATAAACATGCTAAAAATATATAAAGTAGTTTTCAAATTCTAGTATCTGTTGACTCTCCTCTGATCACTTTCTGATGGCAAGAGGACATTCTAAATGGAAGACCTTTTGAATGACTTCGCCTCCAGAGCATAAAACTCAAAATCACCCCAAACAGCTTCTGTTTTAAAACTCAGAATAGAAAACATAAGAGTTAGACAATCTTTTCTCACACAACAAGCCTCCAATGTATCAGCAGGAGGAAAAAAAAAAAGCCACCATAACACAGACATTTATCAACCAATTTTTGGCACCATAATTATTCTAAAGTCAAATTTAAAGGACTCAAAAACTACCTTATTTTTCAATGATGGCTATTTAGCCCATTACATACAACTCCTCCTTCCAGGCACAGAGATATCACCACACAGTTCAGAATATTCTATTTATACTATGATATATTTCATGAACTGAGACAAAATTCAAGTTATCTTTAAAAGAGAATGCAGACCAATCTCCCTCTAAGTAAACAATTCTTTCAATAATTCTTAGATAAATTCTATCCAGTTTGCAAGGGACTGAAATAGGCACTATAGATTTCTAAAATAAAGCATCACATATATAAAACCAAAGGTCATCAACAGTGGAAAAATATTCCATAAGTCTATTGGGCTGTCATAACTGTAGCATTTGAAAATGTTTCACTCTATAATTCAAAGGAAAAAAAAACAAAACCAGATCAATCAAGCAGAACCCCTCCTAATAATACCTGATCATAGTTTCTTATCTTGGAGGATAGAAAGGTCCATATTGCTTTGTACCTTTGACTATTACTGCTGCAGTGTAATGTCTGATCTGACTTTTTTAAAGGTCAAGTAATAAAATGTTATGTGAAAGAAGTATAGCTATTCTTTCATTTCTTACTTTTTTCCCATGAATACACTGCACTTTTTTTTTTTTTTAAAAAATAGGAAATTCTCCATACCAAAGCTCTTCTCAAGAATATATGCTTATTTAAGCTTTGGGTTTCAGTTATTGGTGGGGGAGGGGGCTTGTGGTTGGGGTTTTTTTCCTTGTTTTTTGGGTTTGTTTGGGTTTTTTTTCCTCCCAATTACCTACAATCTATGTTAAAAATACCTTGGAATACAAGAATATACATCATACAGACTGATAACAAACTAAAAGATCAAAAATTAAATAAAAAGCACAATCAAGAAATCCTCTAGTGAGACAGAATGAAGATCAGCATCACATGATTCACCAACAATAAATAAAAAAACCCAACAGGATTAATCAACAAGCTAGCAGCTTATTATTTTTAATCACACATTTCTCATGTCATCTACTTGGGGGTTGGACTAGATAACCTTTAAAGGTCCCTTCCAACTCAAACTATTCTATGATTCTACTTATGTGTGGGCAATTTATTCAGAAATGTAATTGGCCTAGCGCTTCTCTACCAGTAGCTCAGAGATAAACTTTTCCAACCATGTGGATCTCTCAACGTCAAAAGTAAACATTCAACCTGTCTGACAACTCATCAAATAGCAAGCCATCAGCACAAGCTTGGTATACTTAAAAAGATTATAGCCTCTGCTCTTTTGGCACCTTGGTTATGCTCTTACTCTGGCACTGCAATACAGCAGAACCTTCTTCCTTGCCACCCAAGGCCACTTCACACAAGCATGACAAGAGCCTTCCTGCTACCAGCCAAGGTTACACCCAACCCACACAGCCACAGCCAGCTGCTGCCCTGAGAAGACACTGCAGCCTACGCTGTCCCAGAAGCAGCTCAGACTTAGGGCCACAGTTTGCAACAGACTCCTCCCAACGGGCAGCTCTTCAAACTGCAGACTTTAAAGGCACACAATGTTGGAACCTCTGCCTTAATTCAGGCATTCTTGCTCACCTGTGTTATTCACTAGTGTGTCAAAAAAACACATAATCAAGTGTCATAAGGCAGTGTTGGAGTGAAGTATGCAATAGCATAGTTGAAGAGAAGAAGTTCTAGAGAAAGCAAAATTAGTTTTAACCAATAAAAGAAGAGCTTCATAAACACCACTGAAGATCATGGTCTTAGTTTTAGAGGTATGCAGTAAATATTTGCTGATAGCTAATTTAGCAATGAAGTTGACTTTCACGACAGAACGTGTATATAACAAAGGTAATATGCAGGCCTCTCACATGTATGTAATAACAGAAAAGAAAGATTTTGCTTGCGTAACAAATCAATAAAGTGGTAAGAACCATTACTGTTACAAAAAACATGGTCCAGCCACTGCCTCCCTTCAGTCCCAACCATCAGCTGAATATCCAGGTTTATAGAAAAAAATCAAAGATACGGCATACTCCATTCTGCATAGCTCCTCACCCTCCAGTTACTCTCAGCTCAGGAACACTCCTAAACCCAGTATCATTTTCCTTTTAATTAGCTACATTACCTATCTTTTTCAGTTATTCAACCTGTTCCCCTCTGAAACCAGATTCTGAGGCACAAAGTTTTGCAGATTTAAACTTAACATGTTATTTTGTTCACATTTAGCCTAGCTCCCACTAGCTTCATTTGATGTCCAGAAGGTTAAAAGAGACAGTAAGCACTCAGCACACTATTTCCACGCTACACATGATTGTCCTCCTCACATTCATCTTAAGACATTTTTTCCAGGCTGCAGAGTCCCAGCCTACTTAGTTGCTTCTGTCCTACAGTACCAACCTCCTTTGTGGCCCTTCTTTGAACCTTTTCAACACCTAACACATGCTTTTGAGGGAAGGGATGGGAACAACCCACAATATTGAAGATGTGCACAAATCATTAAGTCCATAAGGATTTTGGTTTGCTCTCTATTTCTTCCCCAAACATTTGTCTGCCACTGAGTCAATGGCTTCATGGAACCTCCTTGACTAAAAAGTTCATTTCCGTGACTAAATATGCAAAGCTAACACCTTAGGCTCTCTTAGCATCACAGATCACTCTTATCAAGTCTTTGCCCAGAGGCACCCTAACCCAAGACAACAGGTCTCTGCTGTGGTATCACTACCATAAACAGAATGATTAAAACCCACAACTAATAGGTGTACATTTTCCTATATCCATATACTACAGCTGCAGATCTTGTTCTCCCTCTAAAGAACTTATTTACCTTCATTTTTCCACTGTACTTTGGATCTGAAACGGTTTCAAAGGCTGCATCATTGCTTAACTGCACAAAATCTGGAAAGCTGGAAAATACCTGGCTGCACACACGTTTGATATGTGCTTCCTGTAAGAAAAGCAGAAAGTTTAAACAGGCGTTAAAAATTAGAGCGACACTGGTACATCAGTAAGCCATACAAGGAGTTCAACAGGTTGAAACAAGTCATCTGCTGAAGTAACTCAAGGAGAAAGAGTTCTGTGTTTTTATTCAGTTCACTACACAAGTGCCAGATAAAATATCTTCTGTGTGTCTTGGTTTGTTTCATTTTAGAAGGGAAGAGGATCCAAATCTGAAACAATAGATTTCAGGTACTAGAGTAAGAGATGCCCAGATCGTCTTCTCCTGGGCACAGACCCACTGCAATCAGACTGGTCAGAATTGTCAGTCTCAGGAACGCTGTTGGCTTGAGGCTTGCACTACCCAACAGTTGTGTACCAGCATTTTTCTCGACCCTCTGGCATGGTAAGCTAATATGGAAATTGCATATTTCCGTATGACAAAAAGCAATGCAGAAAGTGCACTTAAACTGTTCAAAAGCCATATTAAAGCTCCACTGTTAGAATTTGCATAGCTCTGAACTTAAATAGAACCACACGCTTCAAGTCTACTTTTTCAGAAAAGCAGAAAAGATCACATCTCTCACCCAAGATCAATGCATGTGATGGACTCTAATACCAAAGGTACAAAATACTGCAAAATATTAGGTTTTTTCAGTAGATTTTTGAGCGGTTAGTAATTATATATGCCATAAGAGATAGTGAGTCTCAAAATATTCATATATTTCTATTTCAGTGGTAGTTTAAACTCTGAAATGTTATTACAACAAAACTGTCATTTATGGATCTTGTAGGTTACTTGCCACAGTAACAAGCTAAACTGATATTCTTCTCTTGAGCATTTTCTACTAAAACATGTTTCTCATTATTTAAAAAAAAGCTCAGCAGTGAACATAAAATACTAGAGAAAAAAAACACACTCTAATTGCTTATTATTTATTTATTTGCACAAAGACATTCCTCTTACTAGGCACTCGTCATAAATGGAACAGAAATGGTATTATTAGAAATCACTAGAAATTAACTCTTCCTCCTAAAGATCTCCAATGTTTCTATAAACCATATTGTCAGATATGCATGAACTAAACGAACATACTGTTGTGTAACGTCTCTGTCAATTAAATACAGGCTACATTCTGAATTACTGAATGGAAAAGAAATTTTGCAAAATATTTTAATTTCAATTAGTTAAGTCTTAAAAAGGAGCCCAGCAGCATTTCACCCCATGATCCGCAAGTATTTTTTAAATACTTCTGAAACTAACCTGCTGCTTGCTACTGTTTTCGGTCTGCAGCAGTGCAGCATGATTTGCAACCTTCTGTAGGATTGTCAGGTAACTAAACCGCAGTGACTTAATTGTTTCACCATAAGCATTTACCTACAAGAAAAGAGAGAATATTTATGCAAACAACTACTCCTGAAAATAAGAAATAATCTATTATTAACAAGTGCTATTGTTACAAGGTTTAATGGCTTAGCAATTTAAGTAGTACTATAATTGATCTCCAAGATACATACTGTATTTCTAACAAGAATTTAGCAATGTTTTTCTCCTGAGCTTTGTGATCCTATTGACAGAAAATATCTTCTCAAAAAGAGAAAAAACCCACAGTGACATTCATAGTTTGCTAAACATTTCAGATAGCATGTTATCTACAGAAATTACTAAGATAGCCAAGAATTCCTTGGTAGACAAAACGACAGTAACTTTACAACTGATTTAAATATAAATCAAACCAAGTTTGAATGGCTTCCTACCCTATAACTGCTAACTTTACTTTTCTTTATAAACTTTATAAAGCTTTATAAACATCTCAAGTAATATAATTCAAACAACTTCAAACATTCTACAATGCAGCAGCAACAACAGCATCAGCTATTTTTCTGGTTATGGTTGGCCTATTAGACCAAACTTAGTTTTCCTTTCCCTTCTTGGGTTACTAAATTTCATGGTTAACTTTGGAATAAGACAGTCTGTAAGAGCACTTAAGTATCTGCAGGCCTGCCTAATGTCCTTTGTGAATTAAGTTCAACAGCATTTTACTTTTTTTTCTATAAAACATCACAAGAAAAAGAAGCCTGCAAAGAACTAACACTACTATCCCTGGAATATTAAACAGGCTGATAGAGGGATGGTTTTTAAAAAAAGATGCAGAAGATTGAATAAGCCACAACATTTGGGAAAAAAACCAAAACCAAACACTACAAAAGAGACATATGCTTCTAAGCATTAAAAAAACATGCTTAACCTGAGCTACTGAGTGATACAGACAAAACAAATACAAAGCTAGACTAATTGAGTGTTAATGAAGTCCAGAGACAATAGAAGAAATCTATGGAGCTGTTACTGGTGAACAAAGTTCTGTTTGTGCTCTATGGCTACTGTCAGGAGTTCTCCTCCACTGAAGCAAAGCACATTTAGTGGCACAGAAAGACACAATGCAACTGCAGTTTTGACCCAAGCAAAGCCCAGACAACCTGCTGGGTCCAGGATGCCTCCGACTTGCAAATTCTGCACCGACTGCCTAAAGTGTATGGGAATAGCATGCCTGATACATGCTGAACATTGCGATGAACATACATCCCAATGCTATATCTTTGCCAACATCAAGTGTTTCATAGGTGCACTTAATACAACAAATCCAGAAGTTAGTACATAAATAAGCACCACCTGCTCAGGGTATGCAAAGCAGCTATGTTGTAATCCCAAAGCGTCTAACTCCATCATGCTCGTGATGCAACCACCCATGTTTCCAGTTGAGATTTCCTGAGCAGACAGCCTATGCAGCTACTTCAGTCAGCTCTTCATTGGCAGAGTCTCTTGAGAAAACCTACCACTCAAACCTGAAAGACAGTGTTCAAAAAATCCAAAAAGTGCAAGCTCTTACTTTGTAACAACAGTTCTTCCTTTTACGGCCGCTGTTACAGCTACAGGGCTCTCCTGCTCGTAATACTAAATTTACATCCTCTGTCTCCAGCACAGCCTGGTACATCGCTTTCTGGAATTCAGTCAGGGAACAGTATACCATCTGCCAAAGACAGAGAATCCCCAAAAGATAGTTATGTGCAGCATACAATGAAAAGAAAAGAGCACTGCATCAAAAAACTTAAAACATTGAAAATAAAGTAGAAAACAAGAATATATTTGCTCTAACAGTTACATGAAATTATTCTACTACCGAATGAAAAAATCTGGACCTTGACACCAGAATAATATGAAATTGTAGTCAAAATGTATGTATAGTTACTTTAGAGTTGTTTTATATAGTTATTTATTTTGAAAATTTTACAAAGACTATCAGTATCAAGCTACAACTACTTGCTGTTACGTTTCTACAAACCTTCCAGTATGGTTTTTCTGGTGGGACAGGAGGAGGGAAAAATGAGAGAAATAAATGCATAATTGTAATTAAGGATTCCCCTCTGCTTTGCCAGTTGCTTGATTTGCCCTTTCTTTCATCTTTTTAGGCACTAGCTGTTGTAGGGCACTACCACAGGCAGGAAAAATAGAATAAGCAATGGGAAGGCAAGGATCTACACAGTGCTTTGGCCAAAACTCTTATCCCTCTTAGAGACCATGGGTGGCATCTGCATGACATCTTTAGTCTTAAGCAGCAGGAGACAGAAATCCCAAGATCATTCCTTAACCTAGGCCACCCACACAGCTACAGCACCATGCTGAGCTATAATAATACAGCAGTAACTTGAACATATACTCACATTAACAAGAGAATGAAAAGAATAAAACCTGCTAGGTTTAGAAAAGCAACTGACTGACGTTTGTGTTAATCTTTTCTTCTGAAGACAGTTTAGATGACATTATTATACACTATAGATGAAGAATAAATACCAAATTTTGAAAACAGAACCAGGTGCAAACTAATGTGTTTGTCTACCTAAAAGAAAAGCATAAGTATATCTAATGGGAACTTATCAGAACTCTTAGCTATAGTCATAAGTATCATCACTTTATATAATGTTTACAATACCATTAGATGAACAGGATTAGAGACTTATCAACAATCAGCTTTAGATTTGGTGATTTTCTTTTATTTAGTGATCAAAAACGAGGGAGTTAAAAATGAAAAGCACACTGTTTTATGTACAAAGTGCAAGCTGCAAATTCATAAGGCCTATATAGAATTTCAGAAGATTTACATACATTGGGTTTGCACAGATAAATACAAAAGTGCACACAAAACAGACGTGTAAATCCCTAGTCAGAAGTCTAGCTGAGCATTTTCATGCTTGATTAACCCCATTTCAACAAGCAATCATAGTAATTATGTGGACAAAGCATACTACTGCATGTGCATTTTTTCCAAGGCTCTGGATTCTTATTAAATTTGTAAGTCCAAAAGAAAACCACAAACTATTAGAGGCATGAAATAGAAAAAAAAACAAAACAAAACAAAAAACATATACACATCTATTAGCATTCTATCTGAAACATGCAGGTGCTCTTACTCTGTCTTCCTTTTTTGGCAACTGATCACTGATAAGTGCTTTGGTGCGTCTCAGAAACCAGCCAGACATTTTTCTTGCTAGCTTCACCATGGCCTTACGACCTGTCGCTAGCTGTCTTTTAGTTGCAGTATGCCTCTGGCCATGCTCCACTGGATCAGAAAATTTCTTCTTGAAATATTGTCTGCTACCCAAAAGTCCTGGTACAGCCCTATTAAAAAACAAAAGTGGGGGAGGGTGTGAAGGAATAACACCATTTTCTTTACTTCAAGGCAATCTATCCTTTTCCATTGATTAAACACATACCATAAATTGTTATTGGCTAACAGCAAGAGATCTCAAATTAACAATCACTAGATGAATTAATTAAAATTGTGTATATAGATAGAAACATAAACTACTTCCAGACATGGCATTTTTTCATTTACTTACTGTGATCCTCAAATGTTAAGACAGTCTTCTTAGGAAAGGGTTGCTATCTCCAGAAAAACTAATGCTCAACAGAGCAACAGAAGTCACAAGTATACAGAATCTCTAAACTACAAGGCTGCTACTGTTCAGGAGCCTAAATTGGAAGCTAAGCAGTCATGTTTTCAATTTTTACTGTTTTTATTAAAATCAGGTTATGCAGATATTGCAGTTTACTAAATAAAATCTTAAGAAACACAATAGGAAAAAGAAACTGGTAATCATTGGCAGCACTATATACTGGAACAATCCAATAATATCAGCATAGGATACAACACTAAGCTTACTGTGAAAGTATGTCTTTCCTGGTATTTCAATTCAGTCTGTATTTCCTTATATTTAAAGTGTGTTTGTTTTGTCCCTCCTCTACAAATCATCACCAGTAAGTCTTCTATGTTTAGATTTATATCCAGGGTTATTTTCAACTCTCCCTCTTCTTTAAAAGTTTTCCTGGACAAGACTGTTGCTTTCCAAATATGCGCACTTGTGTATTTTGAAAAACAGCAAAATATTACTACTTTCATCTTCCAAATATGTCAGAATGACCTGCACATATTGGACAGAGTAAAGGCACAACATTGTTCGAAACTATGTACTATGTACTAAACTCAGTTTGCTGTGGGGAGGAGAGACAAAGAAGCAGCAAATAACATCTTTAAAGAATGGTAAACACAGCGGGGGAAAAAGAAAATAATTATAACTACTTCCAAAATTCCCCAAAGAAGCCAGACAGTAAGAGGATCTCCAGATTTATTAAATAACTGCAAAACACTGCAGATGTATCCACCAGGAGCTTACCTGCAATATATCTATGGAAAAACATACCTACACTCTCACAAAACATTGGGAGGTTTTGGGGGAGGGTTGTGGTTTGTTGTTGTTTTTTGACACAGATGGGTACAAATCATCCAGCTCCATCCCAGTCCCACAGCATGGCTAACATATAGAGGTGTTTAAATCATATAAAAAAAGATACTTTATTTACCAGTCCATAACACACCAAAGTTCCTTCATATTGTTTTGAAGAATGGTTCCAGTAAGACCTATGCGAACAGTGCATTTTAATGACTTCATGGTTTGAGTTATTTGAGCCTTTGGATTCTTGATTCTATGTGCTTCATCCACTATCACAGCAGACCACTCTACACTGCAAAACAAGAAGAAATACTGTATTGACTGAAACTACTTATCAACCCACATCGACATATAAAGTGAAGTGAGCCACACACGTAGCCATAATTATTATAACGCTATTACTTTTTGGTTTTCCTGTTTTACATTGTATTATACTACTCAGCATCCTTATTTTCTGTTTGTTTAGAAAATCCAGTTGCCAGAGTTGGGTATAACGGCTAAACTATATAGTCAAATAAATAAACTTCTGTTAACTGTCAAACTTTCTGTGAAGAAAGTAGCTTCCAATCTCTGGAGCAATCACTCCAGCACATTTCACCAACACCAATTCCACCCATAACTGAGACTTTAAAAAAAAAATTAAATCTCTGAAAGTAAGCTATTGAAACACGCTTAAAAGAGATACGCTTAATTTTCCCAACAAAACCTATCCAGTGTAGCCAGAAGTATACTGAAAGCATTTCAATATGATGGGTTCCTACCTGAAAGCATCACTCGACTTCTTTAGTAGCTATACAATACCAATATGCAGAGGATTTTTAATATTTCATGATTTTGCAACTAGGAGGAATGTATCTAGAAGCAGGGGCCAAAAGAATTAGGGTAGTGGTAACACAACTCCTTTAGTCTTCTCCTATCTGTGCTTCTTTTTCAGACCAGTGTGTGGACAGAGACAGAGATCTATTGTTTTGGTGACAGCTGTCCAGAACACCAGGACAATCACAGAGGCCAGGACATTTCCCAACACCTAGAACAAGAAGATCTGCAGAGCCACTGACGACAGCAGCTGCTAAGGGCAGCCTGCTACTACTAGCTATTCATGCAACTTGTACCCTGCTTCCGAGATGATGTAAGGAAAGAGGACCACTGGGATCAGACAAGACGCTAAGTACTTCTGAACATAGTCAAAGAAAAGGCAACACCCCTAGTTTGAAAATGCTGACAAATACGGAGTAAATGAAATAGGATTTCTAATAAAATCTGCTGTCAGATAGACCTTGATTCTGCTATGTGCATCAGGTACTTAAAACCACACACAGAGACACATATACACATCTTGTATCTCAAAGTTTTTAGGACTCAAGAATTTCATCAAGCTGCTGAAAAGTGCAAATAACAAGGAAAATACCTTTTGAACACTTGCTAAAAATGCAATGATTTTTTCTTCTTACATTGCACTGAAAGATAGAAATATCTTCTCTATTTCAGACAGGAAACTCCTGCACCTCTTAGAGAACGCTTCATGAAAGGGTTAACAGGAAAAGTAGCTTTATGAAAACTATGTCTCCCAAGCATCTCACTACAAAGGTAGTATAAGGTAAACTATGCAAAGATAGTAAAATCAGATTCTTCTCTTCAACACGAGTCACTGGATTTAACAGTAAATACATGACACAGAAAGAGTAAGCACTTGCAAAGAACAACGTAAAATTAGACAGTTAAAAATCTATGTGTAGAAAAATATACTAAAATCATTACCTGTTAAATTCATCCAAATATAGGCGAAGTATCTCATACGTTGTAAGGGCAACTTCACATTTCCCTTGCTTGATGCGACTCAAGTCATTATCCTTCTTACTGCCATGTAAGACAGAGACCTTAAAGTACCCCCATGTGTCTAACTCATCCTTCCAGTTGTACAGCACCGAAAGAGGGGCCACTATGAGGAAAGTCTGAAAACAAATAGCTGTTATAGTATTAGCTAAAAACTACAACATAGCCCTTTCTCAATAAGGAAAGTGAAAATCTTGAGATTTATTTTACTGCTTTATAGTTTGAATTGTTTAATTCTGTCACTTCAAAGCATCGTAGAGAAAAATATCTGGAGTCAATATAAATTCAAAAGTTAATCAGTTCACTCAGATTATGTGAACAGTCCAGAAGAAAAAATACTGTAATACTATGAAAGATACCAAAGTAGTACAACTTATTCAAATTATACTCTAACAACTGCACTAAGACATGAGATACTTTGACTTTGCTTTGCTCTAGCATATGTATACCATAAAATGTTTTACACGTGGAGCAAATAAAAGGATGAAGAGGGTAAGCAACTTCCTTCAATTCACAAGTCTAGTCAATACATGACTTCAAAACAGAAGGACCTGAAAAGGGTTTAAAAAGTTAAGACAGCTCACACAACTCATTTATTATCAGAGAATAATAAAATAAATGAGGCGAGAAAGGATCTCAGGAAGTTTCTAGTCCAACTTCCTGGTCAAAGCAGGGGCAACACTGAATTTAGATGTTTAAGCCTTTCTCTCCTCAGGTATTCAAAAACTCCAAGGATGGGGTGGTCCCCAACCTCTCTGTGACCTGTTGCAATACTTAATTATCCTCAAAGTTAAATTGTTCTCTTATTTCCAGTAGAAGTATTCCTTTCCCCCCCCTACCAGGAAGTGCTAACCCTTCATGTCTTCTTCTCTGCCTATCTTTCCTGAGGAAGCTGTACCCATTATTCACAAAGCTGTCATATGAACCATTCTTCCAGTTAAATATTCCAACTATTCCAATAAAATAAAAGCCAGCCATGGAAAACAGAAGTTGCCTGGGTCCTGGGATGAGTAAAATTAAAATGATCTTCAGACTTCTCTCATTCACACAGAACTTTTACATGTATCTATTTGCTGTGTTTAATTACCTAGATTATCAATCAGCATTACTTCTGACATTATTAGTCATTCAAGAAAATATGCGATGTCACAGGAACACTAGCAATAAATTTTCCAAAAATACGCACTTGCCTTAATTATTTAAATATCATGTGCACATATACGCATGTGCTTTTTGTACTTTAGAAATACAATCACACAAAAATATAATTTTCTACTCAGTGACACGGGCTTTTCAAAGTAATCTAGCCACAAATCTCATCCAGGTATTTTCAAATGTTTTGTGTTAGCGCAGATCAACAGTATTAACAGATTAGACAATAACAGCTAGATAATGCACTTGACTATCTGGAAAACTCAAGGCTTCCTTAACACTACTAGGAAGGCCACGAACCCCTAATCTACCTAAGTAGTTGAATATTAAAAAGGAATATAAATAGAACTCCTAAAGCAAACAAACAAATCCAAGTATTGCCTTTTATGAAAATTGTTAAGCTTGTATCATTAAAAGCTGTACCTTCTTGGGGTTACACTTTGTTTCTTTTTTCATTGTCCTCAGTAAAAATTCTGGCATATTATTTTCAATATCTTCACGTGTTCCCTTTTTGTGCAACACTGCAGCCAAAAATGAAATCACCTTGAGAAAGAAAACAACTCTTAGTGATTATGTAGAATAATACAAACAAAATAAAGAGTTAGTTCCACCAAAAACAAACATTTAGGACAAAAATTTGAATGGTATTTAGAAACCGGATGTGGGGGATTGTTTTTTGGGTTTTTGTTTGCTTGCTTTAAATCAATCTGTTTTTAAAATGGGAACCCCTTCCCTCGGAGAATCCTGAATTCATGATCAGAGCAATTAATTGCTCTGTTTTACACTTTCACCCTGCACTCTCACCCTCCACTGTAAGTGGAGGAGTCCCAAAAGTACAGAAGAAATTATGAATGAGCCAGTGAAAATTAGAGATGTGGCATGCCTTGCAATTTTCCTCCATTTTCAAGGTACTTGAGTCTTCGATGATAAAACAGAAGGAAGAGATACTTGCTAACCATATTCCCAACACTACTTCTGCAAAAAGAAGAGGTTTAAACTAGAGGTTTTAACTAATATGTCATTTTCTGTATGTTCCATTCCTTCCAATTCCTGTTAACTTGAAAGCCTAATTTCTGTTGTGTTTGGGCTTATATTCTCTCAATTGCCTCAAACTAGTCAAGGTGATCTCCCTTTGATTATGAGGAGACACTTATTATAATACATCATAGTGGGGACAAACACTCCCACACACACTGCTCCCATGGTCATACAAAACAGGAAAAAGGCACAGAGATATCTGGCCAGAACATTCAAATCCCTAAAATCCACTTCACATCCATGGGACTAAGCAGCAAGAACCAGATGCATCATCAGAGAGGTACCCTTCTTTTGAAAATTCAACAGGACCCCTTTATTCTCAGCAGCCAGCTCCAGCCATTTCCTTTTGCAGCTGCTGCACAGCTGCTCATAGCAGGGCACATGTAAAGCTGTCATTTGTTGATTTCTAAAAAAGAGGAAATTTCCAGAGCTTTCTCCCGCTAACGATGCTGGGAAAAGAACCAGCCAGAGTGCAGGAAATGCAGGTAAAAGACCTGAAAAACATAAAGGTAGGTAATCAGAAGACAGAGGAAACCCATCACATATAGGGCCGCAGGGTGGGAAAGAGATACATAGAAGAAAAGAAAGCCAAATATTTTTATACTTAATATTTCATATAAACTGAGGCTAAGAGGAACTGCAAGTTTGCACATGTTGTTTGACTTTTTTTTTAATTCTTTCTAGAATAAGAATAAAATTCAACTAAACATAAAATCTCCGTGTGTCCTCTAGATCTTCCATTTTTGGAAGAATTATGCATCACAAATTTATAACAATAGCAAAAGGCTGTAAAAAGGCAACTCTGCTGAGAAACGTTTGGCTTTTCCAGAACAAGCAGGAAGCAACCCTAAAGGCCTTAATAGGAAACTTTAACTTATTGCAATCACTGTAAGAATCAACATCATTCTATTTGCCTCTGCCTCAACTTCAGCTTGAAATGAAAGAGCCAGTCAGGCCACTTAAGCAAAAATGTGTTCAAAAGTACAAAGAATATCAAAATACAAAAGTTTTCTAGAACTAGATGATCTTTAAGGTCCCTTCCAACCCAAACCATTCTGTGATTCTATGAAAAGTCTTTATCTCATAAACCAACCTACCATTAGAAAGAATAGGGTTCAGCCAACTGACAAACATAAAAGAAATTTTCTTTAAGACTAAATCAGTTACTTGCTACTTTTAACTAATTTTAACTAATTAACTAATTAGTTTTAACTAATTTAACTAACTTTAACTAACTTTAACTAATATTTATTCTTTTATACACACTAATCTTTTCTAAACAAGTGAAATCCTCTTTTACTTCATGTCCACTGAACTGCCTTTCCCATACTGAACTTGAAAAACATTACCTTGTGTATTTGTTATAAAACACTACTTTTCTTCAAAACGCCTACCTGTCTTCTGCAAACTTGACACTGTTCTTAAAAGAAGTAACTATCAGATGTGAATTCCACACAAGAACACAGACACTGTGTGATAAAAGCGACCAGGTCATTACAGAATCAGTTCTGAGATTCAAAAAATACAAGAAATGGAAGCAAGACAACTCAATTCCACACCCTCACCCCCAGTTTACTGCTACTTTATATAGATGCTTCTTGCTGTATGAAATCAGATATTTGCAATTCTGAGTAGAAACAAACTTCCACAACTACCAAGTTCTTAAACTGACACAGACATGAAACACGACCAAGGTTAAGTAAAACATGAGGTAAACGGATGCAGTTTAGTTTTAATAAACATCTCTTAACAGATCATCACCAGCTACACAAATCCATGATGCACTTCTAAATGCTCCATACATAGCTGTTTTGCCAGTTTAGTTCACTCACTCCTTTCCTCAAGTTTGCTACAGAACAACATTTCTTTGTTCTGATGGGTGCCTGTCAACATTCTCCTACACAGAAGGACAACAGACACTACAGCCAGAATTTGTCAGTGTAGGAATGAGCTTGCATTTGACACATGGAAGAAGACAGAAGGGGACAAAGACTAGCCACCATAAGATTCATGCTGCTTACTTAAAATTTAGCTGAAAAAGAATTTTCAAACATAAAACCCCACTAACTGTAGTCAAATAAATCAATCATTTGGGCCACACATTCAAAGCATAATGGAAAATACTTTGCTATACTTTGTCCTTTCATCAACCCAAGTCATATTTCCAACGGACTGATGAAAATAACATGGAACATCTAAGCACTTTTTCCAGAGATGGGAGCAAATGTGACTGTTCCTTCTGGTTCCCAGTACAGTCAAACTACTGGTTCCCATAGAAAAAAGGAAAAAGACATTTAAAGTACTACAGTCAGGTAAGAGCTGTAAGAAGTTTTGATATACTCCAGTGCAAATCACTGAGGATTGCTACTTGGGTATCATAAAACTTTCAACATAAAATGAATACTAACATTCTACCTACCATAACTGCCCATGCATACACTAAAATGGTCCACATCCAGTTTTGTGGCCTATCAGAAGTGAATCTTAAATGCAGCAACAGTTTCTGGCTTTACATGCTGCCCTGGATGGTCACATCCTGCCTCCTCTAACTCCACAACAGAAAAGGAAGGTTAAGCTCCATTGAGGTTATACTTTATTTTCACATCTTAGAGAAAAAAAATGCAAAAAAAAATTATCTATTCTCTCAATGTGCAAAAATCAAAGAGAATACCTGGATTGTCTTTCCAAGGCCCATATCATCTCCAAGAATACACCCTCTTTTATTAGCATAGTGTCCATACAGAAACTGGGCTCCTTCCCTTTGATAATCACGCAGGTATCTGTTAATTGTATATGGGATAAAATCACCATTGTCGGATAATTTAAAAGGAACTGCAGGAGATGGAAGACTTCGGTCAGGAAAACAAGGCTTTTCCAGATCACCATCATCAAATATTGAGCTTTTCCAGGATCCTCTACTGGCTTCAACTCTACGAAGTTCAGTTATTAGTATTTTCTTTTCTTTGGACTCCAAGAATGATACAACAGCAAATGTTTTTCCATTCTTGTCCTTTTCAATAGAGGTTATTGTTCCTTCCTGAAGTTCTCCATTTTCAAGAAAAGGGGTGAGGCATTTTTCCCCAATACGCCAATTATCTATAAAGAAAACAAACACACATACATAGTGATAAACTGGCCAAATGTAGAAAGTAACACTAAAAAAACATTGCATGTAAATTTATTTGACAAAATGCATACAACTTAAAAGATTTTACTGAAGGTAGCAGTAGAAGTAGTATACTGATTACTGTTGAGAACGAAATCCTGAGTTAGGTATTAAATTATAATTTCCTCAATTGCTGCTATTCTATAAATATCTGAAAGTCTACATGAAAAAATATCATGTAAAAGCCATATTCTGACACATTGTTGTTCCACAGTGCCTTCACACAATCAAACACTGATAAGCTGATGCCTGCAGGTTTAATGTCCAATTAACAGAACACATAAACTGGTCAAAAAATGCCTTCTATACTAGATACGCTTTTGATACTATATTTGTACTGCAGATACAAATCTAATCACATAGGAAAACATCACCTTTCTCCTAACAAAGTCTGGAACAGGTTAAAAAAAAACAACAAAAAACTTATGTTTAGAAACACCACAAGCGTACTTTAAGAACAATTAGTAGCATATAATTTGCCTATGTTGTTCATCAAAGCCGCTAGTTACTCAGTAAACTGTTTACATGGCTGTCCAGTATGGAACTGTTAAAATCTGTCCTTATATGTGGTCTCACTACGGCCTTAATACAGCGTATCAAATAATTAGCCATAGAGATGACTGAACTGCTTCATTTTCAGCTACCTCAGTTTTGCATTTCATGCACAAAGATTGTTTTTTAAATGGTATGTACGCTGCTAACAGATAAAGAGGAAGATAAGAACAGCGGTGTATGAAATGAATCCATAATGTACTGACAAAGAAAAAACCCAACAAAACAGCTCTATCAGACAAAAAGGCCTTTGCTCTTCATAGTAAAAAGAGAAAGATATAGTAAATAACAGTTGCACGCAAAGTTTTCCAGATCTGAGCCCAGGAATTGTTGGTCTGTTTTGTTTGTGGAAACAATTTCCCTGCCAAGCCATCCCCTCAAAAGAAAAAGTGAGGAAAGTATATGATTCACTTCAGAACTTTCATTGTTTCTTATCTACTTGTTGGAATAAGTTCTGCCACTTCTGAGAAGGTTATTATCAGCAGGAGTGAGAGGCACCTAAGATTTTTATGGGAAGGAGCAAAAGAGAGAGAATCTTGCATCAATAACATACTAGTTAAATCAGTGATAAGTACACTTCATTTTTAAAAAATTACAAAATTATATATGCTAAAAGAAAATAAAAGCATTCATATAGACCATTATTCTGTAACCAGCATTGGCCATAAATTGACATCCAGGTAGCAATAAAAATAGCACAAGCATACAGAATAACTCTCTTCTGAAATTCTTTGTCCTTAAAGTATTCTTTTAGCAACAGAGATTTCCTGGGCCAGGTGTGGTTTGTTTGCCTAGCAAACACATCAGTGGACCTCTCTCTCTCAAGTAGCTGTACTCCACCTTCATCAACATGCAGATTTCTTGTATTCAGTGTCACCGACTATGAATTTGACAGGTCTGCTCTCCAACACCTGACAAGCTTTTGCCTGCTATGAACTTGGATTCCATAACCTAGACTGATGGCCCATTAGTTCTTATATTAATAAGACCATAAACCATGACCTCTCCATTAGTTTCATATTTTTTCAGTGATCCTTCATAATGGCCCCATCATCCTTGATAAGTTCAAGCCCATACTCTGTGACATAAGCTCCTCCACACCTTCTCAGAAACCTGAAGCTCAAATGTACCTTTTTGAGGCACTGGGTGAAGTACAGAAAGTATATACAACAAATCATACAGAACTAATATTTAAATTTTAAGGTGTTTGTACTGCCTCTCACACATGCTTAAATCTGTGCAAAAAGATGTGCACGTGAACTTCTCCCAATAGTATCTAGTCTTTAAGCAACTATTCAAAATAAAGTTAAGACTGAAAAAATGAAACCAGCTATATGTAGCACACTGTTAAATATGCAAAACAAAGTTTAAAATAAGGGAACATTTCCGTAACTATTGTCTTTTACGGTAACATCTGAAGTGACAGATGAAATTAAAGACTCTAAAATTAAAACTACAATTTAAGAAGACAGTGCCTTTCTTTTTAACTAAGCATTTACTTGAGTTTCATAAGTTGCATATGACTTGTCAGAATTAGGGATCCAGGTGCAAAACGGAATAAATCACATTGGACAACAGTTTCAGTATTACCAACCCGCAAACCTAGTGAGAAACAAGAGAATGAAAAAAGGGAAAGAAAAAAGCAAAAAAAATATATTAAGGACACCACTGCTACAAGACCCCAGAAACCAGTGCTGTATAAACCAAAGCAAAAAATGGCTCCTGAAACTAGCCTGATTCACTAACTTCTTGGGCTTTGTAGCATGGGTACTGGACACTTGTCATCAATGAAGAAAGACGGTATTTCAGACGCCTGCTTACCCCTTCTATCACAGTTGAAAAAAACATGCCATTAATATATTGACTGTACTAAGCGATGCTGCTAATGGCCTAGTCACACACTAGTTCATTTCAACAAGTACTCCTCAACAGAGAGAGCAAAATGCCTTCTAACTGCTGAGGTTTATCCACTTAACGCACAGTACAAAGGTATTTTACACTCTAATAAATGGCTCTAAGAATTCAAGGCTACTATAAAGCAAAAATACTGCCTTTCTTAAATTGCAAACTTTAACTACAAAGTCGTTACATAAAAAAGGCTAAAAACCCTAAAATGTTGTCTTCCAAAAAGAGATGATTTGAGTTCACTTAGCCACGTGCTTCCACTTGTCCCAAGAAACAAACTCAAATGTTTCTGAGAAACAGAACCGGTTTTAAAAAGGTTCTCTGACTTAATGTTTCTGACACGCACGCACCTACGCTTCGCTCCTTGGTGAGGCCTCGCAGGGCCACGGCACAGAGAGATGCCCAGCAATTTCCACACCTGCCCTCTTTTCCACCTGGGCAAGCGTGAATAAGCATGAGGCACCTGAATAGAGCTCTGGAAAGACAGACAAAATATGCTTACCTGGGACACCATCACCCATTTTAAATTATGGCCATGCAAGGCCCCACGGAGCCTGTGAGAGAGGGCACCCGGGGGCAGATGGGGACCAGAAGCCAGCCGGGCCCGCCGCTCTAGGGGCCTACCGCCACAGTAAGTGGGGGGCACCGGGCCGCTCTAGCGCCCGCACCCCTTCGCTGGAGACCACACGGGGGGCAAGACACAGCGAAGAAGGGTTTGAGGACGCCCGGGGGGCGCCGAGCAGTCACGGCCCGTCAGGGACGGAAACCGTCGCCTGCCCCTCGCCCCCCCCCGCCATCGCCGAACCCGATCAGGGCCGGGCGGGCAAGAACTGTGCCCGGGGACGTGAGGGAGCGGCCCCTCGGTCCCCGACCCGCCACGGCAGGCCGGGCCGCAGCCCGTCACCGGGGCGGGGACCGCCGGAGGAGCTGCGCGGCGGTGCCGCGGCTCTCAGGGACACAGCGGTGAGGGAGGAGGAGCGCGAAGTATCGCGAGATTTGCTGGCGGTGTCGCGAGAGGCGGGCGGGGAGGAGTCGGGGCCTGGGGCTGGGCCCTGGCCCGGGCCCTAGGCCTGGCCTTGTAACGGGCGCGGTGCTGTCCGGCGTCCCCGCTGTGGCGGAACCCTCTGGGGCAGTCGGTAGCTGCGGTGCTGTGGCCTGGAGGGCGGCCCTGGGTGCTGGTGGGGCGACTGCCCCGGGAAGGCCAGCGTAGGGCCTGGAGTAAGGCGGGAGGGCGGCCTGGCGCCGTATTAGGAACCCCAAATTAAGTTGTTTTTTGCAGAGAAGCGACCAAAGCAGAGTGTAGTATGTGTGGTGGCGGCGTACAGGCCTGTACTCCGTGGGACAGATGTGGCACATTGGCCCTGAATGTAGCCTGTGTGGAGCATCACTACTCTAGCTGGAACCGAGTTTCCTCCTAACGCAACCCTTGTTTGTACCAGTCTGTAGAGGAGGCAAAAAAAAGGGGATCAAAAAGTTGGTTTCTGGGAAGTTGTGCAGGTAAAGAAGCAGGGGGAACAGCTGGTATAACAGAAGGTGGAACTAGTGCTCTGGCAAGCATCGGGCTTGCTTCTTGCGTAGTAGAGAGGAGTTAGCTGCAGTGTCATCATGGGAGCATAGAAACATTGTCTAAGTTGGAAGGGACCTTGCGGAGTCCAACCATCAACCTAAGGCTGACGAAGTCACCACTAAACCATGTCCCTCAGCACCACATCTACCCATCTCTTAAATACCTTGAGCAATGGTGATTCCAGCCCTTCCCTGGGCAGCCTGTTCCAGTGTTTGATAACCCTTTCACAGAATCAGAATCACAGAATCTTCTAGGTTGGAAAGGACCTTAAAGATCATCTTGTCCAACCATCAACCTAATTTTGACAAAAATAAACACCCACACAACAAGCAAAAAGCAACACCATTACTAAACCATCTCTCCCAGCACTACATCAACCTGTCTTTTAAACACCTTCAGGGATGGTGCCTCAACCACCTCCCTGGTAAGCCCATTCCAATGTCTGATAACCCTTTTGGTGAAAATTTTTTTCCTAATATCCAGCCTGAACCTCCCCTGGCATAACTTGAGGCCATTTCCTGTCGCCTGTGACTTGGGAGAAGAGACCGACCCCCACCTCTCTACACCCTCCTTTCAGGGAGTTGTAGAGAGCAATAAGGTCTCCCCTCAGCCTCCTCTTCTCCAGGCTGAATAACCCCAGCTCCCTCAGCCTCTCCTCATAAGACTTACTCTCCAGACCCCTCACCATCTTTGTTGCTCTTCTCTGGACCCGCTCCAGCACCAAGATGTCTATTTTATAGTAGGGAGCCCAAAACTGGACACAGTACTCCAGGTGAGGCCTCACCAGTGCCGAGTACAGGGGGACAATCACCTCCTGAGTGCTATTCACCACACTGTTCCTGATACAGGCCAGGATACCATTGGCCTTCTTGGCCACCTGGGCACACTGCTGGCTCACATTCAGCCAACAGTTGACCAACACCCCCAGGTCCTTTCCAGTGAAGAAATTTTTCCTGATACCCAATCTAAACCTCCGTGGGCATACTTTGAGGCCATGTCATCTTGTCCTATCACTTTTTACTTCAGAGAAAAGACTGACCCCCAAACTCTCTACGACCTCCTTTCAGGTAGCTGTAGAGAGCTAAAAGGTCTCCCCTGGGTCTCCTTTTCTCCAGCAGGGTGTGAAGCAGACATGCAGCAAGATCTTACATTTGGAGAAAAGGCTAAAGCAGAGAGAGGCTCGTGTTCTACCTCTGCCCATTTTCAGAAGAGCTTAACTGGATGCAGTAATACTTTGCAACTTGTAAACTCAATCAGTAACAACCATCTTTTCCTTGCTGAAAAAATCCAGCCCCACCAAGAAATCTGTCCAGATTGCCTCAGACCTTGGTAGCGATTTAATAGAATGCCACATGAAGGGTATGAGTTCCCAGATCCTTGCCATTACTTAGTCAAAATGCTTTAACGTGCATTTAATAGTGCAATACTAAGTAGTACCACTTATGAAAATTAAGAATTTATAAATATCATGCAAAATCTATTTTTAAACAGCTTTTATTATTTTTTTAATGCAGGAGACATAAGTTTGGGATGAGTCTGTGTCATTGTTTGTAATTATCTGATAACTTCAATCATTTTAATGACATGTTAAGGAGGAATTAAGCATTAGAGAAAACATCATCCTGGCACGTGCAGTAAAATTCCGGACAATGAAGACGGATAGTCAGACTGGCTAATCAAAATTCTACATCATACAATATTTTCAGAAACAAGGCAAGGCAATAAATTTTCTAATTCATGGGTCTATGTGCTGTTTCTGCATGCAGCTGACATGCAGGCAGTTCTAAGAGTAATGAAAGCTTGTGCAACCCGGATCAATGTTAAGTTGCTTCTTTAAGTTGTGTGCTATTAGCCAGAATCTTCTTCTAACAGAAGTTAATGAAAAATATATGGTTTTTGATTAGCCAGCTATATTAGAGTAATGGGAGAATAGCAAGCATGAAAGCACTAATACAGTTGCTGCAACAATAAACTAGATGAGTGTCGGGCACCATATATCTTGGAGAAGGTTGTTCAAAAATAAAAAGTAATATATAACCAATAAATTACATTGTTTTAAAAATATAGATGTAGTCAAGCACTTAACTGTATTCATTCCAAAGGAATGTGCAAGAACTATACCATCATAAAACCAGAGCTGAAAA
Organism: Calidris pugnax; assembly: GCF_001431845.1. Lineage (NCBI taxonomy): Eukaryota > Metazoa > Chordata > Aves > Charadriiformes > Scolopacidae > Calidris > Calidris pugnax. The sequence goes on along the minus strand of NW_015090766.1, from coordinate 2,704,647 downwards.
GAGCGTGACATTTCCAATTTTAAAAATTTGGCACAATACGCACAATATAACTGTATCATGATCTCAGATACTTAATACGCCTCAGCCCGCAAAGCATCTTAGAAAAATCAGTGAGAATATAGGCTCTGATTGTAGAGCAAGCTTTTAAATTGGACAATGTATAAAGATAAATGGATATTTTGCATTTGATTCTTGCTGAGATACTTGTCTTTACTAAGGACTCTTTCATGCAGAGTACAGCTATTATTTTATAGTCACAAATACAATACTATGACTTCAAAATATACAGACATAAGAAACAGATTAAACTCTTGTTTAAACACTTAATTTTTTCTAATAAGCAGGCACTAAAATCTGCCTACACACCAAGGATCCTGTTCTGCTTTTATGTCAGTGGTAAAACCTCAGTGGCTTAGCTGAATTGCACCTAAAAATCCCGGTGGAGGTACTAGGATGAGTCCCCATGACAGTTAGGCACGCTATTGTAACTCTTCCCTCAAGGAGGCAGGACAAAGGGAGGAACACACCCTTAACAGGAGCAGTTGGTTACCATGTCAACAGGTAGTTTTCCTCTGACCGTTTAGATTCTTCTCACAAATTACAAGATGTTTCTGTATCTTTACTCCACTTTGAAAAAAAAAAAAGCTAGAAAACAAGCTGGCCCATAACAAAAATGTTTTCCAAGATCAGGGAATTACATGGTTTGTCATATATCTTTGAAAGTTTCTAGAGTAGTGACACAGTGAAAGACTCAATAACCAGAGTTATTAACAGGCATTCTTTATTTGCAGTGCCAGACAGGTAGGGGACGCGTTCCGATGGTCAAGGGGTTCAGGCTTATATTTCAGCAGTACATGCATATTCATATTACTTCCCGTAACCGTTTAACATATTCGTTATCCTTCTGAGAACTCATTGTCATAGGTATTCATCTCTATTCACATGCATGTTGCCATGTCTAGGGTCCTCACCTACTCTGGTGGTCTTTGTAGCCTTGCTCCACCAGATTCAGTCTGAAGCGATTTTGCTGGGCTGTGTCAGCTTTAGCAAGCTGCCATTTCCCTTATCTCTCAGGATGTTGTATTCTCTGCCATTGTGGCTCCTGCTTGCCCCAGCCCTCCCTGTCTAGCGAGCACAATTTGCCTATCTGAGCCCCCTGCTCTATGCCAGCTTCCCACACCAGTTCCCCTCTTTTCTATGTACAAAGTGATTTCCTTCGCCGCGCTTATAAAACTCCATTATCAGTCAATGTTTTCTTAAAATATTTTCCAGTTTCCACCTGATGTTTGATTCGGTTACATTTCCAGTTTTCATAATTATCTAGGTATTCTTTACAACACCGAAGGGCACATTGTATGATTATACATGTTATCTGTAATATTTTGCATTAACTCAACATATAAATATTGATGCCACACTGTTACAATCTTCATTATGCAAACAAATATGACTGTTATTAAACAACCCATCTTAGTGTCTCTGAAGTTTCAATTTCACAGGTCCGGTGGGCTCCGAGGTCCACTGTTCTACAGGATCAGGAGCTTTCTTTGCTCGACTGCCGTGGATCCAGGCAGGTCGCTCCTTGATCTTAATTGCAGTGGAGGTAGTCAACAGTACCTGGTAAGGTTCACTCCGTTTTTCCTGAAGAGGGTCTCCTGAAAAATTCTTAACCTATATCCAGTCTCCAGGGTTAAAAGGATGAATAGGTTTATCTAATCCTCGAGCTCTAGTATTTAACACCCACTTGTTAATTCTGTCTAGTTGTTGTCTTAGAGCTATTATCTATTTTGTCAAATGCTGTTCTCCCACCTGGTTCAAGTCCTCTCCCTGATAAGGCATGTAATATATTCTACCATACAAAATTCCAAAGGGACTTCGGCCTTCTTTGGCCTGTGGCTTGGCTCGTATCCTTAGCAGTGCTAAAGGTGAAGCCTGTACCAGTACATATTAGTTTCTTGACAAATTTTAGCAATCTGCTGTTTGATTAAGTGATTCATTTTTTCTACCTGTACACTTGCTTGTGGCCTGATTCACATTCCACTAATAATCCACACTTTAGCAATTTCTCTATGATTCTTTCCATCCCTTTTCTATCTTCTATTTTCAAGGGGTATTGCCTAAGGCGGACTTTATGAACGCCTTGTTTTAGCTCTACTTTTATAGGTATTGCATTCATTGCTCTGCCTGGGGTGTCTGTGGCCCAAACAGCTGGATATGTCTGATTTATTATTTCTTTTTTCCATGGGGAGTCACCAGCAACCAGACTTGGGGTTACTAGTGATAAGCTGAGAATTTCTGTAAGGTTTTCTTTGTTCACTTTTAGTTCCATTCTTCCATGATTAAAAGAAATATTGGAACCCAATCTTTCTAGTAAGTCTCTTCCCAATAAAGATTTTGGAGAATTTGGCAAGTATAGAAATTGGTGCACCCCAGTTGCTTTTCCTAGTTTCAGTTGCAAAGGTTTCGCAAAGAAAGCCTTTTCTGGTTGGCCAGTAGCACCTACCACATCTATAGAGTCCTTGCTTATAGGTATTGATTCTTGATTCAAAACAGAAAAAGAGGCTCCTGTATCTACCAGAAAATCTACCTCCTTTTCCGTGTTCCCTAGCTTTGTGGTGACCAGTGGATCCGCTTGGGTAGATGCCCCAGGTCCCCGCCAATCTTCCTCCTCCACTGAAGCTAATAATGCTTGGGGTTTCCCCTGGAGCTGTGGACATTCATCTTTCCAATGTCCTTCCCTTTTCTAAGGCCATTACCAAGCATTCCTTCAATCCACATTCCTTATGCCAATCGGGGTTGTCCCTCAACACCTGAAACATATCTGCATGCGTAACTTCGTATGCAGATTTTCCTTCCCTTTGGAGGAAAAACATCAGGTCCCTCATGGTATTAAAATCCACAGTACCATTCAATGGCAACTTGTGTCCATTATCCAAATTGTACAAGGGCCACCACCAATTACAATACTTCCTAAGAGTTTTCTTACATAATGTCCCTCCTGATATTCCACTAAGTTCCTTCCAATGTGCCAGGACACATCCTAAGGGGAATCTTTTGGGTATGCTTTGCTGGTCGCCCCTTACTGATTCTTTAACTCTCTTCCGTTATTTCCACAGACTACTCGTTCAGGCTGCCCCAACCGTTCTATCTTATCCCAGTCTGACCAGTTGCTTTTGCACTGAGTACACCAAAAATCGTTTCCAAATCAGACCCACACTTGTTCACCACACTCAAAACATTTAAAAACAAAGATTAGCTTACATGAAAAATCTCTCCATCCGTGTATCGGACACCACTAGTCAGGACTGTGATATATTGTAGTTACCTTTTCAGACATAGACATACACTTTGTCCGTCTCCAGCCGTTTCCCTCTGGAATGGATGGAACCAAGGATCAGGACTCCATACTTGCTTCACAGCCCTGCTGTGTTTCACGCACACTCACTCACACACTATTTAGCAGCAATAGAGGTGACATAGGTCTAAGCTGACAAAATATATGATCACAAAAATAACACACATATCAAAAAGATCAATACACAAATCAAAATAGTGCAAATAAACAATATCATAGACCACATTTGTAATTCCAAATACCCAAACCAAGTATGCACCAGATATCAACTAGATGATCTTTAAGGTCCCTTCCAACCTAGATGATTCTATGATTCTACGATCTAACATGCATACGGAACCTCATGTAGAATGTCTACTCACAGTTCCAAATACCAAAACCAAGTATGCACCAGATATCAATTATCTAACGTGCATACGGCACCCCGTGTAGAACATCTTCTACTTATTACGGGCACCTTCCAAACTAAGGTATACCTAATCCAAAACCAACCCCAAAAAAAACCAAACCACAAGAATGCCTTACCAGGATGGTCCTTGTCTGCTCCCGCAGTGAGCCGGGTGAGTCAAGGAGTCCCACCGGGAAATCCTGGGGGCACCCAGTGAGTCCTCTTTCTGAGATCCTGCAGCTGAGCAGAGTCTGTCCCATCTGGGATAGCTAATTGACGCAGTGAAAGACTCAATAACTGAAGTTATTAAGCAGGCATTCTTTATTTGCAGTGCCAGACAGGTAGGGGACGCGTTCCGATGGTCAAGGGGTTCAGGCTTATATTTCATCAGTACATGTATATTCATATTACTTCCCGTAACTGTTTAACATATTCGTTATCCTTCTGAGAACTCATTGTCATAGGTATTGATCCCTATTCACATGCATGTTGCCATGTCTAGGGTCTTCACCTACTCTGGTGGTCTTTGTAGCCTTGCTCCACCAGATTCAAGATTCGGTCTGAAGCGATTTTGCTGGGCTGTGTCAGCTTTAGCAAGATGCCATTCCCCTTATCTCTCAGGATGTTGTATTCTCTGCCATTGTGGCTCCTGCTTGCCCCAGCCCTCCCTGTCTAGCGAGCACAATTGCCTATCTGATCCTCCACTAAGCCCCCTGCTCTACGCCAGCTTCCCACATAAGTAGAAAAGTCCTTCTTCCAGGAAGTCTTTCTAGCTCAAGGTAGAAGTTATTTGCTAGTATGTCAAAAATATCTCACACCATGTTTCTGCAGGGAAAGGTTTGTAAAAGGATTTAATTTTGAAAAGCCGTTGCCATTACTGAAAAGTTGAATATATCCAAACTCTATATGAAAATTTGAGCTCGGCTCATATTTAGCTTAGTTTAGATTTCACAAGAGAAGTGTTAGGCTCAAATAACAACCAAAATGAATAGGATAATGGGGATAAGCACTTTTTAAATATGTGCTATATCCCTGAAAGCATTTCACATGTAACATTATGGCCTTCCTTTTCTGTTCTTTGACAGAGAGAAGAGATAAATTAACTGATGTGCATCTAAAAAGGGCAGTTTAATTACATTTACGGCATACTCCACAGTCAGTATGTCTGAAGACAAAGCTGGTGATTCTCAGATGCACTCGGCATTTGCAAGTCTAACTGAAACCCAAGGAAAGCACAGGCACCTAGAATTTTTGAAAATGCAGGTTAGTTGTTTAATTCTATACTAAAAAAAAGAAGAAGTGGTTCAATTCAGTGGTATTAATTAAGTATGGCGGCATTATAAGTGCTACAAAGAGAAACTCAGTAATCTGCTGTACAGTGAATTAACATTTTGGAAGGCCTTTTGTTCTCTCCAGCAGTTTGTTTGCCACAGTATTTTACACATTACTCAGTAACAGTATTCAAGAACTCTCAGAGTTCATCATGGGAATCAGGCCAATGGTGCTCTGGAGTGTGTACACTAATGCACACCCCCCAGGGATCAAAGAAGGGACATTCGAGCCCGTGTGTGCTGCTGCAAGGCTACTCTCTTTGCAATCACAGAGACGTGGGAGGACAGCTGAAATGACTGAAGTGCTGCTGCAGACAGACCTGCAGAATGAGGCAGGACAGCAGGGAGCAGAACTGGTGTTTTATGTGAGAGCGGCAGGGATACATGGAGTTCTGCCTGGTCTGTAGTGACCAGGTGCACTCCTGGATCTTGAGAGAGGGGAACAAGACAAATAGTAGGATCATAACCTTGGGCTTCAGGAGATCAGACACATGACTGACCAACCTATTAGCCTTCTGCAATGAAATTACTAGTTTGGTGGGCTAGGGGAGAGCAGTGTATGTTGTTTATCTTGACTTCAGCAGGGCTTTCACCACTTTCTCTCTTAACGTCCTCTATATAGAGGCTGATGAAGTATGGGCTGGATAAATGGGCAGTGAGGTGGATTGAAAACTGGCTGAACTTCAGAGCTTAAAGGACTATTATCAGCAATCCAGCTGCAGTCCCATTACTAGTGGAGTATTTTGGAGTCTGATACTGGAGCCAGTTACTGGCCACTTCATTAATGATTTGGGTGGTTGGACAGAGTGCATACTCAGCAAGTTTACAGATGATACACAGTTGGGAGGAGTGGTTGACAGGCCAAATGCTTGTGCTGCCATCTAAGAGGGACTGTGACAGGCTGGAGAAATGGGTAGGCAGAAATCTCATGAAGTTCAGTAGAGCCCTGCACTGGGGGTGAAATAATCCCATGCAGCAGATAGGCTGGAGATAACTAGTTGGAACGCAACTTTGCAGAAAATGACTTATGGGTCCTGGTGGGTTGCAAGTTGGTCATGAGTCAGCTGTGCACCCTGGCAGCACAGGAAGCTAGTAGTATCTTGGGCTGTGCTAGGAAGACTCTTACCCAGCAGGTCAAGGGAGGTGATCCTTCCCCTCCTTTCAGCTCAGGTGAAACCACAGCTGAAGTGCCACCTCCAGTTCTTGGATCTCTACAACCAGAAAGACATGCACACACTGGAGAAAGTCCAAGATCATGAAGATGAAGAGATTGAAGCATCTGACCATACCAGAAGAGGCTGAGAACTACAATAAAATGTGTAGCCTTGAGAAGTCTCAAGGGAGATATTGTCAGTGTGCCCGAATACCTAATGTGAGGGTATGAAGAGGATGAAGTCATACCTTTCTCATTGGTGCCCAAGACAAGAGACAATGGGCACAAACTGAAACTGGAAATATCACCAAACAGGAAAAGCTCTGAGGGTGGCCAAACACTGCCACACACTGCCACAGTTGCTCAGGGAGGTCATGGAATCCCCATCCATAGAAATATTCAAAACCGAACTGGATTTAGGCCTGAACAACCTGCTTTGAGGTTGGACTAGATGTTCTCAAACGAAAGGTGATAAACTTTTTAGCAGGGCCTGTTGTTACAGGAAAAGTGGTAATGGTTTTAAACTAAAGGAGGGTAGATTCAGACTAGCTGTAAGGAAGAAATTTTTTATGATGAGGGCGGTGAAACGCTGGAACAGGTTGCCCAGAGAGGTGGTAGATACCCCATCCCTGGAAGCATTCAAGGTGAGGTTGGACAGGGCCCGATCTAGTTGAAGAGGTCCCTGCCCATTGCAGGGAGGTTGAGCTAGATGACCTTTAAAGGTCTCTTCCAACCCAAACTATTATATGATTCTTTGATCCTAACCTCAGCCATTCTGTGATTCTTTGAAGAAGTCTGTAGGCCAAACTGAGTTCTGGCTAACAGTTATGCTGTCTATCATTTAAAAATTAGGAGTTTTAAATACCAGGCAGATTGACTAGCCAGAGTCCTGTCTATCCTGTAGCCTAGTGCCAAAAGACATGGCACCAGTACTTACCTAGCTATATGCATATTTCCAGTCTCATCTTCCAGTTATTCTTAGTGACTTGTAAGATCTTCAAGTCCTTCTTTTTATGTCGTCAATTGTAAAATAAAAGCTTGAAATTGCTGATTAAGGACGTTTAGAAATGCTGCACAACACTTTAATGTGTGCACAACACATAAAAAATAGATAACACCTTAAGAGTTTAACTCAATAAATCAGATATCCCTTGTCTTGTTAACTCATTCTCCAAAAAGAGTCTAGCCAGTCCTAAATTTTACTAACTCTTAGAAGCCAGGGTAATATAATTCTTATAACCTGCTGCAAAATTGTCCTTTAAAGTTTGTCTGCCAGATGATGTGTTATTCAGCTTGAATAAACCTCAGAGACTGATTCCACAAGTGTTATGAAGTATTGATTCATTTCCTTCGAGTGTCTGGTTAAAGAGTGACTTGAGGAAAATGCAAAGTTTTGTCCTTAAATAAATATTGTATATAAATGGATCATGTCAGCAACACTCAGATTTCATGATTGCCTGGAGTGGGAACTGGATAATGAGGTTTGTCAGCTCCATTGGATTTGTAACAGATATTTGTGTAGGGCAGTTTTGAATGTTTCAGAAAAATATGTGAACATTCGAAAGGCCTGTGGGCCAGTCTCAGTTATGCTCTGGGTCTGGTTAAACCAAATCAGCATAATTGTTCTTCAGAGGATCTTTTATTATGTGTTACACATTTCACTTTACAAATAAAAATTATTTCAGAAATGGAACAGAGCTTTCCATTAGGAATAGCAGTCATAGAAATGGTTTATGGAGATTACAGTTGAGTTTGGTTCCCGTAATCCCTTTTTCCCTTGAGGAAAAAATAAAAAGTATTTGCTTCCTCAGGTTTAATTTCACATTTTTGAGTTTTGATTGACGGCAAAGCATGAAGGGAAAGACTTAAAAGCACCACACATGCAGAAAGGGATGGGAAAATGTACTAAAACTGGAAAGACTCCGTTTTTTATTTTCTTTTTTGGGGGCTGTAACTTGGCAAGCTGTTCTCAAGAGATAAACAACTCATGATTTAAAGCCTCCTAAGCAGATAAGATGCAAATGTGATCTGATTTGGGAGACTGGGACATGCAGCTTTCATAACTAATCACAAAACCTGGAATACACAACCCTTGTAAACAGCCATCCTTCTTAATCACCAGGTCCAGCTGAGCCAAAGCATTTCTAATCGACTGAAACTGTAGGGTTACCTTGGAAATGTGATGCCAGCTAGGCTCCTATGATGATCCAAAAATAAAGAAAAATTGCATGTAGTTATCCTCTTAAACATACATCTTTTTTTTCCTTTCTCACTTGTTTTAGGCAATTTACCCCATTACTTACCTCATGTTACACTTTTGAGGAAACAAGCAGAGACATACACACAAACACAGAAAGACATATTAGGAAGCAACTCTGAAGCTCTCTTAAAAAGATACGACTCTTGTTTATACAAAAAATCCTATTCCAATACTGTGATTAGAATGCAGTGTTTTATACCAGCTACTTCCTGTGCTGCTGCTTTTTGTTATCTATACAACACAACCCACAAAACAGGGTAACTTGGTGAAGTGGCAGTTTTTAGGGGAATATTATAGCTGTGTACAAATAAGTTAAAGATGTAAACTGGAGCTAGAAAAGCTAAATTGGGGGCTTGTCAAACAATTCAGCAGTCAGTTCCCCTAAAGCATGTAAGAATGATACATGTTCATGTGGAAGGCAGGGATATTTTTGTTCCTGGAGGATTTTCCCCAACTCTGAAGTCAGTTAACCTCTTTTACTAGGAGGATCATAGTGTCTTTGGTGCCAGAAACCACAAACGTCTGGGGCCAGTATGTCAGAGATTATTTCTGCTAAATCAGCTCTCAATATAACAAAAATATTAAACCAGTAACCCAAGCACAGAGACATTTCATAACATAGTGGGAACTGCACTGTGAAGCATATCTTTGACTTAGAGAAAGTCTGAGTTCCTGCCCATTGTTTACTGTTATGTAAAAAAAAACAAACAACCACCAAAACCCAAACCCCCAACTTTTTGTGACACAAGCAACAAATTGCAATACTAGAAATACTACTGGTAGACTTTTCCAATTCTTTGCTGATGGATAACATTGAAGTTAAAATAGGAGAAATGGCATTATATGGTTTCTAAAGCATCAAATGAATTATGAAGCCAGTTAAATATAAAGTTAATTGAATTAAAAAGAATAATCAGAAATACATTAAATATTAAATGAAAAAGCAGGTTGCCATGCATGCCTTTTATTTGGTTAATGCCACTTACAATTGTGACACTTACAGTTACAATCTGATCATTATAATAGGTAACATCTCTGTTAGGTTTATTCAAAACGTCCTATCAGTACATGCATATGTGGTGTCACTGGCTCCCAAACAAACTGAAGCCCATTCCAAGTTTGTAATTAAGGCTTCCAAATGCAAGTATCAACAATTAAAACTTATTAAAGACACCAAATAGTAAACTTGATTCATATCCCATGGTAGCTTTTACTGCCCAAATGAAACATACATGACTTCCTCCAATGTAAGCAAATTCTCAGTTACTTTGAACTTCTCTTATTTTCTGTGATACACTTTGTCCAGTAAATTCTGAGTTGATGCCAGATTTTTTTCAAGATGTAATAGAGTAAGTTATTTGTAAATCACAGAAAGAAACAATATGGCTTAAAAAAGGAGTTACTGCTACTGTTAAAAACATACATGTTTTTTCAAGCTTTAATTGATCTCAAAGACAGGTAGTAAGCTTCCTTATAAAATAATTCTTAAAACCAAGTAAAACCCAAATATTCAGTCTTACTCTAGAATTGGACCTTATGTGTTTTTCTTAATTTTGAACAGAACAGATTTCTATCCTTTTGGTAATATTTGCTATTAATTTAGGTTTAAATTACAGTTTTTGCTAGCACAGTTTAAGAAACAGACCAGGGCCAAAGAATGGGAGCATTTACTGGAGTTCTGGAAGAACACTTTTGCTTCTGGGGATGATTGCTTGCAGACATGTAATCAATAGGGCAGCACTAAACAAAGGACCTGCCTTCTTCAGCATGTTGCTTTCTCATGCTGAATGCTTCATTTTGCCCTCCAAAACCAAAGAAGAGTCATGATTTAAGTATAGTAAGTAAATAAAGCCAAAAGAGGGAAAAAAAAAAAAAAAAAGCCAGCAAGGAAGACAAAACCACAGGATTCAATTGCTTGTGCTTCTGTACAGGGTTACCAAGGTACTCCCACAACATTCATGATTACTGCTAGTCCAGAGCTTACAAGCCCTTTCCAAATTCATCAGTCCTTTCTGGGTCAGTCCTAGGGGCTGATTCTGTCCATGTGGGTCTTGGCTTGTAAGTATAAGGCACAAGTAACTGACTCCCTACTCCAATTCCTGTAAGTAGTCCATCAGCTTCACAGAAAAAAAAAAAAAAAAGGACATGGAAAAAATCCATATCTGCAGTCACAGGTATAATTAAAGAGAAAAAAAATAGCAGAAAAAATGTTCCCAAGAGGATTCTTATCACAGGCAGTCACTCACATTGTATGTCTTTTTTCTGTCTTAAAGAAGAGATTAACTTCTCACTTGTACCCAGCTTTATGTGTGTAGGTGGGAGGGAATAATTTTATTTTAAGACAGATGTGCTGTTACTATGACTTCACTGATGTTTATCATCTAACTACTACAACTACTGGAGCCATAAAAATAAATTGAGTAGTAGCAGCCACAATAAGGATGAGGCAGAGGAGAGAACTTCTAAGTCCGATTGTTGCCTTCAGGTTCTGCATCTTTGGTACGTTATGAATAGCTTTTGCATTTATGTGCATTCTTGTAATGTTTTATAAAATACTTTAGGCAAAATACAGAAAGATTAAAAAATATCAATTAGTAGGTGGCTGTATTAATTTATACTTGTATGTATATGAAGTTGTATATGGGTGGACTGTTCAGTGGATAAGGAACTGGCTGGATGGTCACATCCAGAGGGTAGTATTCAATGGCTCTAAGTCCAGATGGAGAGCAGTGACAAGTGGTGTCCCTCAAGGGTCCGTGCTGGGACCGATACTGTTCAACATTTTTATCAATGATATAGACAGAGGGATTAAAGGCACCGTCAGCAAGTTTGCAGACAAGACCAAGCTGTGTGGTGTTGTCGATACACCAGAGGGATGGGATGTCATCCAGAAGGACCTGGACAGGCTGGAGAGGTGGGCCCAGGTGAGGTTCAACAAGAACAAGTGCAAGGTTCCTGGGCTGGAACAATCCTCGCCATCAGTACAGGCTACGGAATGAGTTTTTTTTTTTTATTTAGAAAGTATCCCTGAGGAAAGGGACTTGGGGGTGCTGGTGGATGAGAAGCTGGACATGAGCAGGCAGTGTGCACTTGCAGCCTGGAAGGCCAATCATATCCTGGGTTGCATCAAAAGATGCATTGCTAGCAGGTCCAGAGAGGTCATTCTTCGGCTTTACTCTGCTCTGGTGAGACCTCACCTGGAGTATTGTGTGCAGGTCTGGAGCCCTCAATATAGAAAAGATATGGACCTGATGGAGTGGGTCCAGTGGAGGGCCACAAGGATGATCAGGGGGTTGGAGCACCTCTGCTATGAGGACAGGCTGAGGGAGCTGGGGTTGTTCAGCCTGGAGAAGAGGAGGCTCCAGGGAGACCTCAGAGCGGCCTTCCAGTACCTGAAGGGGGCCTACAGGAAGGCTGGGGAGAGCCTGTTTACAGGGAGAGCCTGTAGTGACAGGACGAGGGGCAAAGGCTTTAAGCTGGAGGAGAGCAGATTTAGATTGGATATTAGGAGAGGGTTCTTTACTGTGAGGGTGGTGGAGCACTGGAACAGGTTGCCCAGGGAGGTGGTTGAGGCCCCTTCCCTGGAGATATTCAAGGTGAGGCTCGATGAAGCCCTGGGCAACCTGGTCTAGTTGGGGGTGCCCCTGCTGACTGCAGGGAGGTTGGACTAGATGACCTTTGGAGGTCCCTTCTGGCCTGGACCATTCTATGATTCTAAGTTAATATACCCACTACAAAGTAGCACAGTCAAGTCAATTTTCTACAGAATCTGGGGTGTTCATTTACAACAGAATATTTGTATAGATATACAGAAGAAAAGACCTAATTTCTTAAACTTTTGCTTAATGCACATTTTTCTGGTCAGTACCATCCTTTCACAGCAGACAGTAGAACAAATACATTTAGCTGGGTGAACTTAAGTTTTAGCTTAAGTGATTTTCTAAACATGATTGAGAATAGTACATAATGTACAATGTGCAAATGAGAGCCTAGGTTATTATGTCATCTCAGAGAGATCACAGCAGGGAGAAAGACCTCCACCTTATTTCTGAAAAGCCATGTAATCTTGATTCCTTTAAAAAAAAAAACAACCAAAAACAAAAAGAAGGCTGCTCTTAACTCTTGTGAGGTAATAGGTTACTTTGACAATGTCAGATTTATGTATGTATCTTGCAGCTTCACTCAAGATCTAATTCTCTTCAATTACTCTAAAGTTTCGAGAACTAGTGATTGCTGGAATCCTCCATGGATTACCCCTGATCCTCAAGGACATGAGACCAATTCCAAATTAACTTCCAAATACATTTATGTAAACTGTGTATCCTGCCTCAGAAAGAATAATCCACTACATTCACATATAAACAGAACCTTTAAATATGCAACAGATGTTCCATTTTTTTAAAGCTCTTGAATTCATTGACAGGCCTTTGGCTAAACTGACGAATTAACTTGTTCAGGGCGGATTTCATAAATCCTCTAATAATTCTTACCCTTACACATCTTGACTTGATTTCTGAGATCTGCGGCATGTGTTTTAAATGTTTTAACCTTTACTACTTTAATCAGGTAACATTTATTTCAGGGCTGGATGATGATCGGTCATTGAAAGATATAGTTGACTAGGAAATAAAATCCAATTTGTCAGTTAAACAAACCATATCTGAAATAAGAAGAAATCAGTCTATATTACTGGATCCCTGAAATGCTCAGCGGTTTTGATATGACCCTCCCTTTCAAGAATATATAATGCTGAATTGCTAAGTATTGCTGGGTGCAGTGCTGGTTTGCAAAGAGGACAGTTACCACGCTTATGTACAACTGATTTCTTGGGGCTGTTCGAATGTAAGCCTTTACCTCTATATTGAGATTTATTTCTGTAATTTTAAGCTATTTTTCTTGAATACTTAAAGGCTAGGTACAATTTAAACAGCAATGAAATCAGTTTGAAAAATAATTTAAGGTTTTTTTTATTGACAGATGTGTTTGATGAAGTGCAATAAAATGTGCAGGTAAAATGGCATTAGAAAGATTTTTGTCTCCCATTGCTAGACAACTGGCATGCCACCCACCGACTCAATAAACTTTTGTATATTTTCTTACTCTAATGGGATGTTCAGAGGTCCAGAAGTCTACAGTCTCTAAGGTATGATAAGAATATATTACATTTATAATGTTTTTATTTCAGATGAAAACCATAAACAGAGCAATCAGCCATTTTTTGCCTTTTCCATGAAGTCTACCTATAAATCTAGGTATACCTAGATTTAGAAGAGTGTGAGTACATCTGTATAAATCCACAGAATTATGAGTGTTACAATCTAATTATGGAGATGCTGACATCCATTCTGTAGCATATGATGCTTTCTTCCCCTCCTGCATTTCTAAATGAATTCTGCTACATCAAGCATAATTATGGACTTGTGAAAGAATTGCAGGGTTAGACAGGACATAAGAAAACCAGACCTGCCCAGCTGAATTCATCCTTCGGAAATAAACTGAATTCTAGTTAAAATCGAAGTGGTTTACATTTATTTTAAAGAGGTCTGCAATTAAGGTTTCTTAATCTGGGCTAGTTTTGTATGTATGCTGCTTATATCTCTAATGTGAAAATGCTGTTCATGAAGTGGAACTATATTTCATGAGTGAAAAAATAGTTGAAAAGTGAAAATTCAGTTTACCATTGTGCGTTTTTTTCATTCACGTAGCTGAATATTAATTCATCCTATGAACCACCATGCAGCTTGCACTGGAACAACCAGAATTCATTGTTATGAGAGGTCCTTTAATGGTGTGATCTGTAAAAGTCAGTCAATATTTCCTGGTGTATAATTTGTTTCATACGTCATATTTGGCACTCTATTCCCCCCTTTATAAATGATGAGGAATGATTATTCATGAGAAATCAACTGCTTTCATCTTATTCATTAGAGGGGATTTCCTGCAGGGTATATCTAGATTACAGTATTCTCAGGGATCAGGATTGATGGTAATGTGCTGTCTCCATTGCAATAAGAAGGGAAACAGATCTTGTGCCTTTGAGTTGCTCACCAGAAACAAACCTAACCACTGGGAAAAATACCTACAGGAAAATTCAATTTTCTGTCAGACACTGTAGCTTACAAATGCCAAACAAACTGCAGTATGTTATGAAAACAATTATGTGATTACCCACACAACTTTGCTATATTACCATCTTCGGAAAGTACTAGTGCAAAATAGGTAGCAGGGTAAACCTGTAACTGAAAACCAAATGTACCATAAACGGCATGAAATTGTTGTTAATTAATTTTCTTCAAGTACTTCAGTTACTAGTAACAATACTTTCTGTCACAGCATCTTTGGTACCTAATCAGTAACATATTGCAGCATATACTGAGAGTAGCAAAGTATTTCACAACTAAGCAAGCAAATGTGAGGAGGTTGTGTGAAAACTTGTCCCAGAGAAAAAAGAATTCTTACAGTAACCAGAAATAAAATGTCCTTTGATTCTTAGTTTCTCATCCATAAACTCCAGATTTACACTGTTAAACTCAAATTCTAAGATCGACTTTTACTGGTTGTATGTTGTTTTCTACCAAAGGGTTGAGATTCAAAGAGAAGTCAAAGGACCCCAAACTCAGCTGCAAGCTCACCTGCAGAAATACATCATACAAAAATCTGTAGTGAAACAGCATCATTCATGCCAAGAAAACAATCTTATATAAACAGAGAAGTCATTCTCCTATATCAACTAAAGTGTGTGTAGTCATTTCCATAACACAACCAGAAAAGACTATATTGCTCAGTGACTGACACTGCACTCTGTTTGGGGTTGAATGTGACTATAAAATTAAGAAAATGAAGTACTGTTTTACTTAGTTTACAGATAATTTTCAATGAGTACACCACTGAAACTAGCCATCTCATTTAACAAATGCAGTTTCATTTGACAAAGAACAGCTCATCTACATGTGTACAGAAAACTTCTCCCAGTGTTGTAATATAAGCACTATGATTTCTAACAATATATTTTGATAAGAAATTTCTGAATAATTTTTTTTAGGTAAATAGGATAAGTTATTCCCCAAAAAGTACTCCGTTGCCAGTATGGGTTGTATTTAAATTAGAAGAGTACCCAAGTGTAGCTATATTGTAGTAATTGTACTGGGATATACATTCTTCAGCTTGTCCACAGTGACCTAGCTTTAAATTAGCTAATCTGTGTATCAAGTAGCAGTTCAGCCACAGCAGAAAAGAGTCCAGCAATGGTGGGCTTTTGTATTTTTTCCAATAGGCTTTGCAGCCTGCATTGTGCTCTGTCTTGTTGAAATGATACTGATAACTGCACCCAAGCAAGCCAATTTAAAGGCATCTTAGATTATTCAGTATCCTGTCACAGGCAAAACTCTTAGATCAGTATGCTAATATCTATCTAGTTTATTCATATTGCTGTGTATTTACTTTCAGTTGCATCATAGCTGTGACCTCATGGAGTAAGTGAAGGCCCAGGCATTCAGAGATGTAGAAAAGATTTGTCAGTGTGCCTGGCTCCTACAGAACTCATATTTTTCCCTGAGGAAAAAACCCCCCACATTTATTCTAATGGAACAATCATAACCGGCTGTCACTTTAAAACATTGCATTAACATTGGAATTGACAAATAAAAGTGCTTAAAGCACAGGCATTAAACCTTGAAAAGAGTTCCAGCCACAGCACAGTCCTGTATTTCATAAAAAGTCTTTCTTAAACTTTGAGTAATATAAAACAGTTCAGTTAACCAGATGAAGACATAGATAATGATCCCACTTTTATATCTTTCTTGCATTCCCTTTTGCCTGTTTTCCTTCAGGAAGGATTCTCAGGACCAGACGAAAGCTAGGATTAGAGACTGCAGACTTTGAAAAACAGGTACAAGAAATTCCAGAGCTGAGAGACATATCCGTACATATGTTTGCTGACTCACAAAATTATTTATGTCCAAGCTTCCTACAGATGGAGCTATAATGCAGTTTTTAAGGGCCTGTTTTCTTTCACAGGAGATGAAGGGATGGTATCTCCACAAGTGGGGTTGTTGTTTAGATGCCTTATGATGTCTTGCCAATTTGCTTCTGTTTTATTAGAGCAAGAACTTTCCAGAAAAGGTTAGTTTAAAAGGTACATCTTCTGCATTTTTATGCAGAACAGTGGCTTTTGAGTTTGCTGAGCTTCATTTTCATCCCATTTAATACTACTGCATTTATCTTATTACTTCAATTGTTTCTTCGATATGGCAGTTAATTGGGAAAGAGAAAAAAACCAAATAACTCATTTGAAGGAAACAGTCACAGGCTGAGTGTCACTGCTGTATCATTCTACTCTTCTTGCATGCCATTTGTTATTGTGCGTTTTCTGTTATCTGCTTATGTTGTAGGCTTTTCGGACCAAACCCATTTTCGCCACATGCGGAGTAACATGAATGTTATTCTAAAGCCTTTGTTTTAGAAAAAAAGACAAATGGCTGCAATTTTATTTGTCTTTAAATCTCCAGAAGGTTAAAGAGACATCTTAAATTGTGTCTTTAAGGTTCCTCCAATACTTTATCCCTATGTATCCATACTTTCTGATTTTCTCTTTTGTCACTTACCTATCAGACGTCGAGTAAGGAGGTGCCTGGGCTGGCACCATGGACAGAGGCGCCCAGTGAAGTGGCTGGAGCTGTAGACCTTACATTCCTGACAGATCTTACTTACATGTAACTAAAAGATTTAAATTATTTAATTACGTTAACTAAATTAGCTGCATGGTTAGATTTCGAGGATGGATAATTCTCACCACAAAACTGGACAAAACCAACGGTTCCTCTTCTATGAAATATTTGTAGATTGAGGGAGTTTCAAATTGACAACTGGTAGCTGAAAGATGCAGTCATATTCCCTACCACATAAACTGAGAATAATAGCAAACACAAATCTTGTAGCATGATACTGGCAGACTTTTCTTTTTCTTAGCGGTCTTTTACACTCCAAAATACATTTTCAGCTCCCTGCAATGTTCTCCATAGCTACATCTAATGAACACATACAGCTCTAGATCTAGGAAGCCACAATCCAGACACACTCCCTGTGGCATGTGGGGCCTTCCATTTTTCTTTCCCTCTTGAGAAACGGATTTAAGCTGGAAGACGTTTACTGTCCCCAAAGGACACTATAATGCAAACATAGCTTCTGGAATTTCAGCACTGCATTAGCCATTCTCACTGACCTGAAAAAAAGATAAGGAGTGCATGTGGTGTGTGCTGCCTAAAACTATTGTTGTCATCCATTTAATGTTCTACAGTTTATCGCACACTTTTTGGCTGCAGACCCTTTGCTGATACACCAGGACTTCTTAGTCACAGACAGCACTACATCAGCCACACCTGCAAGACCTGTGCAAGTAGGTTCTCAAGACTAGGTAGAGATGAGGTGGTCCTCAGCCTTGAAGCAAAGCACCGCAGCATAACACAGTGCCACTCATCAAAGCTTTCTGCATATGAAGGTAGGCTTCTTTTTATTAGTGTTGGCTTCTATGAGATTATATTTTGTTCCTCTTATGCAAAATACAAGTAAAAAATCGTCTGCCAGGGGCTCTAAGAGTCCATTTTGGGCAACTGCTAGTTTTGCCCAAAACCTGAGGACTGAGGTGAGATTCAGGAATGGAGGAAATGTTCTTGCTGATCAAGAATATCGGCATGGGGCCTGAAGAATATCAGGGAGAATCACTTCTAGCTGAATTTATGATCCACAATGTTGGTAATGTTAGGCTGCATTATGTTTTATGTTAAATGCTTCTGTCTTACTGCAGAAGATGATCTATTCATGGCCAACTTCAATGCATCTGTCATTCTACAGGCAATGGAAATGCTCCTTGTCCAGCAAGGTAAAAGTGACTCTGTGACTAAAAGTAACAAAAATTATTTTCGGTGGAGCACATATGAACCAATTGGGCATAGGAGCCTATTAGTCTTGTGCTCATGGTGTCAAATAGGATAACACTTAGAAATATTAAGGAAAGTGGAAATTATTTTCTGTGGAAAAACAACCCCTTCAAGATGTGAATCACAAAAGATCTGAATTTCTGGATCACCAGTGATCCTTGATTTAGAGATGTAGTTGATAATGATGACTTTTAGAAAGTACAGGTGCTGAGGAGACAAAGTCCATTTTATGTATTTCATGCCATATATAATGAGTTAAGGCAGTTCTTCCTTTTGACCACACACTAAAGCTTCAACTTGCTGCCAGCATCAGTGAGGCATCTCTGATGGGTATTATCAAAAGTATAAACCAAAGAAGACTTGATGGTAAAAAAATCATCTACTTTGCTTCTCAAAAGGCAGCTTGTGTTGATAACCAGTCCTTTTCTATGTAAATTATACTAAAATTTTCTCCCCCAGGGACATGGTCCTAATGTAGAACTGACGGCATTCTCAGAAAACAAAAACTGGTGCTCTCTCCCAGCTCAACTGAAAGCTGCCCAGAAAAAAAGGTTTACAATGCAATTGAGATGTTTGCTTTAGAGTTCTTGATATTTTGTTTAAGGAATACTTTTTTTCTGTGTTACAGTAGTGCCTGAATATGAGAAAGGAAACACTACTCTTCCTTCTCCTTACTTCCTAGGGCACTGTTACTATTACTGTTCATAGGAAGGCCACCCAACCTTAATCTTGTGAGGGCTGGTCAATCAAGCTTAGTAGCGAGACTGTAAGCCCTGACTTGATATTGGACTATGTAGTGGACAGTTAATTTCTGAATACCTGTAGGGAAAAGCATTAAAGACTGTAAGATTTTACAGCAGTCAGAGGCAGGCCATACAAAATGAGGCAACAGAAACAGGGCAATAGAAGAGTTGAAACACGAGGAGCAGGAGTACTTTGTACTCCTTTTCTTGCTTTGGTTGGGGAAAAGGACTGCAGCCTTCATCAGGATCCTGACACTGCTGTGGGAAGAGGGAGAAGGATCTGCTGTGCCAAATTCAGCCCCAAGCATGAATTATTTCCCCCCTTGCTGGCCTCCCTAAAACTTAGCACATCTGTGGTCTATGCAATTTACTGAAGTGTTTGCTGGCGCTTTAACTAGAGAGAACTAGTATGCTGTCTATTGTCGTTTATCCAACTTACCAAAGTTTGACTATTACCTTTTTGCAATGCTAAGCTCTGTAATCTTTTGTGGCTCAGCTTGCATTGTGTTCCTTAAACTTTTCTTGGTATAACACCTTAGCTCTATGCATACCAGTTCTAATACAGAGGGCTTGAGGTTGCTCTGTGCTTTTAAAGTATGAAATTAAAAGCAGCCTGAGAAGATCTGATAATTATTAAGCATTTGGTGTCAGCATTGTTCAAGTTCTTCATGACTTTCTCAGCAGCTGAAGCAGACTCATATCTAAAGTTTATTGGAAGATGTAGGGCCAACTCCTACTGGTTTCAGTTAAGTGCGATTAGAAATCTTATCAGGCCCTAGACCCAAACTTTATATGTACTATTTATAAAGATGTGCATTCAGGCATTACAGATAAAGATTTGTTTTCAGATTAGAAACTGAAGACACACAGATTATTTCTGCATCAAATAACTCATCTTTCGTATTTTGTGCCTTATAGCCTCCAGAAGAATCCAACTAAGCAGCCAAAAGAAATCACTCTACACTTGCTTGATATTTAACACCAAGATCTGGGAGGGCAACCTAAGTGTCGAGTGAGAGGAAATGGCAACACCCCATTTAGCTAGAGTGCACTGTCCAATCTTTTGCTTCTCATCAAGGAAGTTCTCAATTTTGGTTTGAAATATCTGCTCCTTTTCTTTAATAAACAACTCCTACTTGGAAGGTGGAGTGCTAAAGCACATGCTTAGGCTCAAGAAGAAAGCCTTCCTATCCTTGGTGAGTTAACATGGAGACCATCCAAGTACAGGAAGATAAGGAGAAAAGGCTTGAAAGCAATCCTCCAATGGATCCATGCCACATTATTCTCGTGAAAGACACTAAATGATAAGCCAACCATGAAAATGTGTGGAAGGGAAAAGTGGAAGGAAAACCCAAAAGTTTTATCTGGAACAGAAGGTACGTGTAATGGAAGATGCAGAGATTGCTCAGACATGAGTGTTCCTTCAGCCTTAATTTCCTTTTTGTCTATTTAGAAATAAAAAGATCATTTTAATATTAACCATATTTTAGACCAAGAAGATAAAAAGAAGATTAATAATGGCATAATTCAAGCCTGTTTTCTCTTTTTTCTTTCTCTGGTTAAGGGTCCTGCCTTTGGCACAGCCATAATTTCAATTTCAGTGTATTTGTCTGATATTTGCTGTTCCTGCCTACTTCCTCAGGGAAAACTTGCACATTTAAAATGTTTACTGATTTCAGACTGTCTCCACAAACTCCAATGTATTTTAGGGCAACAACTGAACACATGCTGTCTGTCTCTGAAATGCAGTCTCTTCTTGTTTGGATATAAGACAGTTGATTCTAGGGAAGAAAAGAGCTTGAATCATTAGGTACATTACATCCAGCTGTAGGATAATCCTATCACACATAGGTATGCATATTATATATTCAAAAGTAGCATTGTAAGTAGCAATGGAAAGAATGGAAGGATAAAGCCAGGATCTGCTTCCAGGAGGGATGGATAACTGAGAGGATAGACGTGGGTTATTTTGGTGTACTAGTTTTCAGGACATCTCTTGGGAACACAGACTAGAAGAGGATGTAAATTTCTGCTGAGAAATCCATTCAGTACACTGCATGAATACCAGATCACAGAAAGCAAAAAGGCTTCATATACATGTCTTTCCTTAACTGTGTTTATAAGTTCCTTGCTATAACCAACTATATAAGTGAGGAAGTCGATATGGTATCCAGCTAATCAAATTTAATTGAATATTTAGTCTGTACCAGATAATTAGATACTCTTGACTGGATTTTGGTCAGAAGCAGCTATCCCAACTCGTGCAAAAAATATTAAAAATTAATAAATTCTTTAATTATCATTATGGTCATAATGTACTGTTTTAGTGATATTTTAAAAGTGGAGTCTGCAATGGCACAATATTTCCAATGTATAGGCAGGATGCTGTAAATATGAGTTGCAGTAGGGTATTGCATTCCAAGTACTGGTGAGAAGCTGTTTTGATTTGTACAAAATCATTCTTTGGCTAAGAATATCTGAATATCCCAAGCACTTCGGTTTGGTTGATTTTTTTTTTTTTCCTATATAGATTCACAACATGTTTGAAAGGAAGCTATTCTGTTACTGAGTAATTTTATGGCATATTATGATCCACAATTACTTCACATATAGGAAGCATCCAGCCAACACTGGAGGGCCAGTACTTAAACCTCTGGCCTTGTTCTTTTATTTGAAAGATGCACATGTCATGTGGAAGTAGCTTGGCAAAACATTTAATAGTAATGTTCATGGCTTCTTAGTACTTGATCTTACAATTGCAATGCTTCCTGCTAATGTACCTGTCATTACAGAGTTGTCCACCAATAGGAAAAAGCACATGAGACATTCAATTGCATTTAAGAATCAACAGTGACATAATCCTGTGATCTGCAGTGGAGCTGGCACAGCCAATACGTAGTAAATTTTTCAGTAAGCAGCAAAATAAACAAATAAAAAGTTATATACAATGGAGATTACAGTGGAGATACTTTTTTTTTGCCACATGCATAGTAAGTTGGATATGGAAGGTACCGACAGCCTGAATCACTATTTTACATAATAAACATTGATGGTAAAAATTGATGTGTTAGGGCAAATCAGCACATTGGTGTCTACAAATGCCAGTATAGGTGGATCTTGCTGTACTTTATGGAGTTGTTGCTATCTATGGAGTTTTATGCTGCCAGACTTTTTGCACAGAGTTGGAGCTTCCCAGACCAGCTTTATGTATTAGTTCTAATTTACGCTATGATTGGAACAGCAAGCAACAATCACAATGTCAGAAAATCTTATCAGATCATATTGCCGTCGTACACCTACTCTGTGACCCCATACTCTTACTTGTTAGAGCTTTCCTGTCAGTCTCAGCTAACACCAGGATCAAAGCTATTTGATCTAATTACTGCCACCTGTCTTTGTCATTTCCTTGGTACAATGAAGTATTTGGAATGCTTATTCCTTCATCCCTTCTTGCATATTCCCCCAGTATGTTTGTATATATGGTATAAATTTAATCTATACACTTTAAGATGCTTCTTGAAATGATTTGCTTCAAAATCTGTGTTGTGAACCATGCATGGTGGATCATTTTTATCTCTCCTAGAAACATCTTCTTCCTTTAGAGAAGAGACATCCCATCTTAATCTTTCTTGAATTAGGCATTCCAAGGTTCAGATAACTCTAGTGGATTTGTCACCATTATGTAAGAGGTACACGGTGAGCCCCAGGAGGTCTTAATTAGCTCTGGAGCGGCTGAGACCAATATTGAGCTTCTTGGAGGAAGCACTGTTTGTTGTTTTGGGTTTTTTTTTTCTTCTTTAAGAATGGGAAGAAGACAGGTTTTTTTAATCTGTTACTATGTGAGTAAAAACACTGTCTGAGTGCCAGGACCTAAGGAAGATTGTTCCCTGTGGAAAAATAAAGCTTGGTAGGTGATGATTACTTATTTAGCAGCCAAAAACCAACTTAGGCTTGCCTGAATCTGGGCAGGACAGAAGCATTTGTAGAGTCTACCAGCAGTGATGAGTGTAATAAAAGTCTGGGCCCAAAAGCAGTAGAAGAGTTTGGGCTTTTGTGCTTATTTTGGACTTATTTTTGGGAGTATCCAAAAAAGGACAGTTTTCTATGACCCTGTAAGAGAGCTGCTCTGGAAGCCAGATGTGTAAGCTGAAATATCAAGAGAGAGAAAAGAAGTACTCACAGTGACCTGCCATGAGTGAGCATTTGTACTCTTCTTCAGTGTCATTTTTGAGTGCTGTGCATACCTGTCTCAGCTGCATGTGAGTGACATTTAATGAAAAGGAACATTGATGATTTGTTCTTTCTTCTCACATGGAACAGATAAACATGGAAAACATCTAAATCCTTGGATATGAAAATATGCCGTGAAACATTTGTCTGTGTTGTATATGCTGTGCAAACATCTATATGCTTAATTGAACTTTCCCAGATGCATTATTCTTTAAAAACTATATATTATTACTACATAGATCATCCAACAAAATGGGATAAATAGTCTTCTGTGACTTTTCACACTAACATCTTCCAACCTATTACAAACCATACACTAGGAAATAAAAAAAATTGCTTTTCAAAATTCTGCAGAATTAAGATTCTCCATCATTAACTGAATATACAGTAGAAATATTTATGCTTTATATTGACCAAGAATTGTGGCTTGTTCTGTGCTTTCAAGGTTCATTTTTGAAAGTGTTTACTCACTGTTAAGCCTAGTCTCTCAGTATTATTCCTAGTGCTTAATACTGTAATAGATTGTCAACAGTCCCCATCCTCATGTCAGATCTCCTACTATTTTTAGTAGGAAACTGATGTGAATTCTGTTTTCACCTACGTTGGCAAATAACGTTACTGGATTGAATTTACCACCATTGTCTTTCTTGTGTCATTCCCAAGCTATGTTGTCACATAAAATCCAAAAGGTATTAGAGAGGTTTTATTAGCAGTGGTGCAGTTTCCCTGGGGTGGGGGAGTGGACAATTGACCCTAATTGTTAACAACTGCCCAGTGATCCAGGCAGGGTATAGTGCCTAAAAATCCCTTACCTCTCCACAGTATGAGAACTGAGGTTTCAGGAGAAAAGACCATTTGAAGCAAGGCTCTATTTTGAAAAATTTTAAGATGTTGCTCTGTCAGAGAGAGAACTGCAATTTGGTTCAGTTGACATACAAAAATGGAGGGAGTGTGTGGCAGAGAGTAGCAGAGTTGAATTTGAAAGTAAATCCAAAAGTAAAGTGAAGTGAATTTGAAAGTAAATTTGAAAGAAATTCCAAAAGTGAATTTGAAAGTAAATCCAAAAATGTATCTAAAAATGTAAATGCATGAGTAATGATATCTAAAAATAAGATATGCACTGGGTGGTAATTCAGACCTCCAGCATGGTGTCTTATGATTATTTTTACTGTTCACACAAAAATTAGTTGGCCATCCTGAACAAGTTTCAATATTGTTGGAAACATAAACACTTCCTAAGGAAAAATGGAAAAGATTTGTGGTATAAAAATACTAAAAATTTCTAAGAAGCACTTTGTACTTTATACAAAACCTAGTGTGTTATTTAAACAGTAATGAAGGTACAAATTATATGCTTTTCTTAACTAGAGTTAAAGTTATATGTCCTTTTTCTGTTACTCATATTTACTTTATTTACTGAGTGGGTCTGAAAGACAGAAGAATGGAATGCAATAATGTTCACTCATAATGACCCCACATTCATGAAGTATGTGATTTTAAAAGCTGAAACCTTTATTTGTAAGAGGTGTGGTCTAGACTTTTGACAAGGAGAGGATAAAACACTTTCTATTTTGTTTCTCTGCTCAGTGTTGATAAGATGGTAGTGAAATAAATATTAAGTAAGTCCATTGGAGAAAATACAAACTATGTAGTACTGCCAGGAATTTTGTAAATAACAAGGTTCTCAATTCCCTACAAATTCCTGAGAAGGTAATAGGAGTAACATAAAAGGAGACTAAATTATTGTCCAAAATTCAAGTCATTCCACTAGATACTGATCTAAATATACATTAACACTTACATGAGGCACTGAGACCCTCTTCTTCATATCAACAAAGCATTCTTAATCCTAAATTAAATTCCCACCAAAAAATGATTGCGGACCATCTATCAGAAAAGAGCATTTTAACTTAATTCAGTTCATCTGTCGCCAAAGGAAGGCAATTATACTGATCAACATTAGCACTGTGAAATTAAATCATTACCAGATTAAGTTTTTTTTGGTGTCCTAAAGTGTTCTGAAGTCATTTTACATAAGATATTGCTCTATTAAAATAGTCACCTTCAATTTATACAACCAAAATTTTAAGCTGGAAATCAATCTCAGCATGCGAGGGTTTCACACTTTTCCTCTACTTGATACGTTTTCCTCTGTTGCTGCTGATGAAGAACTTACCACTGATGACAGTTCAAATTGCAAGGATTTAAATTAAATCTGACATTGCTTTCTGCTATGTGGGAGCTTTTTGTATCACAGACAATGTAAAGGTCACAGTAGGCTTTTTTTATTAACAAAATGACTCCTTTTGTGTTAAACATTGACCATAGTCTCCAAAAAGAGGAAGTCAGGGCTAGCCTTAATTCCATACGAAAGAAAACTTTAGACATATTTAACAATCCCTAACACTGAATATGTAATTTCTGTGATCCTATTTTTTAAAGATTTTTCACATTATGGAGTCTGGTGGGGCTAGAATTATTTCATCAAATACTGCAGACATCATGAAAATATTCAAGCTTTAGGTGAGAAGTACAAAACTTTGTTAGGCCTGAATAAATATTACAGGATGGGGTCTTATCTATAACAGATAGATTTTTTTTAATCACCTAATTTTTGCACGGTACAAAACTGAAGTGGAAAAGCGGGATCTGTAGTAAGCACCATGGAAACATAAAAGAAAATTATTCAAGAAATGAGACAATTGTTGCAGAAAGAATGTTTGAGACTATTCCAAATCCAGGTTTAATTGCAGTCTTACCTTTACGTCCACTTTTTCATTAAGAACTTCTCTTTCTTGTCCTTATGTATGCAGACATTTAGGATTAAAAGAATAAGTGCATGTGATCTTATATTTGTGGCGTGAAGTCTTGTTTATAATGCTGAGGAACTTTCTTCTCCCCACCTTATGATGTAGGGGGAAGCTCCAACCGCAGACTGCTGTTTCAATATTAATAATATCAGTATAGATTCCTAGGTACTCTCAGCTGCTGAAGAAGCGAATAGCATTATCCAGAAGAGGGCATGGCTAGGATGTTTAACAAAGGTGTTGACTTGGAGCCTGCTGCCAGCAGAGTTCTCACGAAATAGCAAATACCCCTCCACAGTGATGAATTGCCCCCTCTGGCATAGGAGGGTTGGGTGATGTTAGGATGTGCAAATTACATCTCCCTGTGGCAGCTTGTCTAAATCTGAACCTTTAATTGTAATTAAGTGGTGAATACATTCCCTTAATTTTTGTTTTGCTTTGGTGAATTCAGTTCTGATAAAGGTGACAGATTAATTGCACTGGGGAATGAAGTCATTGAATCTGTTTGAGAAGTGGTTGAAGAAGTATTTAATTAACCTTTTTTCCCCCTTGAACTATCTAAAAAACATTTCAACTAGGTCTAAAAATCACAGGTTATAATAGCAGGAGGGTCTTCTACCTGCATCCAGATGTCTGTACCACACCTTGAAATGCTATTTCTGTAATACAACTGGGCACAAGCCACGTGGTTTTGTCTGTGCTTTATAGCACAGGCATCTCAAAAATATTTCAGAGTGGCCAAACAGATGTTCACATGGCAATCTCTCCTCCTGATGATTCACAGGGTTTTCTTGCTCTTTGATAAAAGAGGTAAACATTTCAAAATGTTCACAAAAGCAAATTGAAATGAATAGAGAATACATATCCATGTTTGCGGAGCTTTACTTGAACCAATAGTTGTGAGTGGTATGTGGCAGAAAACTTCTGTCTGCACTCACTGGTAGTTTAGGTTACTTTCCCTGAAGGCCTGAGGAGAGTCTTAGCCAGGATCTCATGGCCTCCCCCAGGACCCTCTCTGGAACAAGAAGATGGCATGCAGGAGGGTGTTGCTTCCCAGAGGAGGTGCCATCCCTCTCTGGTCCAAATAAAGAGGGGATATTTGGGATCATTAAAAGAAGCTTCCATATCCTAATCACTAGACTTGAACTTCTTATTGTATCTTTTGGGAGCATCTACTGCATAAAGTAAGCAGAGGAGGACAGTAAGGGCATGTAAGTGGGTAACTTGTGATTTAGAAATTGTTGTGGAGTGTATTCTGGTCTTCTAGTATGACTCCACAGAGACTGCTTTTCATATCAGAACACTTTAATGAGGAGAAACATATCAGAATAAACAGGGTGTCACGGACGGAGTGATTAACTTCACTAGTTAGAGTGAAATAGTGAAATATTTATTAAGGTGAAACAGTGATTTAACAAAATCAGTAGTAAGTGTGATAAAACCAGTAGTAAATGCAACAGTGGTTTACAAGATTCAGTGTCAAGGTACACTCTATTATTTGCTGCATAGAGGACAGGGTCAGACAAGCTGTCAGGGAGACCCTCCCGTTGAGTCACGAGGTTCAGAAAGGACCCCCTGGCTTTCTGAACTCCTTCTCAGAGAGGACTCCAGGTGCGGCTGGATCCAATCCTAGTCCCAGACTTGGTCAACGGTTTATGTCTAAAGGATTATATATGCGCAATCAATCCTTTACATTACTTAGCTAAGATTTCAAAGTTTAGCATGCTATTAGTCACTTGTCGGGAACCTGTTGCGTCAAGGAATCTCTCAACCTCGAGGAGTAGAACCTTAAGCGAGCGTCCTCACAAAAGGGGAGATCCTGGCGTGCAGCCGCTGCCACTCAGGAGAGCTCCAAGGGCTCTACTACTTATACAGTAAGATAATTGACCTATAGCCATATTCTCATGGGAACAGAATTTCTAGATCCCCACGCCAGACAGTATTTTGACTATGTTGCCAGCCATCCCCCAAAGTCCGGGTGCAAGTTATCACAGCTGCTGTTGTGATGGCCGTGGTGGCCATGGCCCGAGCAGGAGCTGAGGGGGAGAGGGGTGGGAGCAAAACAGGGAGAGCACATGGCCACACAGGGGAACATCTAGCAAATTGTACTACAGCCAGTAAATAAACTTATAATGGTTTATATGTGTCCATTTTATTCCATGCAGATAATGTGAAGAGGCAGCTTTGTGCAATGCAATGGGGTTCTTTGTCACACAAAGTAATTTTTGCCACTTAGTTAATGTTTTGTATAATACGGAATTCTGGTTCAGCACATGAAGTTTAGGTAAGTGACAAAGGATCAAATCTTTTATGACCGATGTGTTTTTTCCATCTTATCAACTCCATTTCTTTTGTTTTTTAAAGCAAGTTGTTTTTATTGCATTATGAGTAGCAAATTCCTATAATTTTCTAGGCATGTGACGTTGTCATTTCTTTTAGCAAAGGAAATGGTGCATCTGTTAGCAAAAAGACCAAAAGAATTCTCCCATGAGTCACCAGAAAGCATTTGCCAAAACTAATTAAACTAACGCCAAATATGACAAGTAAGTTTAAGACCTGTAACAATTAACAGTACACAGACTCTACAGGAAGGGGGTAGAATATGAGGATGAGGATAGCGGGAGATCAGGGTATGGATGCAAAGTATAATTTCACAGAAGAGGTGGAGCTCCCTTGTCTGATTTTTTTTCTCAATAATTCATCTACCTATGTTGAGCTAGCCCAACAACCATTTTCAGAGCCTTTGTTTTCCATTTTTATTCACTTGCCCTTAAATTGCAGTTAACAGGAAAACTGTCCTTTCTGTTTGAAATCACATTTTGTATTGTATTTCTCCAGGTATGAAATTTTAGTTATTATTCTAAGATGAGAACTGTTTTAAAACAAAATTGAAGTTATCCTTGTATGTAACATTTAATAGGAGTTTCACTACATTTCATGAGACTACCATGAGAATTTGCTAAAAAGATGTTTTGATCTTGATTTTCTTAAGGAAATTCATAATGAAATACAGAGTTCTTTGCAGTATTAAGCTAAAGAATACACCAAGAACAGCAATGCACGTTTCCATAATAAAGATTGCAGAACTATTTCTTTCCCATTATGTCTGCAAAACTGAAATATTAGAGGCCCATGGTCTAATTTTAACTGCAGAAGGTCATCTAACAATGCATGAAGAAAGCTGAAATATCCATAATAATAAACCTGATTTCTACAAGCACTAGTATATAACACTTAAGAATTAATTACTCTGTTAGAATTTAATAAGTATTGTATGCTTACTGTTTCTGAAATGTGAAATTTTTTTCCATTTTTATAGCAACTAAAAATACATCCTTAAAAATAAATTCTGTGGAATAAAGCACACAGAAAAACTGCATGGCAACAACAGGAAAATATGAGACACATTCAGATTTTACTCTGTATTTATGCTGCATGTTGCTAATGGAAATAGTCTGCTACAGTTGGATTTTCATCCTAAATAATTTACAGCAGAAAAAATTGTATGGTTGATCATGCACATACAGGAGTAGCCAAATTTGACCCTGTAATGTCCTACCATTCCCCAAACTTCTTCCACATGTGCTTTTTAATACTTTTACATACGCATATACCTGAAGTTTAACCCAAATCTGCAGTGTTGCTAGTATTATGAAATACAACTATTAAAATGCAGCTATAAACTTATTGTAGAATTATTTCATCTAGATGAGCTGTTAGATATATTTTCTATTCTTAAAAGCGTTATCGTATGGTTGTAATTTTTGGATTATGATGCCTTGAGGAAGCAATGAAGGACAGAAGAAGAGATTGGTTATCTAGAGACAAGACCAAGGCCCTGACAACACCTGATTTTTAGCTGACAAGAGACCCACCAACAATTCTAGCTTGCATCATCTGCCACCCTCAGTCTTGTATAAAAATAGCATGGAGAACTGAGCCCCTGGTTGTATCTTACCTTGCGTTTGTCTCCAGTGTCTGCCTAACTTTGTGCTGCCGGTGCTATGAGCTCTTTCGTTTATCACTTTTCTGTGACAAACTTATTTCTTTTTTAATTCAGAGTTAGCCCACCAGGCTAGCAGTAAGAATTAGAAATCCCTTTACTAATAAATATTCTACTCCATTCTTGCCTTATTCTATTGATACTTTGGTGATCTATCACTCTCCATCTTTGTTTCAGAATACCTTTATGTCCTCAACCTTCCTGTTCATGTTCATGTATCTGCTAAATTAACTTGAGCAATTCCAAACAATTATTATGTACTAGTTTCTTCTCCCTTTCCAACTTAATTTAAAACCAGTGTTGCAGGTTTTTCTTGTTTCAGGTCTGGGAGTCTGTACTTTTTACTCAAATGAGGATTTTGTGATATCCAAAAAATTTATTTTTTCTAAAATTTTTAAGCTCTCATCACCATTGCCCTGTGCTGTTGATCAGCCTTCAACACTAATCATGATAAATTTCTGGTGCAATGTAGTTGGCAATTTCAAGTGTCTCTCTAGCACCCTGAAAAAATTCTCACTAATACTAAGTTTGCCATGACAGCATAACTTCTCACCCTGCTGAGGGTCTGTCCTGCACACAGATTTCCTGTTTATAAAGTGAACATCTTCTGATAATTTAGGATATTTAGTGTTCTTAAATTAATATCTAATCCCATTATGTGGGAGGAAGTATGTCATACTACTTTCATTAACTAAATTGAAACATCTGTGGCTCTAATCTCCCTGGCATGGTCTCAGTGATCAAGATCTCCTTAATCTTTTTGGTGGATCATGATTATATTTCTCTGATAGGAACTCCTGGTCCTAATACCTCCTGTTTGGATTACTATGGTCATCTTACCAGGACTAAATTATGACATTCATTTAAAATACATAGCTAGCTCAAAAATATAAAGTCTTTTCAATTACATGGAAACAGCTTAGAAACCTACAGTTATAATGCGGTAGATATAGCTATTCACATTGAGTTTTCTGTATGGAGCTTAGAAATTCTGTAATGTCTGAGCATTAGTTTCTGAAGTTGTTCCTTTTGCGAACCCCGTAACTTGATGATGCACTTATTCTTCATCCTTTTATTCCCAAAGGTATTCCAAGCTGATTTTTGGAACATGGGATACAGATCATGTGTTCCCTGAATTTCTACTGAGAGGTGTGATAAATGAGTTTGGTTTTTATAGCAAAGGGAGTCCTATATTAAGGGAAAAATAATCCTGCGTACTTGATTTTATTTTTTAAATAAGAAAAACTATACAGAAAGAAAACGTGAGAGATAATTACAGATTTTAAAGTGACAGTATGAACTGACTGTCCATCTAGGTGCAAAATTACTATTTTTTGGTCAAGATAAAAATCTATCATAGTAAGGGATAGAAAATTATTTAAATAAGGAAATGCAATATTTCTTGAGGAAATAAAAGAATTTATCCTCTAAATGGAGGCTGAGAATAAATTTTACTCTTCACTGACATAGACAACTTTTGGTTTATGTTTTTCTTATAAATAGAAGAGGCCTACAAGTTTTCATTAGAACTCTGTGTAAGATGTAGGTGGCAGAATAACTTTAGAAGACTTATCAATCATGCCACATTTATAGTTTGTACACAGTAAAAAGTCATGGTAGTCAGGCAAAATCCCCAGTGACTGGAAAAAGGAAAACTTCATACCTGTTTATTATAAAGGGTAAAAAGGAAGACCCTGGGAACTGTCTACCAGTCACCCCTTACCTCTGTACCCAGTAAGATAATGGAGCAGATCCTCCTGGAAGCTATGTCAAGCAGATCGATGACAGGGAGGTGATTAGAGACAGGGAATGTGGCATCACAAAGGGAAAATCATGCCTGACTGGTCTGGTGGTGTTTTAAGATGGAGTGACTTTATTGGGGGACAGGGGAAGAGCAAAGGATTGGGATGTAACCTATCTTGACTTCTGTAAGGTGTTTGACACAGTCCAACACAATACCCTTGTTGTTAAATCAGAGAGATACAGGTTTGATGGATGGACTATTTGATAAGGAATTGGCTGGCCACATCCAAAGAGTCGCAGTTAATCGCTCAATGTCCAAATGAAGATCAGTAATAAGTGGTGTTCCTCAGGGGTCTGTATTGGGCCCAGCACTGCTCAATATCTTTATTAATGACATAGCAGTGGGAATGAGTGCACCATCGACAAGTTGTTGGAGGACACCAACAGTGTTAGTGCAGTGTTTGTGCAGAGTAACTGAACGAAACACTGCTGTAGTTGACACACTTGACAGAAGGGATGCCATCCAGAGAGACCTTGATAGGCTCAAGGGATGGGACAATGTGAACTTCATGAAGTTCAACAAGCCCAAGTGCAAGGTCCTGCATCTGGGTCCTGCAATACCTAGTAGTGATACTGACTGGAACATAAATTAATTAAGAGCAGCCCTGCAGAGAAGGACTTAGGGATACTGGTAGATGAAAAACTACATGTGAGCTGACAATGCATGCTTGCAGCCCTGTGCTTGCAGTACAACTGTACCCTGGGCTGTATTAAAAGTAGCATGGCCAGCAGGTCGAGGAAGGTGATTCTCTCCAGCTGCTCTGCTCTGGTGATACCTCACCTGGAATACTGCAGCCAGTACCAGGGTCTCCAGTTCTGGATTTCTCAGCACAAGGAAAACATTAGACCTGTTAGAATGGGTCCAGAACAGCTCCCTGAAAATGGTCAGAACACTGGAACAGCTCTCCTATGAAGAAAGGCTGACAGAGCTGGGGTTGTTCAGGTTGGAGAAGAGAAGGCTTTCTGGAGACCTTGTTGCTGGTTTTCAATATATAAAATGGTCTTATAAGAAAGATGGAGACAGACTTTTTTCCAGGGACTGTAGTGACAGGACAAGGCGCAATGGTTTTAAACTGAAAGAGGGTAGATTTAGATTAGATATAAGGAAGATATTCTTCACTGTGAGGGTGGTGAGACACTGGAACAGTTTGTCCAGAGAAGCTGTGGATGCCCCATCCCTGGAAGCATTCAAGGCCAGGTTGGACAGGACTTTGAGCAACCTGATCTGGTGAAAGATGTCCTTGCCTGTGGCAGGGGAGGTAGACTAGGTGATCTTTGATGGTCCCTCCAACCCAAGCCATTCTGTGTTTTTGTGATTCTAAATGGAGGTATAGCATAATATAGCAAGCAGTTTTACATGTTAAGGCCCCAGTTAAGAAATTAATGCCTTGCTACTAATTTTACACAATATTAGACAGCAATTGATTGGTAATCCAAGAATTTGAGTAGTATTTGATATATGATGGCATTTAGGAGCAAGATTTTTATGGGGAGGAAAACATTACTTTGTAGGAATGAAGGACAGTCTGGATGGTTCTATAAATATAGGAAAAATTTTTTGAAGAGTTGTCCTGGTTCCAGCAAGGGTAGGATTCATTTTCCCCAGGATCTGGCCGGGACACTGGTGTTTCATACCATGTGAAGCCATGCTGGTGGAGGGGGTGGGAATTCCCCACTTGGGATCGAGCTGGGGCTTCCTGGTCTGGTGACCAGTGGTATCATAATTGTGTTTGTACATTCCTCTACCAGTGTTACTGTTGTTGTTTTCCTGTTCCCTTTGCTGTTCTCTTAAACTGCCTTTGTCTCAACCCATGAGTTTTGCCTTGGCAGAATCATAATCCTCTCAACACAAGAAGCGTAAAGGAAGAAAATATATAATTAGGATTAAAGTCAGAGGAAAAACAAGTATTTCTGTTGAAGAGTAAGACACTTTAATTTGGAATTCAGTATTAGTCATAAATTAAGATGTACTGAGTATATCTAGATAAAGCTGTTTATAGGGTTTATGAATGTTAATACTTCAGTTATATACTACTTGTTACAAAACATAAACACATGTGGATGAAGCCTAGCCTGTTATACCTGTAAATCAGAGGATGTCCACTGACTTCACTAGTGCTTTTTGTACTATATCTTACAACTGAAAGTAGGATTTGGCTCAATGTATTTTTCAAAGAAAAAAATATTAAAATAATGACATCTGTGTTAGAAGCCATATAAGTTCATGTATCATCCCTTTCTCTTTCTTACAAATGGAAACCTAATAAATAAAATGCAATAAAAATTTGTAGAATAAAAAAAAAATAATGTTACATTATGATAACAAGTAGAGACTATCATCTTCCAAAAAAATCTCCAAACAGCATGTTAAAGTGAATTAAATCTCCAATGAATGCTTTTCTTTGTCATAACATGAAAACAAAAAAACTAAAGCACATACCAACTTTCAAAATAAGGTTATGATTTAGCAGAACAAAACCAATGCTTTTAGTATTGTATTCGTTTATTTGCTTTGGCGCTACTGTAATTTTTTGACTTTGCTTCAAATGCTCAGTTTTGTCCATCTATATTTCTTGCTAGTTTAGTTGGGTTTATATAATATGAAATCTCTTGAAAACAGGCTTCAAATAAAGTTGAATAATAAACATAACTGTCTGTAAAACAGACAGTTTTACTGTCAAAACCAGGCTATCAGGCAGACACTAATCTGATCTACTTGCATAAAGAAATACAGAAATACAGAAGTTTAGGGGTTTTTTTTCTCCGGCAATTCTGTTTTCTCTGTTTCAGCCCCATTTTAAGATCTGAAGTCCTCTATTATGAAACAAACAATATTCAAAAGGTGTAAGACTTCTACAACTGTGGTATTACTGTGTCCTGAAGAGAGAGGTTGAATTCTACATCTTGTTCCATAAAGATTTTTTTAATTCACCAAATGAAAAGACTGG
The DNA here is from genome assembly GCF_001431845.1 of Calidris pugnax. Classification (NCBI taxonomy): domain Eukaryota; kingdom Metazoa; phylum Chordata; class Aves; order Charadriiformes; family Scolopacidae; genus Calidris; species Calidris pugnax. Next base: position 2,669,691 of record NW_015090766.1, on the reverse strand, counting down.
AGTTCATGAGCACCTTGTAAATAGACCCTTTTGACTGGATAAGCTGAAGTTCTCCTTTAACTTTTTTTCAGTTATGCTTACATGTTAAAGTTGTTATGCTTTCTTTGGCAAGGGTATAAAGGGGTGTAGATTCATAAATGGAGAAGAGATGCTTACTGGAGTTTTCTTTGCAGTAGTGTGGGATCAGAGAAATCAGCTATTCATCTAACGCCCTTGTTAAATTCTGCAGTATATCATGCTGAATCATCCTGACAAATCTCTGAAATCCTTAAATTTGACCTTGTCTTTGTTGCTATGATTATGGAGAGAAAATCTTTTATACTGTAGGAGACATCCAGGCTCCCCACTTCGCCCCAGGAAAAGCAAGTTCAAAGTACAGTCGTGTAGGCTGTGTCACCAGCTAGAGAGAAGAAGCAAAAGCCACACCCACGCTCTTTTAAAAGCTTCCCCCCCTTCTCCTCCCCCCCTTCCCCCCAAATCTTTTTGTTTTTAACAATAGTCAAACAAAAATCTCAATTGAAAACAGAAGTCAGAAGCCTCCCTGCTTTGACCAGCCAGAGCAGGGAAGGGAAGAAAAGACACCCATTCCTCACAGCTCCCCACCTCCTTTTTCTAACAGAAGCACAGATAAAGAAGAGCCAGATTTCAGTCTTTTTCATGCAACTTTTTTTTTTCTTTGACATGATGCAAGTTGGTAAGCTGTTGCATAATTAGAAAAGGTCTAGTGGTCCAGAAACCACAAGTTCAGAAGAAGCAGAAATGGGGAACACCTAGACTTGATTGGTTTGTGAGGAGTGAGCAGTGCTAGGGGTTAGTGAGTTGTTTACTCAGGGCATATTTCGTGTTCTCCCTCATTTGGTAGCACATTTTTGAGAGGTTTGAACCTCTCAAACCTTGTGAGAGGTTTGAAACTCTACCAGTATACCTGAGTCTAAACAGTGCACTACAAGTGCAGGTCTGTGTTTAAAGGAAGAAAAATCTAACTCATTCCAAAGAAACTGTAGTCATCAGGCACTAGGAATTTCCCACCAGAGGTGGAAAAGGGGGTTGGATCATGAAAGCCATGGGAAGATGCAGACATGTTCTGGAAGTCCAGGAAGAGAATAAGTGAAAGCATGTAAAACACTCAGAACAGAGGAAGCATGAGGGTTATACTGAAAGGTACTGGTGTTTCTAAATCTAAATATTTTGCACAGTAACCTAGCCATATGTTGCTATAAAGTACCTTGTTAATGTGCTGTTATGTTAGTGTTAGAATTTGCCAAGAAAATCTGTCTCTATGTTTCCTTACTTAGGAACCCAATAGGGTGTGTTTTCCAAGTGCCTTATTATAGCAATGTATTTGCTAAGACTTACCCGACACTGGAAATGTGGCACCTGAAAAATATTTTTCACTTCTACTTCAAGCTCAGAGCAGCATCATATAAAACCTTCAGTAAGCACTTTCAGGAGAAGATACTACTGCTTCAGATACCTACTGCAATCCCTAATTGCTTGTCTCTGTTCATCTATCTGTAAACTTGAGGAGTAATGTACATACAGAGACAAGAACACAGGAAAGCAAAGGCAGAACTGAGATGTGCTAGAGAGCTAGGGCTATTCAAAGAGAAGAGAATGCCAAAGATTTTGAGTTAAGATTTTTTTAATGCAACAGGCTTCTTTAAATTCCATTGTGCTGAAGAAATATTGACATAAGGCTGAATAATTTTACATCAACTTTTACTTTCACTTTGCCTGCAAGTTGCAACGTGATGGATGTAAACAGAATCACAAAATCATAGAATCATAATGGTTGGAAAGGACCTCTGAGATCATCAAGTCCAACCATACACACACAAAAAAAGACCCCTTAGAATCTCAGCCACTAGAGCATGCCCTGAAGAGCCACGTCTACATATTTCTTAAATACCTCCAGGGATGGTGACTCCACCACCTTCCTGGGCAGGCTGTTCCAGTGCCTGACCACCCTCTCAGGAAAGTAATTCTTCCTAATATCTAATCTAAACCTCCCCTGCCACAACTTCAGACCATTTCCTCTGGTCCTGTCATTATTCCCTTGGGAGAAGAGGCCAACCCCCACCTCTCTACAACCTCCTTTCAGGTAGTTGTAGAGGGCAATGAGGTCTCCCCTCAGCCTCCTCTTCTCCAAACTCAACATGCCCAGTTCCCTCAGCCCCTCCTTGTATGACTTGCTCTCCAGACCCCTCACCAGCTTGGTGGCTCTCCTCTGGACACACTCCAGCAGCTCCATGTCCTTCCTGTAGTGAGGGGCCCAGAACTGAACACCATACTTAAGGTGAGGCCTCACCAGTGCCAAGTACAGAGGCACCATCACTGCCCTACTCCTGCTGGCCACACTGTTCCTGATACAAGCCAGGATGCTGTTGGCCTCCTTGGCCACCTGGGCACACTGCTGGCTCATGTAAGCCGGCTGTCCACCAACACCCCCAGGTCCTTTTGTGCTGGGCAGCTCTCCAGCCACTCTTCCTCAAGCCTGTAGTGTTGCCCGGGGTCGTTGTGACCAAAATGCAGGACCCAGCACTTGGCCTTATTAAACCTCATTCTGTTGGCCCTGGCCCATTGATCCAATTGGTCCAGGTCCCTCTGTAGAGCCTTCCAACTCTCAAGCGGGTCAACACTGCCACTTAGTTTGGTGTCAATCATCAATAAAGATATTAAAAAAGACTGGCCCCAAAACTGAGCCCTCAGGGACACCACTGGTGACCAGCCACCAATTGGATTTCACCCCATTAATCACAACTCTCTGGGCACAGCCATCCAGCCAGTTTTTTATCCAGTGAGGGGTACACTTGTCTATGCTTTGCCTGCTTCTCCAGGAGAATGCTGTGGGGGACGGTGTCAGCTGAAAATAAAACTTTGTTTATACTAGTTCACAGCTTTCATTAGATGATTAGTAGGAAGTCTTCTATAATCTTCAGTTCACAAAAAATTGCCTGTTTTTTGATGGTGTTTGTGAAAGCAAATCTAATTTTGGCATCCTAAGTTATTTTGTACCCTTATGTTTAATTGTGCTGTCTGAATATATTGCATTAACTCCCCTAAGAGGTAGCATGCAGTAGTTCAAATCCTAAACTTCAACCCAGAAACTAGAAAAAATACAGAAATATTTTTACCCAGTTTCAAAATCAAAATATAAGGTCTGTACAGAAGTGAAAATATGTGGTGAATTGGTAAAAATATGAGCCTGCAGACCTGGAAGTTGACCTGGCATTCTGGAGAGGGATGGCACTATGTAGAACAATTTGAAAATTTGCCTTCTTATGGAAGAGCAAACCAACCTTCCTGTTTCTAGCCCAACACATCTTTCGTTGGTGTTTTGCACCTCAAATTTTACATACAGGCACCCTGGGAAAGCAAGTTTTTGAAAACCAAAGGAGTGTACTTTTGAAGGACAAAATATCCAGGATTTATTCCCATAACATTGAGTGTGCAGAAATGCAACAAAGCTCAAAGCAGAGATCACCAATTAAGATTAAAGAGGGCAATGACAGGCATTTGACATCACAGCCAGTGTCAAATGTATCAGAAAGCCTGCTTCCCATGAAAGAGTAATGCCAAGACAAGTGATGACAAAAATTATTTTTCTCCTCAAATGATGATGTTGTGAAGTGTTGACCTGAATTAGGACGTTCCTTTTTGTTCTGCACTGGGACGGAAACATTGAAAATGTATTTACAACTGAGCTGCAGCTCATTATACAGTGACCTCATACAGAGACCTTTTGTTTAGCAGCAGAGACAAAGTGAGCATGCCAGCCAGGGAGTATAACTGCCTACTTCTTCTGTGTGTGTATGAAAGGCTATTGAGGCTCCTTTGGCTACAGCCAAGATATAGTCACAGCTGAAACTGGGTGGAATGTCATCGATGTGAGTGCGTATCCCGCACAGGAGTCTGCTGTGCTCAGACACGCTATTCTCAGTTTATTCCTGAGGTCATGCTAACATAAAACCACTCATGAAATGCTTATTTCAAAATGCTGATTCTGCCTTGTCCTCTCTTCCCTTTCCTTATCCCAGATTTTTGGCACTGGCTAATAGGAAGCATGGGGGAGAAGAACTGCAGTGAGTATTGGCGTGTATTCACAAACACAGGAACACTTCTAAAAGACCAGTTCTTTTCAATCTCTTACTGCATAACAGATAGTAGACCTTCCTTCTGTTCTTCCACAATGTGACCTTTTGGGAGAGGACAATTTCTTATTACCAGATGCTATATGCATGACTTACATTATTGAACTGTTGAGTTCTTCCCATGGCTCCTGTCCTCAAACTTGCCTCATTCTTATGTGATACTCTGGTTCTCCTCTGGGTGGTTGGCACTCCCCATCTGGGGCAACAGCAAATGCTTTTACCTTTCCACCTATTAGTGATCTTGTAATACATTTTTAAAAATATTGAAATTATTCTTGGAATGGATTCCCAGAAATAATTTTGTTGCACTACGTGGTTTTATTTTAGCCAAGTGCTTCCCCTGCTAGCATAACTCGTTGCATTCTCCTGTTTAGTTAGCGTTTTCTACCTCTTACAATTCTTGTGTTAATTTCTGATATTTCCATTTAATTTCTGATATACCATCGCACCAAATATCTTACTGAATCTGGATTAATTATATCAACCTTCTTTTGTAATTAAGAAATAATGGATTTCTTGTTAAAAGATAAATAGTGAGTTAACATGGGATGGCCTCAAATCTCTTTAAGTATAAATTAATGCTAGCTAAGCTAGACACTTCTAAATACAAACAACTGGCTCTGCGTGCTAGTTTTCAAAGTCCTTGATTCTGCAAGTACTTATGTCTAGATTGAACTGCAAAAATGATTTCACAGATAACAGTGCTAATCATGGGGAGAATACTGTTGGTGACAGTTAAGGATGTGTGTAAATTCCTGACAGTGTCAGGCCCAAAATCATCTGGGTGAAACTTCAAGACATGGCTACTGATCCTAATTAAAAAAAAAAAAAAATAAATAGAAGTAACTGCTAAAATGAACAGAGATGGATTTGTTTCAAGTGCAAGTAAGAACAGAAGAGGCCTATAGAATAATTCTAAGGTGCTAAAATTGTGACAGATACAAGGCTGTCTAGGTTTCAACATCCAGGTTTTGGTGTGTAGTGAGGTGAACAGGGTGCTTAGTATGGCCCCTCTCCCAATGCCTGCCCCTACAAACTGAACCAGAATGATTCCTTTCAATTAGAATTCCTACCTGTTTGATGAACTTAGCTTCCATCAATTGCCCAAGCTGAAGAGTGCGCATAGAGCTAAATTTGCAATCTGTAAAAGAAAATAATGCTCTTTCCTAATGAAAATCAGCAATTCTGGCATAGAAGTATTTCCAACTTTTTCCTAAAGAAATTTGTTTCAAAGGGATACATTAGTAATTTCAAGAATTAATTCAGTATTAAAACGTTTTTATAGAGTTCTTCACAATAAGATTTTTTTTTTGCCTAAGTTATCAGAAGATTTACATGTATATAGACCTGTTATTAAATGTTGATTATTTTTTTACTGACCTTATCGTCCTAAGTGCTCAATGATATTAAGCTAGGTCATTAGTATGGGGGCATTGACCTTCCCTATGCAGAAATGACACAAATCACCTAGTAGTGTAAGATGTGGCTGCAGAAAGGGCTTTTGAAGAGCTGGAAGTTGGAACTTCTTTTCCCTGGCTGGAGAATTCACTGTGTATGCTTTTAGCCAGCGGTTATGACAAGCCTTCTGAGTACCCTGCTGTACTAAGGAGTTGTTTCCCATGTCTGAGTTTTCTTGTCTTTTAGCAACATCTGTCATACATTTAAATAAAATAAGCCAATTTCCTATGTCATTTATGCAGAAATTGCAGCAAGAAATATAACCTTTTGCTGAATTTGCTCCTGACTCTAGAAATTAGCTGCAGTAAAAGCTGAATCTTACTAAATGAGACAATTACTTCATCATTTTTCCTGCTAGGGCTGTTACAATCATATTTCAAGAGAACTTGTTTGTGGGCTTTAACAAACTGTTTTATGGGCATAAGATTTATGAAGGAAGGAGGGCATATTCCTGAACCATGAATGTCTGTCTGTTCTCAGGGAAGGGAGAGAGGGGTGCAAATGAATGCAAGCTTTTCTTTCTGAAGATGGTACTCTCGGTATAGTGGATGCCTTTTTACGCTGGGAAGTCAAAACCTTGACATTTTGATAAGCAATCAGACAAATCAAGTTATCTTTCCATGTCTGTTTAGGTCTAGATCCTATACCTCTTCAGAATCCCAGCTGGAGTACCTAAGGCAATACAATTTTAAGCTTTTTTTTCTTAAAACTTTTTCACCATTCATTACTAATTGAGCTAGAAGTACTAGTTGACTTATTCTACATTAGCACACTAGCAAATAGTTATTTGTCTTAGTCTTTCTATTAAAAATTACTTGATATTCTTGAAGTTACAGCGTCCCTTTGAAGTACTTCACTAAATGCCAGTTTTCTGGTATTAAAACCTGTCACCATTTTTGTTTTCTAAATATGTGTACTATCTGTTAACCCAGGCTAAAATTTGTAAAACATTAAAAACATGGAATAAAATTCCAAACACTTATTAAAAATTACTTTGAGGTGTCGGTGGGTGCTTTAATTATCTACAAAAACTGAAGATCTTCTGACTTTTTCCTAGGTCTGCTTTTCCTAGCCAAAGTGTGTACTTTGAAGAACACACATCAGAAGAGCCATGTTTGTGCCCATGCCTATGGGAAAGTGTATTGGAGAAGAATAAAGCATTTGAGAGCACTTCTCAGCTCGTCAGTTGAAAATAGAGAAAAAGCTAGAGAAGTCTGGAGTATCAGATGAGCTGATAGCATCCAAGAGAGGAGCTCAAAGGCACAAATCAGATCTGCTGATAATACCTGGAGTAAACTAAAGACCTGTTGGAATAATAACCACTTTCTGAAAAGTATGGAGAAAAATAAAGGATACATGTATAATGCGCTGCTTCAAGACTAATTAGCACGAGTTTTGGTTATTCTGCATTCTCTAAAGTATGTTGCTGGTATCTGTTAGATACATGAAATTATTCTGTGAAGTGGGCAGAGCTGTGCTTTCATCGGTGGCTGATTCCAGGTTCACCAAAATCAGAACCTCCTATACTAAATCTCTGCTAGCTTGAAGAGTTTTTTGTTTATTTAAATTATTTATTGTTTACTGTTTATTTAAATAATTGCACACTGTGGTGAGTTGATCCCAGCCTGCAGCTAAGGAAGGTTTGATCAGTTTGGGTCAGGTGGCCAGGTTACTTCCCCTCCCAACTTGTTGCCCACCCTTTGCCTACGTGGTGGGAGGGCAAAGAGGCAGAAGGAGAAGGAGAAAGAGAAAGCCTTGATGCTGTGCAAGCACTGCTCAGCAACAACCAAAACACTGGTGTTTTATGAACAAACAGTTTTAGCCACAAATCCAAAACATGGCAACTGTGAAGGAAGTTAACTCCATCCACTGGATCGTCTACACATTCCTAACCATAGAAGTTTGTCTGTACTACGTAAGTGCAGTAAAAATAGTCACAGGTAGGGAAGGTGACAGCAGAGGAAGAAGAACAGGGCTCTAGTTGGTACTTAATTTTGCTGTGTCCTTTCCTGAACTTCTGAGTCTCATCCCCTTAGTGGGAACTCAGTCATTTCACTGAGTGCCTAACTATGGCATTGCTGAACATGGCATACAAACCCCTTTCAAAAATTGACTTAAAGTTCCTTGGTCCCACTTTTAAGAAAGATAAACTATCCTAGGCTTCCTGCAATTTGAACAAGAGCATAATTAAGTGTGAATTCCTGAGCTGCTTCAGAGTTGGACAGGTACAGTGCAGCTCAACACTGTGCAGGGAGCTTTTGCAGGAGAAAGATGTTGAGCTTCCCAGCTCAGGCTGCAAAAGCAGTAAAATACAGGTAACATCACACTGACTGGCACTGAGACTATCATCACAAGCACAGAAAAGTCAGAAAAACAAATAACTTGCTTTCAACTTTTTGAAGGGACGTGCAGTTACAGCTCCACGCAACAGAATGCTGCCAGGCAGAAAACAGTAGTGGATCACAGTTATGCCCCTGTTTTTGTAAATTAAATGTATTTTTCCATGAAGAACCCATAGCAATTTCTTCTCCCTTGCTTGCTCCGTATAACTACTGTTGGATAAGCAATCCATCAGGATTGCTATTATAGGACCACTACAAGAAATTATTCCCGATATCCATACTGAAAACAAAGTAGATGAAGAATAGTTTCTTATTTCATGTAACCATCCTTTGCTTTTATCCACCTGTGTTTTTTTTTGCATTGGGTACAAAAGCAGAAGATTTTGAGAATTTTATTTCAATTCATTTTCATAAAAATAAGCCCAAAACCAGCCAGAGGTCTTCCACTTATAGAATCATAGAATGGTTTGGGTCGGAAGGGACCTTAAAGATCATCAAGTTCCAACCCCCTCTGCCTTATTCCTAGCTAAGGAATTCTGAGCTGCTGATGTGCCTGCTGCCAGGGCTGTGGTGTTGCCTCAGAAAGTGCCACTTTCCTCTCAGCTGAAGTAACACGGATGTATTAAAGGAGAGTGACAAGAGGAGAGAAGTGGAAAAGCTTGAAGACAGCTATGCTTCAGTTGCCAGCTCTTGGTGACAAGGTGTGACCCTTGCATACACTTCATGCTATTAAAAAAATTCATGAAGTGCATTCCACAAGGAAGGGGAAATGGATAGGTCAGATCACTCGCCAACAATAAAATACAGGTGTTTGTAGGATGGAGTGAAGCTGCTGTTTAATAGTGCATGAAATGCTGCACAGCCTTTTGGCCAGGGTGGGAAGAATGCAGTAATAATTTGAAAGCGCAGAGGAAATGACAGACTATAATTACTCACTGCAAGCAGTAAAACGGGGCTAATGCCCCACCTCTTGCACAAAGCAGTAAGAATCCTTAACTAAGGCATTTTATTATTTGGTTTTGTCTTGACAGCAAAAAGCTGAGCAGTATAACATTAAGGCAGTAGCTCAGTACTTCCTCAGTGGTTGCAAATGGAGGAGCAAAGACTTCCCTGCCATTTCAGTTCCAGACTGGTGACAATAAAAAGGGAGGCTGTACTGTAGAGAGAAATCCCAGGCTACGCTGGCAGGTGCAGCATATCACTTAGGTTAAACAGCAAAAATGACCCTTTATTATTCTGCATCTTCTACAACTACTGCTGCTCCTTGTGAGTTATAATGGTGGACTGTAACAAATTACAAACCTGCAGTATAAGCACAAGTGAGTGCTACCTGCTGAATCATCAGCACTACTTTTGTCCAATATTTTTTACATGGATGGACAATAGAAAACATCTTATTCTTCAGGTGGATTGTACTTTATCGTGAAATACAGCTGCAGGCACGCTGTATGTGTGTAAACCACTAAACTGTAGTGCATATAATACTATCTTCCAAAATTTTGTCCTTGGCTCCTTGTTGTGTTGTCTTCTCTTATCATAAACTAGCCCATTTTTAATGTCTGTCTTTACCTTTGTCAGTCAGGAAGCAGAACTATATTGCAGGACAACCACTGTAAATGTAACAAAAATATTTTTAAGAATTTTAATAAATGGGGTGGAAAAACTCTAAAATTGGCATTTTAGAGTTCTGAAGTCATTATGAATCAATAGCTTAATGTCAAATTTACTCACATTGAATATAAAAAGGGTTATTTTGAAAGACAATTTTTGAAAGACAAGTTAAACTTGTATATGATCCTATAATAAAAGTTTGAAATCAAAAGGAAGAAAGTTTTGATGATGCAGTAACCAGAAAAGGCTACACCTTACTCTGACAGATTACTCTGTATTTGTATTTCCTTTCCACAGGATTACATTTTCCCACTGAAACACACAGATGGTGTTCTGAATAGATGAGAGATTTATTTACCTCTGACTTTAAAAAAAAACACTGAGTTACTACTTTGGTGTACTCTCAAACATAAAAGGATTTCTCATTGAAACTAAGCACAGTCAAGTTTCAGATGATGACTCCACTGTGTTATTTTTATTTTCATTTTTAAATTGTTTATATAAATGACCGGAAAAAAGTTACTGGCATGCTTTTCTTTCACAATTTCCCAAACAGTAAGGGATATTTAACTTGCCAAAGGCAAGATAAAAAACATTCAGTCCCAGGCTGCTTCTTCATGCACTGGCCTTTCCTCTCACAGGCATGCATTCTTGGTTCTCTATGGTGACATCTTCTTGATCTTTGTAAGTAGAAGTGTTTGAAATAAAGATCCCAAGTGTCATCAGTCTGAAGGTACACAGACGTTGATCACTTTAAATGTAGATGGGTAAGCACATCCTGTGTTACAAAAAACTTAGAGAAAAGGGAGAGTTTGGGTTTCACTGAGGTAAATAGTGAAAGGATCTAGTTTTCCACCAAAAGCATTGATGCAACTTCACCAGCAGGTATTGTGGAGTACTGCACTGTATCAGGATGTGGAAATACTGGTACCAATTTCATAGATGTCTGTGGATCTCTCACACTTTCTAACTCTTTTTCCCTCAATCACAAAAATAAGTAGTGTGTACAGTTTGATGTAGTAGTAAAATATGATGAACACCCAGTTTTGGAAGAAGGAAGAACTTGTGGTTCCTGGGCATGTGCTTAATCATTTCAAAGTGGCTTTGAGGTGGGTAACACAAATACATGAAAAGAATCTGAGCAATCTGCCTTCCCCAACTGAAAGCAATAGAGGATAATGGAAAGCCATTTGACAAGTAAGACTCTCAAATCGTTGTGAAAGTCATCTATCTTCCCTCTACAGTTTCCCTGAAAAACTGGGATAAACCTCAACATTTTGTGATGATGAAAGTAAAAGGAAGTGTTCAAATACTATGTATTGTGCTGTGGAACAGAAATCTGTTTTTTTGACATCTCATGGTAAAGTAGGTAACAGTTATCTCAAGTTCCAAGACAGAAAAATTTAATTATCAGTGCACAAGCAGTGAAGTGAAAGGATTATTTCTGCCAGTGAACTTCATAAGGCAGGAACATTTGGATTAAAATTTTAAAAATTATTCTAAATTCTAAAAACATCTGTAGGACTATGAGATTATTGACCCAAGACTTTACAGTAAAGCATAAAACTGCTTGCACTGATAGTTTAATGAACCCTGTAGATTGCTAGCAGCAAGCATGCATGAGAAAGAAATTAAACAAATCACTTCCAAAGTTTTATAGCAATCATGTCAAGAGGGTGGTTCTGTGAACTATTAGTTTGTGATGGTTTTATTTCCTGTCTTTTTTATTTATTTAGAAAGAAAAGCTTAATAGGATAGAGAAATACCATCTTTTGTGGCCAATGAAGGAGAGCTCCTATGTAACACCGTAAGAGGTTCAGCCACACAGCCTCTGAGCAATAAGAGACTTAAATCAGTGAAAAGTGCTGGAAAAGAGCAGCACGAGTGAGGGAGATATAATAAATGGAGTAGCAATAGAGTGCATGAGGCGGTAACAGGCATGGAAGGACAGCTTCAGTGGGCGTTGGTATAGTGGAGAAGGAGCTTGAAGCAGTTGCTGTACGAGGCAGAGAGCAGCAGTATGTTTCTGGAGCCTTGTTCCTCTCTTCTCAGCTCCCTGTGCCTGTTCAGTTACAGAAGACTTTCAGCTGCTGCTCAGAATATGCAGCAAAACTGCTGAGGAGGTTCTCTGAGGGCCAGAGTGGGTGTATATAAAAGAAAGAATGAACAAACAACTATTTTAATTCTGCTTAGTTACAGCAGGGAGATGTTTTCTACACAGGCAGAGAGGGTGGTTTAGAGAGCCTTCAGGGTAAATGGCACTCAGTATTCACGCAGGCCACACACAGGGATTGTGCACACATATGCACACAAACACTTGCAAAAATAAATCCTTTGCACAGGCTGCCTCAGCAAACATCTTAAAAATCTGTACTTCACCCACAGTGCTGGAAGATGCTTTAGGACCTTTACGACTGTTGCTCAGGCAGCACTGCAGACACCAAGAAACGCAGCATGTAAAACAGAGACAGATATTGAACAAAATGGAAAACACAAACTTTCCATTAGAAATAAACGTGATATGCTTACTGTGTATGCAAAATGTTCCTGGGACAAGTGGGCTTCTGGACATTTTAAGATGAGGGGGATATATCTCCACCTATTTAATTTCTTCCATGCAGATGGAATGGTGTGTCGTTATTAACTCTATCCTCAAGTCTTTAGGCTAGGCCTGCCTTTGTGTGTGTCTGTGTGTGCTATAACTAGCAAATGAAGTAAAGCTGAACAGCCTACTGTTATGTTGATTGTGTATGAGGCAAGGAAAACCAACTGCAAAGAGGAAAGTCTCATAACATCTCAAGACTTTTGTGGGAGCTCAGCCACTTTTATTTGTAAAATGAGATTTTGTCTCATGTGACCTAATATTTTACCAGAGTTACCTGAAGTAAAACACACAAGAAAATATTAGTCTGTATTACTCTTCTCATCTAGTCTTGAGATCAGTAACTGTGGGTCCAGTGGAACACAAACTTTGTGTGTCTTCTGCATGTACCAGTCCTCCCTGTCTACTGTTCCTCTGCTCTCTCATAGATCTGAGCCTGTGACCACATGCTACATAGTCAGAGCTTGGAGAAAAACAGTAGGAATTTGTCAATGAAATGCATCTTCTTCTTTTCCATCCTTCCTTAGAGCCCATACCCAGCTCTGGGCCCAGTGGGATTTTTTGTCAGAAGCAGAGAGCCTTTTCCAAACCAGACCATCCCAGGCCTTGCTTGTCCCACGTGGCACAGCACTTGGCACAGGGGCACTGGCCTGAGTTTCCCACCTTCCAAGTGAGGGAAAGAACTATTGGCTATTCAACGTGGGGCTGTTATGATTAGTAAGCAGGTGATATTAGTAACACCAGGATTTTAATCTTGTTTCCGCACCTCAGTTCAATACCACAACTTCTGAGGATGAGGTCTGGCACTATTTCTGCCCTTTATCATTATCTAATTTAGAACAAATCTACATCACTATTTAAACAAAAAATTGACTGCGAAAACTTTGCTGAAGTAAGTGATTGAAGGATGTTATCTTCTCATTGCAATGATTTGTTGTTGCTAGTGCTGTAGAATGAATCAAAGACTGTATGACAAGGTGGAGAAGGTGATCACCAAGTGACGGTTCAATGCCTGGCTCCCATGGACCTGGACAGCTGGAGGGTTAGTGGTGTTTCCTGCTCCTAGGACTGTGAAGCCCTCTGATGGTTGGAAGGTGATCAGAATGTTAAACCCAAACTCAGTAAAGCAGAGAGGGCATCATAATGCTGTACCTACTTGGGGAAATGATTGAATTCTGGGAAAATCTACAGGTCTGAGCATCGTCTGCTAGAAAAAAAGAAAAACTCAAACAATAGGGAAGACCATAGTTTAGGTGGCTGGTTGCAATGAGCAGATAGGAAAATGGTTCTGCTCAAACTAAAAAAACAAAAGAATCAGAAAACGCCAAAGCTGTCATCAGTTCACAGCTATCCTGTGGATATCAAAGGCCAGATTAGGAAGGAATTAGTCTTCTAAATAAGCATTCATCCTATCCTGTGTAAACAAGACTGTGCTGTGTTTCAGTTCATACACATGTAAAAAAGGAAAAGAAAGAATACGCAAATTGAAATTTCTGAAAGAGAATCCTTAATATGCATGTGATATATGTACTTTTTTTTTTCTTTTTGCCTCATGATACAAGCAGGCAAACTGCTAAATTATTATCAACAGAGAATTAGAGATGAAAACAGACCATGCAAGAAAGTGTCACTAGCGCTGTGGGGTAACTCAGAGCAAATATAGTTATTCCTCAAGTGAGGAGCCAGTGACATGGCTTTACCACAGCAGTTTGCAATGCATACTCTGAAGAGCCATAGTAAACCATCTCATCAGCCACAGAGTCACACATTGGTAGCAGTGTGCTAGTTCTGCCTGGCCCTTCAGATGACTAGAGAGCTTCAAACCTGACAGGGACAGGCTGTTTCCAACCACCTGAAGAAAAACAGGGAAACACGCAAACAAATTATTTTCTTCATTATGTTCATGATGTCTGTATTCTTTTTGAATGTAATTAATGCCCAAACACTACATATGGCATTACGCCACTATTTGGTGTCCTTTCTGACTGACTATTCAGTCAGAAGTATCCCTCTGAATGATATACATATAACAATTAAAAATTAGTGTGGGATATGAGTAGGGATTGGATACGCTCACTAATTGTATTTTTCTTTTAGATTAGTAAGGGTTGATCTGCTTTTTGTTTAGAATTGATACACTGCAGGTGATGGCAGAGCTAGTCTGCACTTAACTCTTGCTTTGCTGAGCTGGATCATAGGAAGGACTGAAGAGAAGTCATGGTATTCCTTCTGCAGAATAATCTCAACATACTTTTGGGTAATGAAAAGCTTTCTGTACTCACAAACCCGTCTTTAGCAGACTACAGAATTTTCTCCGTGACATAATGATCTTCAGTGACTGCTGTCCTGGATCTCGATTCAAGCTGATCCTCTGCATCTGTCTATTTCCAATTCACAGCTATAAAAGTCAGTGTTTGTTATAAATTCTTTTCTGCAGCTGCGTGTTCAACAAGACAGGTTTGCATCCAGCTTTGCATATGAGAAATCTGGACATCCAAGGGATATTTGCTTTCTTTTTTAGATTGAAGTTTGGCTTTTCCCCCCTCATGCTTTAGCTGTTGCTGCACACACTGAGAAATCTAGTTGGTTGAGCAGTAAGAATCTGTGTAACAACTTAATAAGTGTAAAACTTTGCTTAAAATTCAGAAACTTCATTTAGTTTCCAAGCTCCCTTCTGCTTGACTCTTATCAGGTTATACTGACATCTGTGTGGGTTCAGTACTTGCTGCCTGAGTGCTCTTGACGCAAAATTCCAGAGCTTCACCAAAGCCACAGACGATATACTGGCCATAAATATGTGATAGTGGATACTTAAAGTTATTGCAATAAATCAGGGACAGTAAGAAGTAGGAAAAGATCCGTCTGTAGACATTAGTAGGGAAGCAGATGGCTAGCATAGCCTGAGGGATAAAGCCTCTTGTTTAGTAAAAGAAGAAAAAAATATCAAATTTATTGATTCTTTACAAATGACATGATGGCACAATGCATTCTTAAGGTTAGGAGATTCATGACCAAATTAGACAAACACTTTCAAAGCACAGTCAGACATCAGACAAAGTCGAAGATACCTTTCTTAGCAAAGGTGATGGGGTTGCAGCTGATGGAAGAAGTAGCAAGAAGGGATAGGCAGTGGATACAAGAAGGCAGAACATCACTCAAAGTTCAGATAAGAACCACCTTTTTTTAAAAAATCAACCAACAAACACAAACAAACAAACAAATAAAAACACACACAAACTTGCCAAGCAATTATTTGTAAAGTTCCCTTTTTAAAATTCTGAAATTTTCAAGTTGCTCCCTGAAAATGCATTGCTGGTACAGCTGAATGTGTTATGTTAGAAACATATGAAATATTTGCAACAAAAGTAACAGTCTTCAGCAATTTTCACACTTCATTTCTAGCCTGTAAATGAGCCTATCTTACCAAAAACATTGTTTTACTTTGTGAATGTTTGTCGTGGTTTAGGCTGAATTGGCCCATTACAGGTGACAGATGTGCTCCCCCCAAATCTTGCTCCAAGGAGAGGAGGAGGAGGGATAAAGAGATTTATGAGTTTAGAAGGAACTGAACTACTTTATCAAAATATTAATAATAAGATAAGAAGAAAATAATGAAATAGATATAATATAAACAAAACCATAACAAGTTCCCAGGATGATGTCACCAGCAAGCACTGGAGAAGTCTCAGACTGGACTCAGCAATGGATGGGAACTTGATTCCAACTCTGGAGTCAGGAACTCACAGTTCAGGATCAAAGTCAGCTGAACAGACAGGGTCCTTCTAGGACTATCAGCCATTGAAGAAAGAGAGCTGACCCTTTGATCCCTCAGCTTTTATACTGAGCATGGGGCAGATGGGATGAAATACCCTGTTGGTCAGTTTTGGGTCACCTGTCCTGTCCGCCCCTCCCTGCAGATAAGACCCCTCTATGCTTTTCCGTTTCCAAATTGCCAGTGGGGCAAATAACAAAGTGAGCTGACCTTGGTTGTTTTAGTAATAAGTACAAGCAAGAGCCACTCTGCATACCGTTCCTTGGCATCAACTATAAACACAGGTCTTACCACTCTGAGAACAAACAGTTTTCTCCACAATGTGCTGTTAATTTCAGAGTTAGAAGAGGTCTAGCTAAGAATTAAAATTACTGAATAGAAAGTTGGTTCTGTTTTGCCTCACACCGGGACAATGTTTAAAAAGGGGGCTTTGCTAATGGAAAAATATCTCCTTTCCAGGAAAACTGAAGTTCATCTGAAGAGAAAGTACTGCTGCAATTTGAAAATCAGCATAGCGCAAGAGCTTTAATGGGGACAATCACTAAGAGCCTCCTGTGGCCTCTGCAGGCACAAAGTCCCAAACCTTCACTCCTCAGCTAATTAGTGCAAAGCAGAAATTTTCCACACTGAAAAGCAGTATCACCACCATTGCAAAACAATATAACTTACAGAATTGCTGCATCAGATTGAACCCAAGTCCACCTAGCTCAGCAGACAGTCTTGGAAAGTAGGTGTTTAAGTGAGTATATTTATGTAACTAAATGTATAGTAGATTTTTAATTTTATGTAAGTAAATTTATAGTAAATTTTAAGTATATTTATGGTGAGGATAGAGTGACTGTTCTACCACATATTGCCCAGCCTCCCATATCCAGCATTTGAAACATCTATATCTCAGGCTTCAAAGTTGCATAACTTGGAGGTATGGGGAAGCCAGTACTTCTTCTGTTGGTGTTAAATCTGTGTATGATAATTTCACTGGATGTCCCTGTTGCTATTTTCATTAGGTTCTTCTATAGGCCTCTTCACTACAGCAATAATTTCATCAGCCTCTGTGATTTCCTTCCCCTTCCCTTCTCCTGCCTCAATCCTCACTTCCCAAACTGAAGTATCATTTTTACTCATATTTACCTGTATGACCACTGTTTCATACCACTCTTCATTCTTGTTACCCATCTCTGGTTTTGTTTCTTATTCTGCAATAGCTGTTTTCAGATAGCATGTCACACTTGCTAGGTCCTCTGGATGACAATCTGAGAGTAAAACTTGAGAATTTAATTCCTAATTGAACTTTCAAGCAGTCATCACAAATAAATCTGCTGTTCAAACACTGTGCAGTGCTCCACCAGTGAGTGGCTGTTTGCTAAATGTTAATACCAGTACTCATGCTCTGCCTAAGGAATGAAAAACAAATTATAATAGCTGATAACAAGTAACAGTAAGGAATACTTTCAGTGCTAAATTGCACTAATCTTGTCAGTTTGTCACTGGATGTCTGCAGAGTTGTATAACTACAAATTACAGCTGTCACGAATTTTCCAGGTAGGAATAGTTTTATCACATACAGAAAGATGACTTTGAAGGTGCTGAAATTCCAAACCTGGTACAGTAAGCAGCTGATGGAAAATTCTTCAACATAATTTTTACCAGTTGTATTTGTCAAGGGTTTATAGTAAATGCCACAGTATCACAAACAAGCTTTTGACAAATATAGTTATAATCTCAGACTTTGTCTTTTTTTAAAAATATAGTCTGATAAAGGGGTGTTACAGGCCAGAATTCACAGCCCTGACAATTTACACCAAAACCAAGAAGAGGCCACCACATAGGAATAGAATTTCAAGAATAAGTTCTTGGACAACAAAAACTAAAATTCTGTCAGACATTTCTTGAATGAGGTATGCAAAGCTACAAGGCTAATAGCATGTATGCAATTTTTTCTCTTTTTCTTCTGTCTTGGAAATCAGTCAGTTCTGACCTTTGGGCTTAAGTAACAAATAGGAATGGATTTAAGCCAGAGGGAAATAAGGCTGATATTCACAACATAGTCAACGTACTCCTAGTGAACACTTTATTTACATCACATGTCATACCAAACATCCATTTCTAGAAATGTCTGATCACAAATAATTTGCATTCAGATCAGCAGTGACAGAGGGGCTACTACTAAAATAAGTTCTAAAGCAAGTGCCTTTGAGGAATAATGTAAGAGCTGTACAGCTGCAATTGGATTTAGAGATACCTTTCTCTTCTTCATTTTCACCTGTCATGCATATGAAATATGTTTTCCCACTCAGTTTTAGAACACTTAAACTAATAGCGTGGGTAGGTTACCGTTTTTGTGGTTTTTTAAGATTAATTTTGTTTACATCACTGGAGATAGATAGACATATCAACATTTCCACAGTAGGTGAACATCTCAGAAGGCTTTGAAATGACTGAACGTGGTTGGCACCCTTATGGATTTTTTCTAAACTAAACCAAGCTTTCACACCTAGGCAGCAGACTGAGGTAAAGATAACAGAAAAGGCAAGGATAAAGATAACAGAAAAGGCAAGGAAAAGATAGTATTATTTTTTACATGATCTGTTAAACAAGAAATATCACCTGACTGCGTTCTCCTTTATTTCCACAACAGACATATCCCCCACCCCAAAACAGTAACGATGATATCCTGTAACTTGAAACCAATACGTTAGAGAGTTTAGTGTTGTGTAAATTACAGAGTCTGCTACACAAATAATTTGCACTGAAATGTTTATCAGCTCTCTGACATAGCTGCTTCCATTTATAGCTTATAAACTGTTTTTACTGGTTCCTTCCCATCTGATAACGTGGCTTCAGAACAGGTGGTGAAAATGTTAGGCAATTATGAGAGCCTCTGCATGTGTGTGGTCTCTTGGTTTGCAAAGCCACTGACCACATACGAAGGCATTGTAAAAGTCTCAAATTTAGATTATCAGCCTCCGTTGTTGAGTACTGCCTAGCTGCAGCTTTGTTGAAGGGTTAAAAGTTCAAAATCACCAAACCCTATATTTAAGAATAAAATTTACTCAAAATAAATCAGAATATATTTTAAAATCTCACACAATTTTTAGTGTTTAAGATAAGTAGTGTGGCACTGAGTAACTCTCCAGTGGAAGATTTGGCTGTGTAGTACAGCTCAGAAAGAGGTATGTTGGAGTAGTTATTTTTTTTGTATATACCATTGCACCGTTAGAGATTTTGCAACAATCCTTGCTGGAATAAATTGGCTGTCCAGAGAAAAATTAAGATCAAATTAATCTTATATTCTATCAGGTTGGGAGCAGAAGGGTTATTTAGTTTTCTTTCCAGTTTTATCCTGAAAATATCCTTCAGGAGATTCCTTGCAAATTCTTCTTATTAAATTAGAAATATCCACCTTTAGATGCAGAATACTGTCTCACCAGTAGGTATAGTCCAACTCAGTATTTTCCATGACTCTCCTGCGTTTGGATGTGACAGGTGCCATTTGCCATTGTATAGAAACAACCATAACTTCAAATATTTGCCCTACAGCCACAAGAAATATGCACATTGTGGATTTCAGCAGCCATTAAAATAACTTTTGCAGAATTGAAAGGAACAAAGAATTAATAGAGAGGATATTCTACAGATGGTGTAGTCTTGCAGTCCTTCCATCACTGTATTCTCTCCCAACACACCTGTATCTGTCCAGATCCCCTACCCATTTAGTGTGCAATCATAACCTCCAGAAAAAAAGAACACATGTGGTCTAGATTTTAAATGCAGTTGGTTTTCTTACATTTACAACACAAGTACTTTGAAGAGAAATTCGACAACAGGTCTATGAAGATGTTGCCAGTATTATTGACTGGATTGGGAAAAGGGTAGCAGGTCTATCAGTAAACAGTGCATGAACCATAACCACTTGAAAGAAGTGTGTATCATAAAGATTAAGTGCATGGCCTTCGCAGAATTCCTTTGGGACCCAGTATAGTACAATGTACCCGGACCTCATTATACTCTAGTCCCTGAGGATTAATTTGGCTTCTTTGCATTTTCCTTTCTTGCAATTTTGGTGGCAAGTAGTCCTGAAACTTAGCCAGTGTATGACAATAAACATCATATGTCTAGTACTTAAATAATTTATCAATGTCAGGAAATGTCTGAAAATAGAGGGTCATAACAAAAAGTGTTAGGCTGCTTGCACTGCTTGTGCTATCATCACAGCAGTAGTTATGTGTTAATGAAGGATCAAACTCATTAATACAATTTAAGATAACTAATACTTAAATAACTAAAGATAATAGACTACAGTGTCTTTGCAATGAAGATTGTAGTTGTAGAGTATCCCCCATGATAGCTCATGCCAAGAAGATTTCCCTCTTAGGAAAGTAGAGGAAATAAGTAGAGGGAAAAGCATGGCCTAACCTCTGCTGCTGGTGACGGTGTGTGCTGAGGGCTCAAGACACAGGAAAAAGACAAGGAAGTAAAATACAGAGATTTTTCAATAGCTTGATGTGTGTGTCTACCTGAGGGTTCCTGTGCAGAAGGACAGGAGGTGACAACACAGGGAAAGACTATGACCTTGACCTTCCCAGTAACTTTCCTCATGATAACTTGAGATGGTTTTGAAACGCAGCAGATGGTTGGGTGACTATTGAGGGTGTTATAGGCTTAACTTTCCTAAAGAGAGATTTCTTTTGGCAGAAAACCAAAATAAAACCAAACCAAACAAACGAACAAAACAAAATTCAACAACAAAAATACACACCTTGAAGTAAAGAAACTGAGCTCTGTTTTTCTTTTCCAACTATGTGATCTAACTCATGGGAAGAGTAGTAGGATGTTCGACGTATAGTCATAGTGTGTAGCCAAGTTTGTCCCTAAAAGCTGCACTGGGTTGCCCTCTGTAGAAAATGATGGCATGGAACTTGTTTCTATAGATCTCCTAGTTTGAATCAGAAGATCTGTATAAAAATGTAAGTTATTCAGAAAATCACAGTGGTCTGTAGGAGTAAGGAGAAGGTTCTTGGCGTCTGGGGTGCTTTTTTCCTTTCCTTTTCTCTTTGAGCCAGTTCTAGAATCTACTTCAGAACTTCAACTTGGGAAACGAAGCCTAACCATAGTTTACATAACTGTATAAATACTGCCAGCTGTAGAAGCATTCATACAACATTGACAGCAATGGACAGAAATACATAAAAACTCAATTGCTCAAACATTGCCTTTTAAGTACAGTAAATCAATGAGCCTAAGTTCTCTGAAAAACCAAGTTGAAATATGAATGTTTATAAGATATAGGACTCCCAACCAGATGGGTTAAGGGCTGCTTGGTGGTTTGCATGTAAAAGCAAAGAATTCCCAAATGGCCACCATTCTGGATCCATTTACATTTAGGCTGCAAACTGGCAATACCGTAAACCTTTCACAACTTCACATGAGGATAGTGGGAACTGCGAGGCTTTTTGATTCTTGAAAATCAAGTTCAGGTGCCACACGTTCGTTGCCAAAATATATGTAACTACTTAATTCCTTTTCCTTTTGCCTTTTTGTTGTAGAATTGTCATTGATAATCAAGTTTGTTAAACTTCCTTTTCTATCCTATTAACATCAAGGGAAATAAGAGATCATTCCTTCTGAAATTTGAACTGCTTGTACATTGACAGCAAGAACTGACTGGAGAACTTTTTCAGTCCTGGGTGTTCTTGTGCAGTTTTAAATTGTGTGCTGTTATGACAAAATAGTTGTATAAAGTGAGAATACAAGTATTACAAGACTGTATACGCAAAGAATTGAGGCCGCAACTGCTACTACTCCCCAACATTGTTAAAGGGCAAAATACAGTAACAGAATTTAACTTGCAAGTAGGTGTACATGAAAGTAAATGTCTCGTGCCCAATTTTGCAACTCATTTCTTCAGCCTTGCCAGGGTCTCCTATTCATAACATATGGTTTTAACAGATTAAGTTAAACTAAACTCCTACAGATCTTTAAACCTTTATTCCGGCATTTTTTCAAAAAGCAGAGGAAATAGTGATTAGCAGCACTCAAAGATCTACTCTTCAACTAAGTGCCTATCATCAGATAGTTTGTGATACAGGTTAAATACTTGCCTTCTAATTTACCATCTTATTTACCTAAGACTGGTTTTCTCAAATAATTATCCCTTACTGGTATCACTGGTAGTTACAAATGGGATGCAGTCATGGAATGCAGTGTGTCTCAATGTGGGGAGTTCAAGAATTACCTTATATAGTTTTGTGAAATAATGCCTATATTATGTTAGCGCTTTTCCCCATTCTCTGCCTTATCTCAGCTGTGCGTTCCTGGACATCTAAATACTCACCAGAAATGCAAGCAGAACAGATCTTGTTTCCAATTAATGACATTTTTATTTGTATGAATTTGCAGGGGCTTTCTATTTAGCCAGCTAATGGATAGAGTTATGGAGTTCTTTTTCAGTGCTTGGTCATGCCAAAAGATTACACATACAGATGTAGGGAGCAGCTCTTTCTGTTTTCTGCTACCAATCTAATATCCTACATACCTGCATAAAATTCAGTTTTGTGGATTTTTTCCTTTTTTTTTTCTTTTTTCATTTTGAGCTATTTATGAAACATGCATTTCACAACTTTATTGAAACAGAGCTGGATTGCTGGATTGCTGAGAATTTTGAATAAAGAGATTCTACAGGACACTGTTCATTTCATGATGCACAGAAACATCCTCCTGTTGCCCAGTGTCCTGTTTTACAGTTCAATGTACTCAAACATTTCAAGGTAAGAAAGGACTATTTTTTTCACTTAGTCTCACAGTTCAGCTATTTCAGGCCAGAGCATGATTTTTGCATTTTATCAAGGCCCAGATCCACAGCTTCTTTTTTAAATAAGAGAAGCTAAGCAACCTGAAAAGCTTGTGGGAAGTCTATAGATTTTACTGGAAATTGGATTTGCCTAAAACATAAGGCACTATCAACAGTAGGTTTGGTCTGCTACGTTGAACTTGAATTTCAAGAACAGGACACCATACAAAGACCAAAAATTTTCCATTAGGGAATAATAATAACATGCAAAACTATCCACAGTTCAATTCTGATTGCATGGAAGGTGACTGAAAGCTTTTATCACTCACCGTACAAGCAGAGCATTGGCAGATTCCATCTAACCTCAAAGAGAAGCAACTTCACCAAGTTTTAGTAAAGTAGCTCTCAGATGTCTGGGAAAATAATTCATCCATTTTTAAATGTTCTACAGAAAAAAATAGATTAAAATGTTTTGGCTGGACAATATGACTTTACTTTTTGTTTGCTCTAGACACAAGTGAGATTTCATAATATAAGATACTCAGTTTCTCACACTCTTTGGGTCAAATTTATGTGAAACATTAGAATGGAAAAAAATCAAGAACAAACTCTTACTGAAGTTTCTATTCACAACAGCAAAAGCCCCCAACCAAATGGAAATCTTAAATTTTCTTCATTTTTGGGAGGGTCATTTTTTACCTAGTTTTTATGTTTGGGAACTCAAGAGTTTACAGGAAACAGAATGCTAGGTCAGCAATGCACACCAAGCAAGTCTCATAAACAGTAGTTCAGCACAGGATAGAAGAGCTGGAGAAGAAGCTGTGTTCTCCCTTTTCAAAATTTAAAAAGAAAAAGGAAAATTCTCATCTTGCAGTAGGACAGACAAATATTATGCATATTTTTGAAGGAACTGCAGGTATTTTCCATGAAAACAGAATGAAAAAAAAAAAAACCACAAAAAAACCCACCAACTCATTTTTTTACACCAGAACAATTTCTTAGCCCAGGTCTTGGACAGAGCCAAGGTTCAAGTCCTCCATCTGAACCAGGCAGAACAGGCTGGTTCCCCACATTGTAGATTAGTTTTCTGAACATTTTTCTCCAGTAGTGCCTTTCTGTGTGACTTGAAATTCCTCTCTTTTTTTTTGGTCAAAACTGGCATACATTTAAAGTTTCATGTTTTGTAGTTTTTTAAAGACAAAACAGCTCACCTGAAAACATCTGACTAGTTCTAATGAATGTATGTTTTATCTAAAGTTTTCAGTCTATTGATTGATGTCTGTTGAGTCGTAATATCATTAATGTCCTTTCTTTAGCTATCCTGTTCATGTTAAAGGATACAGTAGATTAGTTACAAAACTTGTACTCCAGTAGTTTCAATTGGCTTTTAGTCAGATGAAAACCTAGTTTTAGCTAGTATTAAAATTGGTATATCTAATTTGGCTTAAGGCTGTATGTGAACAGCAGAAAAGTACTATTTCACTTTTATTTTATGCTGAAATCTAAAATTAATTTTAATGCACTTTCTTTTCAGAACTGTGCAAGTACTATAGAGTCATTAGGCCTTTGAATTAAGGGGGTATATGGAAAGACCTTATCATTCAATTAATTAACTTCAGGAGAGGGAGGCTGTATCTTCTGTTTATATTCAAGGAAATGAATGTCAAAGATTGCCATGTGTGTGGTGTAAATGAGAAAGGCCACCAGTGGAGAGCTTCCATTTTTGTGATGAGGACATAAAAGTCAGTTGCTTCTGTTCCAGAGGTGATATTTTACTTAGACGTCTGCTCTGTTTGCAAAAAGGAGGCAAAACGTCTTTTGTTATTGATTTGCAGATTGAGAGGGCTTGGACATCAATTAAGTTTAAGCCTTTTGAAAGTCCTTCTGTAAACCTTCATGTTTTAATGATAGACTGAACAGTTCTTTGTAAAAATACAATTTAGATGGGAGTCAGAGGGAATAAAGCAAATAGAGGGTGGGGGTTATCATGAGAATAATTACACTACATCCCAAGAGCATTTTGCTGCTTGTCATTAATTTGCCTAGACTGTAATTCTGCTATGAAAACTTTGCTATGGGGAATTATATCATGCTGTTCTAAAGTCTGAAGCATAGAAGAATGCAAATTTTATGTATATTTACTGAGGAAAAAAAAGATGATGAATCTGGCCATTTAGAGTGGCCAAAAGTGACAGGATTATAAAGGAATTAATTTAAGGGATTTTGTGTGCTCCATTCTTCATAACATCCTCAAGACAAGTTCCTTATTCTTTGGAGTAACTTTAGGATGAATAAAAGCAAGGACAGGGATAAATATTAGAATTGTTATTTTAATTATGAAGCTCAAATAGCTTTGAAAAAGAACCAAAAAGAATTATATTCAGTTATTCTATATGTATCCCACACAACCATCATTCAAACCATCTACAGAGAAAAGAATCACTCTGTAGAATATGTTTCAATCTCTGGATTTATGTTTAGTCGCTAACCTGTCAAGATTTACAAGGAAGTGGTAGATGCTGGGTTGTTTTTGTTTGAACACAGACTTCTCTCTAAAGTTCAAGCAGTCATCCAAGAAATGTAAGCAATTTTTAATAAGAATACTTGAATTTCAACTCGTTACTGCATCAGTCATCATAAGAACAAAATCGTCCGTTCATTTTTTTCCTATACTGTGAGAATACTCTCTGCAGCCGTACCTAATTCCTCTATCAGTGTAAGGAGTACAATTAACTTTAATAACAGTTATGTACTCAGTATGTTCTCTGTGTCCCTGTTACTAATTCCATAACTAACATTGAGATTAACCTGGCTCTTTCATTTCTTGAATTTCTTGAACATTTGAACAATGAGTAGAGGTACCACAAAAAAATAAAAGTTTTTATTATCATCATTGCAATTGATAATATAGACTCAGGCTCTTCAAAATTTGCCTCTTTGCACTTGTTGCAGTTCTTTATGTTGTTATGATACACAAAGAAACCTACACTATAGAGTACACTGATATATTAAACTATCTGAAAAGCACTATATAATTCCCAGATATTTTATTACACTGATATTTCCTAATGTAAATGCTTGAGTTGAGTATGGAAACACAAAATAAAGTGATAAGGTCCCTTAAAAAAATACATGGTAGAACATTTGACATTGCAAAAGGAAATGTGCTAGCATAAAAAAATAAAAATGGGGTTTCTGGGACAATGACCACTGATGACCTAGGGACTGCTTCCAGTTTCTAATATTTTGTGTAAAAGTGTATGGTGTTGCCCACTTGGTATATTCCTTGCAGCTCAACAGAAAGTTGAAATTTTATTATTTTATTCTGTGATGAACCCATGGCAATGTAATTGTAATAGGTAATTAGTAATATGTTCTGATAAATTATTTGGCATAAACAAAGACAGATACATCAGTAGATGGCCTGCTGCAGTAAACATAAAACTACGTGTTTAAAAGAGATGATTTATTTGACATCTTTAAAAGTGACAAATATTACTTAAAAACAGGAAAACTCAGAATGTGATACTTAACAAGCATATAGAAAATGCATCTTCTTTCAGAGGTGTTTTGTAAATGTTCTTTAAAACAGATTGCAGCAGAAAAATATTTTAACTTTTTTTTCTTTACAGGAGAAAAATAATTTTGTTTTCTTTGGACTGGAGTGGTTTCATTACTAACTGAACACAAATCACGAATAAAATCTGTCACTTGACCATTACTGTGAACCAGATTTTTCCTTCAGTTGCAAGTCATGTTCTCAATTTAGAAAGAAAATAATACTTTACATCAATATGCATTTGACTCTAAAATTTTGGGATGATCCTAGAGTTATACTTAGGTACTTTATCTTGGCAAGAGCATTCCAGTGACTGAAGTGATTGGTAAGCAAAATGGTTATAAATGGTTCCCAGTATCATACCGAATGAACATCACCGACTTTGCCATTCCCTGTCTTGTATGGGTTTTTTATAACCTTGAACTTAATTCCTTAGAGCAGTGAATACATCAGTGTACACTGATACATTTTAACTATTTCATTGAATTTAAAGCCACTTAATTTTATAATAAATTTCAACAATTTAAAAAAACACATCCTGCCTTTCTCGATATATGATCGCAAGATATGCAAAATGAGAAATAAATATTATATAGATTAAGTTAATATTCTTCTGTTCACAAAACTATGATATAGGCTTCCCCTAGGAAAATTCTGCTCTTGTGGAAAAAACAAGCCACCTGAATTTTCACTTCAAAATGGCAAGCAAACAGCAGTATTTGCATGCGCATAAAATACATGGCCAATGTAAATGGATTTTCTGAATTTCCCAGGATTTTTACCACTGATTAAACTGGTACTGGCTTTACAGTGCTAGACATCAAGGTGCATAAATAACCTTTTGTTTTATGCAACAATAACATGTTTTCTGAGGTCCAGCAGCATAGTTTATTATTAATGACGATGCCTGCAGCCGATATTCTGCTGTGAATTTGTCAAGTTATTTTGCAATGTCAAAAGTCAGGACAAGCATTTTAATTAGTAATTTAAGTTTAACATGGAAGTAACTGAAAAAGAATTAGCAAAGAATGCTTTAAATGACCAGTCATTCTGCATATTTTCCTATTTTCTCCTTTTCCACTTGTCAGTGCTGTTGAAAATGCTTAACTAAGTTTGAGTTTGGCTTTTAAATATCAAGTTAGCTCCTAGCAGATTGTGCAATGTATGGACAGTTTATGAGCTGGTTTCGTAAAGATTTAACATTGGCTCTTAGTTTTGTGACCCAAGCCAAAAGAGATTAAAGGTTGTGATTCTATTTCTAGCTTTTTTAAGTGGGTTGGGTGCCTCCTCCTTTGGAGCCATTTCTATTTACTGTCTGTTATTACTGCAATGTGAATATTGCTGAGGATTAGGTTCAACTGGCATTCAGGTTCACAGTCGACATTGTGGTTGCTTCAAACTCTTTCTTTCCTTCAAGGATTATTTTTATTTAATTGCTAAAAGCCCACAAACTAACCATTTCAAAGTAAAAGATCCTTTCAAAATGGAACAGCAAATTCATCCAAAAAAACGGAATTAAAACAGCCTCATGTGTCCAGAAGAACGCGACAACAGTTCGGGGTGAAATTAATTTGCAGGCTTCATGCTGCAGTATTTTGCTTTCTTCATTCAGAAGAAAGGAAAAAGGCAATATGGAGAAGAATTACACTGAGTTACTGTGTTTCTGCACACTTACAAAGCACAAGGCAAGACCATTACCTAGAAAGGCTCAGAAATGTCTAGAAATAAAGAATGACAGATCCTGGACACACTTCATATAATACAAGTGTATTTTATGTTTTACTCAGGAGCGAGCTGTGTCATAATCAGTCACCTAGAGAAAGTTAAATTGTTAGTACCTGGTAGAAAATAAAACGTTAGAGATCATCTTGCAGGCTCAGCAGTGTCTGCAGGGAAGGCAAAGTCCCCGTCTGATAATTTTTAATCCAGACAACACACTGCTGTTTTACCAGCAAGTATAGGTTGGCTTGCTATGAACGGAAGGACCAGCATGCTATCAACCAGTAAATCATCAACTGTTTGCATGCTGAAAAGATTTGGGGACATTTTCAAAAAGCTTTGAGACCTGCCCTTCCAGTCCAGCCTCAGAGAGCCTGGTGGCACACTCCACCTGCTGTGCAGGAGTCATACGTGGAATAGGATCAGCAAGTTGTGTGCTTGTGTACTGAGGCTAAAATAAATGTAACTGTCACTGTTTGTGTTTACACAGGGAAGAGTTTGTATATGCATTCACTAAAAAACCACTTATAAATCACCGTTAACCCTCATCAGGCAGCACTTCTCACAATTTTGAAACTTGTGAGTGAGACCACCATTTTTGTAGTTCTCAGTATGACAAACTTTGTTTGGCCAGGCAGTACATTTTAAGCACTCACATTCACAAACCGTCTATGAAATGTAATGAAGACACAGAAAAAGTTAAAAGCAGAAGTTGCAAGTTAAAAGTTAGCATCTATTGTTATTGTGAGTGTACCATGACCTAAAATACTGATGTCTAAGATGTCCCTTTCATGTCTAACACAGACACCAAGTGTCCTCTGAACTGAAAACTGAGGGTTCATAGCAAAAATGTAAAACAGCACTCAGTGAGCAGGGGATGCCTGCATCTAACTAACCTCATCCATCTATGATGGGTGAGGGCTTCTGGGTGCTGTGCTGGAGGCGGGAGAGAAAATTAATATTGTCTCTATTGAAATAATTCTGAATAAAAAATGTGTATCGTTTGAGTTGGTCTTAAAGGCAGCGATTCTAGCTTGAGTCTGCATTATTTCTGCAAGGCGCTGCAGTTGGAGCCTTGCCACTGGGAAATCTCCCAGCAGTTCATATGGCTACTGTTTTACTTTCCTTGGATCAAAAGAAAGGAAAAAAAAAGCTGTGTGGAAAAAACACGGGTCATAGCAGGAATTATAGTGCCTCTGCAAACTCATAAAGTGCAGAGCCAGCCACTTACCTGGAAAGGCTGAAAAGCATCTAGCAACACAGCATGGCAGTTACTAGACCATGCCCAGCATGGGAGCACCATCGTATGTGCAGGCAAGCTATGTGGTAGGTGGCTGCAGCTTGAGAGAGCAGGACACTTAGTTACGTGTCTACAGTGGTGGTACAAGAGCCTCTGATTGCTGGTGGTTTCCAGCTGCAATGTCACAAAGCAGTCAGAAGAAAGAGGAGACACCGTTAACCGTATCAGGGCCAGAGTTATCACTCTGTGTGTAGTAGTCCACACCATTCTGCAGAGGTACTATAGGCAGAGTTTTAGTGAGGTGTTAGAGATGTCAGATGCAATCTACCTCCAGTTTGCCTCGTCCATAGCAGCTGGTTCTCAAGATTTTGTTCACAGCTTTTCTTGATGCTGTAAGGACTCAGGTTGTTAAGATAGTAGCTGTGGCCTAGGCTTAGACTCTTGGCTGTCTTGGAGAGTTTCAGCTCATCGTACTTCATTCTGGTTTTCTCTGGTTAGACTCCTTCTGGGCTCTGGTCTAGATATTTCACAAGGAACAAGTGCCTTCCATGACAGTAGACATCTGTTGCATAAGAATGGAGTGATCTATCAGGCTAATTTTCTTTTTTGTCCCACTTGTCTCAAAAGCACTGTTTAATCAACAGTGTCAAAGGCCAGGAAAACACAGTAATTTGAGCACAGAGAGATGCTTTTTTCCCCAAAAGCAGAAAAGAGTTTTCTGTCAGCTCAGTGTGCTCCTAGTCTGATCTGAATCCTAACTAATGTAACCAGTATGGTAGCATCATAGTCATTGCTTCCAAATGAATTTGGGCCAAAAAAGGGAGCTTGCAATTGAATAGACGCTGTGCAGTTCACTGGTGTTACCTGCAAGTGTTTCCAGGCACTCCAGATCTATGGGGTAACACAAATCTCAGAGTATATGAGTGACTGTATGGGTTTGTGTTTGTATGGCTTAATTGTTTTCAGATCAGACCTCTCATTTAGCTAACTGTCACAATGTGGAAGGAATCTTATTATGAAACTGAAATGGGTAAAAACACCATTACCAAATTATGGGGAGGTAGACTTCTGAAACAAAAGTTTCAAACCAGTTTAATTGCTGCAGTTCCATTTGTCTCAGACTTTTGGACCATACTCTTTATAATTCCTGTCCAGAAAAGCATCCCTACTTCATAGTCGGGATGAACTACTTTAATATTACATGCTCATTTCATAGGAAACTTACTAAAATGACTTAACAGTCAGCTATATTTCTATAGTTTCAATTTGAATGGGATCTCAAAGCCCATGGACATATTTATGTCTATGTGGTGCCAGAGGTGTGAAGAGCTGGTTTGCTGTAATCTGTAGCTACTGTAAAGGATAAAGGGTAATATTAGGGAGCATTTCTAAGCTGTATGGACAGCTACTACAGTCAGATACATGCACCTCACATGCATACAAGGTGTCTGCAATGCCAACATACATAATTTAGTTTTCAAGGCAAGATTAAAGTTCTATATAAATAGAGAGGTAAATAGAGAAATACAAAAGTGTTTAAGATACTTTTTCCTGTATCACCCTCAGTAAATGTTTACTGAGAACACCATATCGTTATATATAGTTCAAGTGGATGACACCTGGTTTTAGCACAACATGTTGGAAAAGTGTCTCATTGGATGAATGAGAGGATTCCAGGAAAAGTGCAGTTATCAACTGACACTTTCTGGCAAAAAGTCAGGCATCATCCACAAGCACAAATCAACTTACTTCCCAAAAACATGTCATCAGAAGAAGGGATATTTTCTTTTCCACATTAACACCATGTAACACCTGCTGGCCTGATCAGCTTTCTAAAAAGGTCATCAGCAGCTAAAAGTAGCTAAGAGCTGATGAACATGGTTTTCCCATATGTAAAAGAAGTGTTAGCAAAGCCTGTACTGCTGGTGTACAACTTCAAGTTGGAAGAAAACTGCCACAGAAAGGTTATGTATTTACAAGACACCTACCTGTACCAAAAGGCAAGAAAGATAATTTCTTTTAACTCTTCTATTTTTCCTTGCAAAAATATATATGCCTTCTATAGAGATCTAACTAGATGGTGTGTTTTCTTTTGTGTTTTTCTTTTTTGCTGTTACTGAAATTTCAGATTATGAAATATACTACTTGTACATAGCCAAACATACAAAAAAAAAATTCACAGCAAAAATCTTTACTGAGAACATCAACAACAATTTTTTTCCTATCAAAACATTTACATGAAAAAACAAAGCAGAAGCTACAAAGCGCTCAGCACTCTTATAAAACTTACTACTCAAATTTCTCATCAGACTCAATGGGATGTTGTCATGTGGTTCACAATGGGCTAAACTAAAAGGGATAGGGCAGGGGAATCACAGCCAAAATGGATTTCCAGAGGATATCTTGCCTGATACAGTCAAAATGCAGTGCAGCTCCGCATACAATGGTGAAACAACAGCTTCACCGACCTGTGGAAAGAGTAAACGCCCTCTCACACTGAGGTTTCTAGCAGTCTCAGAGGCTTAGGACCACAGCATATTGACTGCTGCAGTGACTAACTTTCAAGTACTTTGCCAGCTCTTGGAACTTGTTGTCCTGGTTTGGGTACATGCTTTTACTAAAGCAATTCCCAAAAGAAGAAGAGGAAAGTACTTAAGCGTAGGACCTGCAATAGGCAGCATGCCGTACAGGGAATGGGACTGCCGCCCTCCCTCCTAAAGCTGCTTCAGTGTTAGGTAAAATAATTAAATAAGGCTTGAAGCCAGAGGTGAAACAAACAGAATGTCTCTGTCTTCTTGTAGTAGAAGAGATATGTTATGCCATATCAAACTGCATAGCTTCTCTAAGACAGGGAGCTGGGATGATCTTTGGTGAATGCAGGAAGCCAACAAGAGATGTCACATGGAGCACACCAGCCCCTGCTAAGAGAGGATGTAGCACACAAACTGTTCACTTCAAATCTGTCTTCACAGGAATGTAAATGCCACGTCAACTGAAGAGAAAGCTGTCAGAGAAAATGCTATGTAAAGTAAAATATCCATCACTTCAGTACAGCATAAGAATTCCTTCCACTGAAAATTTTCAGAATCTTAAGTGGAAGTAAAAGGGGTATGGATGCTCAAGGGGAACTGAACCTACTAGAATACCCATTTTCCAAAAATGTCAATGAGAACTTCACTGTAAAATATCAACCTGTTTACTGGTAGGAAGCTAGCTCAAAAATATGAGATTCTTAATTTACTTTTGCTGATTACTGCAATGACATCTGATTTCATATGAAGAGCAAGGGTTTGACAATACTACCCTTTGGTTTAAGGGAGGAGGGAGTTTTCTCTAGGACTCAAGAATACCGTGAGTCCTGCCTCACACATACCAAGAACCTACAACAGAGACCAACAAAACTCCAAGCACCTGAGGCGTTTTTGGTGTAAGGGAAATCATGTCTCAGAAAGTTCAAACACAACCACTGAAAAGTTAAAAACTGATGAATTCCTTCCACTCTAAATAGGGTGTGTTGTAATACCTGATTTATCGCTCCTTCTAGTAGTAGGCATTTATGAGCCTTGGTCATTACAATATTTGAAAATAGAAGTGGCTATTTCCCTCTCTGGGTTTTCTTGCTTCCGGACAGTTGGTAGAAAGGTGTGATACATTTGCTGGTTCCTTACTTCTGTATTGGCTATCTTGCTTCTGTGATCTCCCTGCATGCAGGGAACACGCAGTACGCTCTGCACTGCATGACATCGAAAGAACATACAGGATACTTTTCAAGGTGATAATAGGCATGAATGATTTCCAAAATTTGCTAGACACTCAAGGCATGTAGTTGGTTCTTCCAACTAAGGCAGAGGGATCTGAAAAAAACTGAGTTAAAGTGACTGTTGCATTTGAGTTGAAGGATTAGCTGAGCTGAACAGGTTTGAACATAATCTTGTTTTCAGTGGTGATATTTAGACTATTGCTAATGACTTAATGCAAATGATTATCAGTAGAACAAATAATGTTTGTCACATATATTTAGATCATGTTATTATTTTAACACATACAGGTCACTCATATTCAGATGAAAAAACTGAGAGAATTGTTAGGGTTTACTTTACTTACTAAATGACTCATTAGTTGTATTACTCAGTTATTTTTCCATTCTTGGAGGTTTCTCTATTTTTTATCATTATCGCTTGAATGCAGAAAAAATGTTATGTTCATGCAAAATAAACCAGTTTTCCAAGCTGTTGCTTTAGCTACCTCTTAAGTAATCACTTGCATCCAAAGTGAGAGCCTTGAAAAAATTTAAAGAACAGCTTCAGAAGTGGAGATTTAAAGTTTGGGAACCAACTAGTGAAGGCAGTTGCTCTTACTGACAGCAGCCCTCACTGTCTCATGACTGGCACTGCTTATCTTGGTGCAAAGGGATATGCTGTCATTTTCCCATAATATTGTTTGCTGTCCTGCACCTTCTATGCTTCCTACTGATTAAGTTGTTTCAGTATGTTTTCTGAATCTAATGTCAGTACTGAAAAAAACACATTTTGCTATCACCTATGTGTAGCTCCCAAAGACTGCCACAAGTTCATTCAGACTGGTATATTTCCATGGAAGTTGAACATTTGTTACTATGCTATACTGATGTAGATTTTAAATGGCTGTCAGGCGTTTCTCCTTTGCTAACGATACTAAAAGCTCTATTGCTGGGTTCATAAATACAAAGAGAGGGAGAAAAGTGGTTTAAGGTTACTTAATAGTTCACTGATTTCAGCCTTCCTTTCTTCATCTCTAATGTCCAGTCTCTGCTACCAAATTCATGTTGTCTATGATATATGTTGCCCACATTGTTCAACTAATTTTTTTAATAAGGCTGTGGCAAAAAGTACAAAACAGTAATACACACATACGCAGTCAACTCTTGAAGTGTCCACTTTCATGATGATAGGAAACAGGACAGCCAGTGAAGCCCCAATCTTTTATAGTCCTGCTGTTAAAAGTACAGAATGTCTTTGTGTGTCCATCGTGTGACAAACATAAAACAGTAATAGGGCTCACTTCTGAAAGCGATGCTTAATTAAAACAATATTTGCACCATAATTTTATTTAATAATAAAAAACAATATGGAAAACTCTTAAACTATTTGAAACACTTCTGTACAAAAATAGACCTCTTGAGAGTAGATCTAGTACTTCTCACTAGTATAAAATATTTAACTGATTGCCTTCAAACATTTTTAATAAGGATTTTGGGGATGTCACATTGTCTGGGGGAAAAAAGCTTATGACACTAGGACTTCTCTAGAAAAAAATAAGGGGTCAAAAATAATCTTAAAATAGAAATGTTCTTCTAACCTGTGATGTTTTTCTCATAAACATTAGAAACCTCATTCTTTGAAGACAAAGTTTCATGTACCACAAATTGCCTGGAAATGTAACATAAAAGTCTTCTTAGTTGAATTAATCTCCATGCAGAGTGAATGAAGTGTGGTATAACTTGATTTAGGTTTGAATAGGAAATAATGAAGCCTGGAGGAAGGTAAGGGAAAAGTGTACAAAAATTTTACTCAAGAAATGTCATTTTTCAGAAAAGCTGTGTTTTCATGGGGGACTGTAGTTGCTGGATAAAAAAGTTATGCAAACAAATAATATTCTAATAGCACTGCTCTTTACAGCAGTCAGTGGCATCTTTGCAGTCTAGATAAAAAGTTGCTCTGACTTCTTGGCTTCAGTTTTCTTTTATCTTCTTCCCTTTATTATAGAAGGTCTATTATGAATAGATGGTCTACTTGTAATAGACCCAATTAAAACGAAAAAGCTGCATGCCTAACAAGAGCAAACAGCTTGTCAGAGAGCAGCAGGACTGGCCGTCTCCACATGGGAAGGCAAGCCCAGAGCTCAAAGCAACAGCAAGGCAAGAGGCCCAGAGGAAGAAGAGCAGAGCAGGTCTGATGCTGGTAATCTCATAAACCATGAGTTCAGTGCTCACCAGGCAACCTCACAGTGATCAGACAGGTCTGAATTCAAACCATGAAGTCAAGTGTCCTCAAGGCCAAGCACTAGCACAACTGCAGTATAGTTCAAAGACCCACTGCCTGATCTGACCTACAGCTCCCAGGCAAAGCAGGGAACCCTGCTGTTGCTTCTCACTGCTCTTCCACAGCGCTTTTCCCAGCAGCCGGATGCAAAGTTTCACAGCTTCACTGTATCAGAACCAGCCTCGATCAGAGGCAACCAAACCCACAGCAGGCGTGAAATAACTAGAACACTGGGCCCCAGCAAGGCTTTTAGATTCCCAACAGGTTCCTCTAGGAAAAAGACTTTCTTTTCATTTCATGAACATCAAAACTTGTATTTTCATGTATCTTATTCTGAGAACTTATTCAGCCCTATCTCCCACTTCGTAACTTCATGGTGATGTAACATATACCTAAGGACAAGCAACTACATTACAAAGTGATTTGAGATCTAGAACTGGAAAAGAGATCAAAAAGCAGTTCTGGTTTTGTCAGTTTTTAATGGCTTACTTGGTGCACGTTCATCTGAGGTATATTGTATTCTGTTTTCATTGGGCAGAACCAAGAGAAACCAAGACAACATCTATGGCTGGAAGGAATTAGCCCCTGCAGTGGGATAGGGAATTTACTTTCGGAGCCATCACCTGGATGTGACAGCAGGAAACAAAATTTGCTTTTCTTGCACTTTTGATATTTACCCCTTCCTCCTTTTCAACTGAGGCATTTTAGATAGTGTCGCCCTTCTGTGTCAGGCTGCCCCAAAGTGAGACAGCAATCCTCATGTCTAGAGAAAAAGAACATTTTTTCCCTCCCTCACGTTTCATCTGTTGGCTATAAGAGAAAGAGAGAAACCCTTATGCGTATTTTTTCTCTCAGAAGGCCTAGTTGAGAATTTTTTTCCATTGTGAAGCTGGGTTGTAGCTGGAAAAATGTGGGACAAAAGCCGGAGTCCTGTCCCTTACAGCAGTGTTTAACGCATCTATTTTTCAACCTTGCAACCAGTCCAGTAGAAAACATATGAGCTGGACCTGTTTTTCAAAGTGATCAGGAAGAGGTGCTGAGAGTGCATGATGTTTCCCAGGATCATTGTTTTGCAAGCATCTAGAGAAAGACATAGTGATGAAGAAATCACAGGAAGTCAATCAAAACTGTGTTAAATCTCAACTATTTAAAGTTTCTTTCTTAAACAATAGCATTACTGAACTAGTGAAAATGTTAAATGTTTATGCTATGTGTATGAAAGGAGCGATCAGAGATGTAGAAAACAAGATACAACTCTCAGAGTAATGATGCTTCATTACTTCTATCTCCATGATGGGGGCTACCTGCATGAGCAAGAAGTAAAAATTAATGTGTAGTGTGTAATGCTCTCCCTTCAATGTAATTTATTTAAATCTTTCTTTCTTTGTGGTGTATATATAGTTCTATTCAGGTAATTTGATGCAGGCTAAATGATCTGCAGTTGATAGAAACACACAGTAAAGCTTTTGCTTGGCTTTAATGCACACTTTGAATTCATCTGTCTCAACACTTCAATGACAAAAACATTTTGAATACCTCATATGCATGGAGAAGTAATGGGCACAGTGCCCTCTTCTCCCTCCCAGTTTCTATAACATAATGACCCTTCTACACAGACGTTTTGCAGAAAAAAATTTCAAATAACCAGTTCAGCAAACCAGGTGCAGTCATGAGATGTGACTATTCTTTGTTAGATGCACTGCAAGAATAGTCTTTAAACCAGCCAATAAGACTGGAAACAAACCTGGATGCATAAAACAAAAAAATCCAAGCTAAGCCTCCGTGGTTTTTTCTTAGCTAATTTAATTACATGAACTTAAAACAGACGAATTGTGTGCAAACAGCAACATTCTTCTATAACTTAATGCATTTTAAATGCTGCGAGTGTTTTCTTGTGGGACAGAGAAGAGAGGCACACTGAGCTCTCTCTGAAAGCAATTAAATACTAATAACAGGGGGTGACATCATGCTGCATGACTTCTTCAATTAGAACACCAAGTTTTTCTGGCTTAATCATTCCCACTTGCTAATTTTTTCTCTAGAAGACTTAACAGACCAGCTTCTTGCCCCTATTTAAAATAGCATTTCTGATTCTGACACCTTTTGAACAGAATTCCGCTTGGATACAGCCTTCTGTTAAAACAGAATCTGGTATTTCTCCCACAGCAGAACAAGACATCCATATGTAAAATTAATACAAATTAAATAAATGAAGATGAATGCTTTCATTTACTATTTAGCAAGAATATGGACTGAATCCTCCCCTTTCTGAGATTAAATCAAAGTTTTGCCACTGGCCACTGTAGAAAACAAATGTAGTCCAGCATACATAAATTATTATACACCTTCCCCTTTCATTTTGTAAAAAAATGCGATTTTATATCAAATCATGCAAAGTATTTGAGGAGCATAAAAAGAAATTGTCGCATTGAGCATTTAAAGAATGTTATTAGAGTAGGGGTAATCAGGGACATTCCTGTTAATTACATGGCAGTAATCATGCGGTTTGAATCCTGCTTTGAAGAAGTATTTTTGGACCTATACTATTTTCTCTCTTAAAAACTTATTCTTAAAATGTTTTCTGTTAGGCAATATAAGGCAGTATAAAAACATCTAGCCTGAAGCCTCTTCCCATTCTCTACTCTTATTCATGAATATCGAGATGTTACTGTAGCCTTCCGGTTTTCAACCTTTTATGCTCTAAAACTAAATGACTGATGTTGCAGCTACCTCTTTAGTGAAATCCCCACATATTTCACAGGAAGTACAGAAACAAATTACTACCCTTTTCCTTAGTGTTAGAAGTAGTGAATAACTGTAGAAAATATATTTAAGACCAAATCTTTTTTCTATCCTCAAACCAGGTTTGATTTTTAGAAGTAATTTTTGACTGAAGTCATTGCAACCTATTGATTCCAAAATCCTTTCTAATACTCAGTGAGCCTTTCTGATAGTTATTACAGCCCTTAATCTTATATATGATTTTAAGTGGTTTGACAATGTTTGTCAGGGAAATTGCTTATAAGATTGTAAGAACTATAAACAGGGCCATGAGGTGTATTGAGTCTTGTCTGAGCTGAACATATACTGGGCAGTGTGAAACTGAAGTCAGCTCCAGCCCGATCTTAGTAAAAAATTATACATATAACAATCTTCTACAAAAGCATAGAAAGAGAAAAGGAAAATTTCTTCTGAAAAAAAGAAGAGTCTCAGGAAAAACACAGGTGGTTGAGTAAAGAACAATAGTCAGCAGCAAACGAAAAAAAAGAACAGGATCCAGGATGTATTTGGAGGAAAGAAAATACATCATTGTATTGGAAAGGAATCTGGCAGACATTTTAATACAGTTTTCAAATAACCTTTTTCATTAAATTTAGTAAGATAAATAACTTTTAAATGAAATGTAGATAAATGTAGGTAAAGCATCAAAATTCAAAAATCTCACCTGAACTGAAATGTCTATTTTTAAAGAGTATTTTCAATTCTTTCTGTGAAATACTTTAGACACTTAAGCTAACAAGCCCTCCATATAGCCCTGCAAAATTTGTACTAGCATCCCCATTTTACAGGTGAAGAAAGATTAAGGAACTTGGTTCGGACCACAAGAAAATCATGTATCAGAGCCAAAACAGAGATTTATAGTTTCAAGGTCTGCACTCAGACCATTAAATCAAATCTCTCAGTCCAGCCATCATTATTAACTATCTTCCAAATTTACAGTGAAATATGATCTCGCAGACCTTCTCCAGTGTCCTCCTTCTTGCTTCTTCCTTTTTCACTGGAGCTCTCAGACTTTATTTCCTACTGAGATCTACTTTGAGCATTGATATTAATGTGTAAAAGTCCCTGTGCGACAGAAGTGATCCAGAGCTTTTTGTAGTGCAGAAGGTCGTGCATCTGGCATCTGCACCTGGTGAAAAGCTATTCAAAAGAAAACAGTAGAGCCATTTTCCAACAGCTACATATGTGCCTCCCACAGAGACCTGCAGCTTCTGGCTCAGGGTAAGGACAGGAACTCTGTTACCACTCTGTATTTTTTCAACGTGAAAAAATATTACACCAGTTTAGATGGCTCTTCGTTACTAAGTAGCCTGGGCTGTAAAGCTGACTTAACTCACCTTTCTTCCCAGTTAACAGTGGGCAAAAATCTCTAGCAATCCTCTTCATTAAGCTTTATGATCTTTCAACTTACAACAGAGTGTAGAAATAGAAATGAAAACGTTCTCCATACAGTTTCAGCTTACTAAAACCAAAAATTCTGTCGACAGCTTCTAAGGATTTCATTGGGTATTTGTTTCTTTCTCATATTCTCCTCCATCCTATCACTTGTTTTTGTGCAGCCATTTTATTTCCACTTGAACAGTGTGGGAGAAATTCTAATCCCTTTGCAGTCGAAGGCAATGGTGAATGTACCCTTTGCTGCTAGGTTTTATCATGGGCGTATGCAAGGAACACACAGTAAAAAAGCTTCTTGCTATTTTATAGTATTACAATCATACTGTCTTTCTCTCTGTGAGACACATATCTGCTATATTCTCCACAGCAGTAAATCTTCAAGTATATAGGGAGAAATTGGTTCTGTCATAATTCCAGGGGAGCAATTAGGGTGACACCAGGACGGAGTTTGCCTGGCAGCATCTGGTTCAGGAGTTGAGAACCATCTTGCCAGGACTTGAAGATATGAAGAATTTACCACAGGAAGAAAACTAACACTTTATGAGTCCTCCCCTAAACTTGCTATATCCTACAAGGAGTATCACTGGTGGGTCACAGCTGAAAGTCAGTTGTTTGGTGGAAAATATGGTCTCACTGCACAGAAATACACAATATTCTGTAACCTGAAGATGACACAAATCCTGACTTAGAAAAACTCAGAATATATTGGAGATGAGAAGTCAAGTAGTAGACAGAATGATGGACAGACAGATTATTTATGAAAACAATTTATATTATGGCCACTTTGAAAAACTTCCTTCTTGTGAATTCAGAGTTGCTCTGACAAGGCAGATGTCCTTGCAGAACAGGGTGAGATTTTTACTGAAGAAGTGGGGCAAGATGCCTCACACCTTTTCTGACTGAGCAGGCTGAGAAGTAAGGTCATAGCCTATCTCCAAGCCTTGAGGTCTGGATTCTGTCCTGCCCACCACAGCTGCTGCTAGGCTGAGGAGAAAGCCAGACCCAGATATTAAATTCCTGTTTAGTAAGAGGAATTGCCTCCAGCTTTGCTGCCAAAGTGGAAGCCACAAGCAGTTTGCCAGTTGTGGCAATTGGTTTCAGCCCCATCCTTCTGATCTTTCATTAAGTTACCAGACTAGTTGGTAAGACCAGGGTACTGTGTTTGGAAAACATTTTGGAAAAGCCGACACCACCCAGAGTCTCACCATGTGTAGCCCATGGATGGGAAGTGCAGGGGCTGCAGTTCTGTTGGGTGCAGAGAGGAGATGTTCAGCCAGCTCACTGGGAGATGCTAAAACATTGTCTCACAGTTCAGCAGTGCACAGTGTGTCTGTATGCCTACGCACCTTGAGATTACCCTTGTTTTACCTTTTACATGACAAGAGTTGGAAAGCTGGGCTGTTTTTAGGATCCTGACAGGAGCCACTGCCTTCAGAGCCACCCAGGTGCTGGCATCAACAGGAATCTTTTTGCCAAGCAATGTGGGCTGAATGCTTATGTAATTTTAAGAAAATTGTGAACTCTGAATTTCATCATATGCCTGTGTCTCTGTTTTTGTTACTTCTGCGTTTGCATCAGAGATGCTGCGCCAAAATAAAGACCACAAAACATAAAATCTTTGAGAGCCTCATGGGTGTGTTACTGTTCCAAGATAAATATATCTTTATTTTACCCAGAGTCCTACCTCAAGCACTGATTGAGAACAGTTTATAGAAGAATAAGTATTGAATTGATCTAAGGGCAGCGAAGACCCCAGAAGAAGTAAAATAAAGTTTACTGTGTTGTTTTGATAATTAAGATTCTTTTCTAGCATCAAATTATGGCTCCAGTTATAAAAATCTCAGTCAGTGTTTGACTTGGTTATGAACAGAAATTGTCAAATTCAGCCCTAGCATAAACATTGAAATTCCACTGAAATCAAGAGGCATTGTTCCCACTAACACCGTGGCTGAATTTGGTCTAATGATTTCCAGAGTGTCAAAGAGGCTGCCACTGCAAATGCAATTACCATTTACAACAAATTATATTGTACTAGCACCTGGTGGAGCCACTTGTATGTGAAGCTCCCCACAGTAGACCAGTAGACACTATTGCATGCTTTAGTAGGAGAACATCCCCCATTTTATATTTTGTAAATGAATGAGGAAAATGCTGTGGTTTGTCCAAGGCCACCTGGCAATCTTATGAAGTTTAGTATAGTTGTATTCTTGCCTTCTTGAAGGAGGCTATCTCTGACTGTCCACTCAACTCCTGGTCAGGTTTTGGTAACACACAGCCCGCGCTGAGCCCAACATACACCAGGAGGAGTGCCACTAGGTCCACGTGAGAGCAACAGGTAGGCAGGACACAATGTCCAGGAAGAGGTAACAGTCGTTATGCAGCCATTATTGCCTGCAGCTTGCTGTCTCCTGCAGCCATCATCCTTACATTGATTGTCTGGCAGTTTCTTCAGAATCCACTAATTTATAGAAGTGGAATAGACCCAACTTACAAGCTGGAAGGTATAAATACATCAGCTTAGCGAAAAAGCTTTTGAAGTGCATGCAACAGCAGCCTGACTGCTGAGGCTTTCGTGGTTCCCTGTGTTATACGTGGGAGACCCACACCCTGATGGGGAAGGAAAGATGAGCACTCCCACCCTTACTCCCTTAGGGAACCAGTTTGCTTGCAGGCACACAAATTACCAGTTATGAATTAGAGAACTTGTGACTTGGAGGCCTCATGAATGAAGTGATGAATTAGTGAATTCATGTATTGAACTAGGCTGTACAAAGGGGGTTGAGCCTTTGTTTGACATGTTTCTTCGTTGACTTTGCTAACAAGTTTAATTTACAGAATACCTTTTCCTGTAAATTTGAGAGATACAAATGACCGCGACAGCTGCCGTAGTTTACTATAACTGTTATTTCTGTGCAGATGTTAGCAGAATGCTTTTTTTTGTACAATGCACTTTGTGCACCCTTTGGCAGGGCAGGAAGAAGGTTTTGAGCTAAAGTGGATATTTGCACCCCCTCTGTGTGCCCGTACATCATCCAGATCCACAAGACCAAGGTGAAGTTTCTATTGCCATGGCTCACAATTTGTGTGGATGCCTTACACTGTGCTCTT
Organism: Calidris pugnax; assembly: GCF_001431845.1. Taxonomy (NCBI): domain Eukaryota; kingdom Metazoa; phylum Chordata; class Aves; order Charadriiformes; family Scolopacidae; genus Calidris; species Calidris pugnax. The sequence continues at coordinate 2,627,143 of NW_015090766.1, read as the reverse complement.
AGAAATAAATGGTGGTCACATCAACAGTAATGCTCCCATTGATTTCACCTGCATCCAACCATGGTCAGTCAGACCTAGGTGGCTGCTGGATGATGTTTCCTGTAGGCTATTGCCAGCAGCAGCCCAGTGGTGATAGCCAGGACTAGACACAGCAGCAGGCCTCCATTGTTTCAGTCCCAGATAAATTTGTCCGAGTTTGAACTTGGTCATGTCATGAACAAGGTGAAATCAGCCACAACAGGTTATGCTTCTTGGAGAACAATATGAGATGTTTGTCCTTCACTGGGCCATCTTCTTCTATGGAGCTGGATAATGTGATACTCTCGTGGGGTCTCTCATCGCAGCAGTGGACCACAGGCAGAGCTCTAACCTGAAGCCCAGGGTTTTCCTCCTGTTCAGATGACATAAGAGTCCCCCGAGAACAACAAAAGTTGTGCAGATCTGTAGGTACTTCCAAACATATGATACCCTATACTTAACTAAACACTGATCTTCCCATGTTGGCTTTCAAACTGAGAGAGCAATTAAATGTCCTTTTTTCAAAAAAAGTGTTTTCTTGGGTTCAAGTGAGACTGCAGCCTGTGATTCATCTCAGCCAGTGAGAAAAGAAGGATCCTTGAGTCACTGTAAACACATTTCCCAGATGCCTTATGCTTCAGCTGGGATTTGTACAAATGGCCTTTCAGACTAAATGGACGCCACTAATCTGCGGTGCAAAGCTCTTTCTCTAGCATTTTCTGTGTTTGTTACTACAAGCAGTAGGATGACAGCTTGATTACATTTATGACTTTTAAGGAGCCATGACTTTTCTTCTGTTACCAGAAGAACAAGAGAAATCACTTGCTTTGAAATAAAAGAGCCTAAAGGTTCATTTTTACTTTGAGACTTAATCAATAGCTCTTCATTAACCTTTTATTTTAGAGATAAGAGGAAATTATCTCAGACTAAAGATATGTGGTTATGCATTACCATGAAAAAAAAAGTGGTATTCTGTGATAGCACACCATTCAAGGATGACAGTCAAAACTAAAAAGAATAAATGTCACCAAGCCATAACTTCTCTTCACAACTGTAGACTGATTTAAATGCGTGACCATCTTGCACTACAAGTGAGAGACAGCCTTTCTTCAGAGGACACGGCAAATCCAAGGAGTGAGACTCATATAGCCTCTGACTCAAGTAAGAAGTAAAGAACTTAAAAGGAGATGTAATTCAAATAGTGGTTGCAGTGTATTTTCAAATTAGAGTCTGCCTTTGCTGCAGTCTCAGAGTTCCCAGTGAAGACTGTGAAGTGGGCAGAAAGTAACTGAAATACTGGGCTTGATCTTCAAGTGACTACTTCAGGAGCAACAAAACACCTAAGTTCACAGTGAAATGGGTCTGTTCACCAGGACCTTTTCTGGAGAATGAATAAAACATACCACTCTCTACTGATTTTAGATGGTTAACCGTATTAGCAATCCTTTTCCTTATCAATCAGATTAATCTTTTTTTAGGAAAAAGAATCACTTCCTCTGGAATCAGAAAAAAAATTCCCATCAGGAAAGGTAAGAATGTGTCTATTACTAGATTACTCCAGACAGTCCTGTCCATTTTATTTAGTGTCAGCTGACTCTTGCCAAAATTTCTTCCTGGCTGTGAAAAAAGAGGCAAGACTTGGAATGGCTGGAGGGGACTGCAGAGGTGATAAACTTTATGGAGTTTCTTAAATCTTTTCCACTCTAATAAATCTGACAGTGTCATCTGGTAATATCCTTTTATTTAGCATGTCATTTAAAATTTATCAAGAGTTACTGCTCCTTTTGATGAATGTGCTCTATTCTATGCTTTAGTATGCTTATTCTAGCATACTAAAATTACATATTTATAAAAAAATACAGTTTAATTATCATCTAATTCCCAGAGCAAGTAAACACTTTTTTGGTAATACCGGTAACATACTTCCTCTGGTTTTCTCTCTCTACTTAACTCACAAAGTACCCCTTCCTTCAGAATTCATAAATGAACCCTCAGCAGTCTGGCATGTATTTTAGTAAGTAAAATCAGTTATTTTCTATTGCAATAGTAGTTCAGAACCCAGGAATAGGGCTCTATTGCAAGAAAATCTCCAAAGCAATAAGATTTTTTTTAATATGATGGTAATTAACTCTGTTTTGCATTGCCATGAGCAGAGAGGAGAAAAGAACATGGCAACAGTAACATCAGTTTTGCACAAAGCTAGTTTCGGTTTCTGAAGTCACTAGGTCACAGCTGGCTGCTTGCTTAGGTAAGGACAGATGTCAGTCCTTTAGGGATACCCATAAAAAATTGATTTATAAGTCTTAATGAAAAATTTCTAAAGCACTGCAATAGAAAAAAGTTTAGAGTTTCCTGAAAATGGTGAGCCAAAAGCAAAGAAGGCTAATTGCTTATTGTCTATCAACAGAATAAACATGTATTTTCCTGTGAATCTCAAGTCATTAACTATTGCAATATCTATTTTTGATATTCTAATTTTAATTTCTGCTGATACTCATTTTTCAGTCTTTTTTGTTTCCAAGCAGAAAGAAGGGGGACCAAAATAATAATTATCTCCATGTGCAAATACATTTAATATTTTCAAGTTTATCTATTCTAAACATAATGAAGTATATTTTAAGAAGTTATTTCAGATTAAGCTCATAGATAGTCTCTGCCAGACCTGGTTGTGCAGGTTAAAGATGGCATCCCCTCCTTTTTTTATTTGTTGCCATTTCTTTACCAGAATTTACCAGGCCTGGCAAATGACAAACCATCTTTAATCCACTCTGGACAGAACAAGGCAGCTTAACCTCACCAGTTTATGAAAACCTGGCCAATAGGTGATGATAAACAATTCGAGATTATTGTTATCAACAGGTGGAACAGTTATTTGTTTACTGAATATTCCACTAGGAAATAAGAAAAGGAGTTTTCACATGTTTATAGAAAAATATTGTGAATGCAAAATCCTTGAATGATGCATTCCGATGGGAAAACGAATCTTTTTCTATCTTGTAAAAGACACACATTGCTTAGTAAAAATGATATTTCCTGTGTTACTGCTATGCAATGTAAATATTGACAAACACTACAGTAACTGGGCAAATAGAAAGTAAGATAAATTTATGTTTTACTTGTGTTATCATAACCAATTTTTTTTGTCCTAATGTAAACATACATAATGTCCAATAGAGCAAGCTTCCTGACTGGCACTAAATTGTTTCTTCTGATTGCACAACGTATGAATAGCCACAACGCTTTATTCATAGTTTAAGTGTGTTTTGCATAATAGCTGTGCCAAAAATAGCAATAGTCGTCTTCTAGCTATTTTGTAAAATCCTTTTTTTTTTTTTTTTTATTTTAAGGAATTAAACAATTTTACAAAATATGTATCAATTGTGAGCAATTGAGTTTTTTAGCTCTTCGGTAATGAATCACACACTAAGAACTGCATTATTTCTGCTGTTTTGGTTAGTTTCAGCTAATTTGTATCACATTGTTGCTGGTCCCAGACTACATGAGTATGCAACAATATTTCTGAAAAGAATACATACAATTACTAATTTAAGTGTTTACGTCCATGAGTAGTTATGAATGCCACTCTTAAATTAATTACTGTGGGCTATTATAACTTAGTTGCCTGAGTGGTAACACAAGGTCAATACAGGTGAAGGGGAGGTTAATATAAAACTAAAGCATGCATTGCTTTGCCTGGGACATTCAGCCATGGTATTGCATGAGCCAAAACTCAGAGTTAAGATGTAGAGATGTAACTAGCAAGAGGTTACAAGATATGGAAGTAGCTACTTTAGTAAGTGCAAAAATAAACAAGTAAAATCTGGGCAAAGCCATATGACAGTTGCTTTGGGCAGGCTAGGCCAGATGACTTCCAGAGGTCCCTTCCAACCGGAATGATTTTGTAGCTCTGTCAATGTGCAAATGAAGCAGCCATAACATCCATTGAAAGCATGCTAAGGCAGAAGACAATTTTACAGCAAAGCTTCTTCATCCCAAACTAATTTTGTCAACAGCAAAGGTCTGTTCTTTGAACAGTATTTATGTTTGAAGATGCCTTTTTAGCCAAACGCAACTTTTTGCTTTTGTATACTCCATTCCTTGTGGATTTCACAGTAACCTTTTAGAAGGGTGAAACACATTCTTTAAAGCATCTCCAAAACTGTTACAAGCTTTCCAAGCCAGAGAAAGATTTTAGGCATTACAATGAAATAGAAGCCTTGTTGGATATGCTAAGTAGAAGAAAAATTCCAACTTAATATTTACATTACAAATATGATAATGTTAAATTAGATGCTTATACTGTCTGAAGTGAAAAATAACTCAGGAAATTAAATGAAGACTTAAATAAAAAAGCAAGCAAAAAAAAAAAAAAGATACTACTTCTCAGAGAATCCTTAAAATAGCAACAAATCAGATGAAGTCTGTGGTCAACCTTATCTCAAATAATACTGACCAAACTCCTATAGTGATTCAGAAACTAATTCACAGAGAAAGCTGAAGTAAGACGTTTTGGACAATATGGCTTATCAAGACCCCCAACTCAGCCTTCCCCGAGAGACTAAAGATCTGTAGGACTAACTGCCATTCTTACACTATATAATTAATTGTATGTCAGACTATCAAATTGTCTAAAAACATCATGGCTACAGAGAAACCAGCAGTGCTGTAAACAGTTAATCCCAGCTAATCTCAAACTGCTGTCATGTCAGAAACAGTAGTATTATAGAGATAGAGATTTAGCAGTCTTCTGGTCATTTGAGTCACCTGAACATTTCTGAGCAAGCAATTAATTGGTTTCAGGATCCATCTGGTAATGGGAGAAAGCTTCTCCCAACCTGAGTGTGTTATCCGTAAAACAGAGGATTTTCTGGGAGGGCTGAAAAATGAGATCAGCACCCAGCTTTTGTGTTACTGGGCACAAGACCAGAGTAGAACTTCTGGGGCCTCTGGGAGTCCCATGATTGCTCAGAGGAGTCCCAAGATTGCCCATTGCAATAGGGATGGATTTGGTCACCCAGTGTCTCATATTTTAAAGACTCTGCATCTCTTCCCTTTTCAGTGCCCAGGCTCTGATGAAGGTTAGACATCATAACCTAGGAGGAAATCTAGGGTTTCCTCTTGAATCTTTACATCCATTTATTTTACTGATATGCATATTAATAGTTGCTTTCCTTGAATTTAATCTCCTGCTTTTACAGAAATAAAGCAAAAACAGAAAAGGAAAGGGATAATTTCAGTTCCTAGAACATCCACTTGGCAAAAGCCATCTGGTATTTATGTCATTAATTGACTTCACAGCTGAAGACTTCAAAGAGGAGCTGTGTGGGAACTGGAAATTAGGTTATTTCAAAATTTGTTTCCATTTTAACCAAGAGCAATGTGTAATATTTAGAAAGTTCTTGTAAAAACAGAATTTCAATAAATAATTTCACTCTTGTAGTATTACTTTAAGAGGGTATCAAAATATTCCTTCCTAATTTTGATTCTAATTTAGTTGATAAAGTCTTTTTCAAATGAGCTTTCCAGTTACTATTAAAATAAACCAAAATGTTCTCTTCAAACTTCTGTAATATTTCACACTGGTTAATTCTGTTCTGTTTCAATGAGCTGCCTTCCAATTCACCACATTCCCACATTTCAGTGTGGACTGAATGCCACTTTGTTTTGCTCGAAAATTTTGCAAGATCTGCCTACAAGGAATTAGCTGTCTAGATGATACTGTTAAACACTCTTTATAAGAGGAAGAGAAATTGTAGAGATATCTGTGCTGATTGCCCCTGATCATTATGGGTTGTCATCACCAAAATTTCTTGTGCTCATCTTGCGAGTGTTCCATCTGTCTGCTCAGTTACAGCCTCCTCTGGGACAAGAGGAGCTTGCAGCTTTCGGGAGCATTTCTTTGAACTGGGCACATGCCACCTGTCAAATTAATTTCATTATGATTTTGCACAAAGAGGCTACAGTACACACTTAGTTTGCTTTTGTCAGCTGATTCTTACCAGAATAAGCCAATGCTGCTTGTTTTGATTTGCTTTCGTCTCATGTTGTTTCAGACAAGGCAAAGCATGCCACTGTTTAGTAACAATTTGCATTTCCATTTTCTAATTTTTACAAAAATAATATATTTACCAGAGAGTTTAATCTTTTTACAAGTAAAGAAAAGAATCATCTTCAAGGAAAGCATAAGAAGTTTCCAAGTCATAGTTTTACTGGAAGTAAGAGCATGCAAAATTGCAGTGGAATTTACTGTGTGTTTTCAAGCCAGTAGGTAGCCTTTGAATTACAGCTGCAAAACACAAACATTTCATGTTATGTGTTGTTGTGATACAGTGATTTTATGCTTTCTACTTTACAGATCTGGAAAAAAAAAAAAATAGAGTCCAGTTTGTTCCCATCACAAGAGTTAGTTGCAGAGCTCCTAGAAGCTTATTCTACATGTGCTAGTGATGCATGCCAGAAACAGTAAATGAATGTCATTTATGGTGGCTCTGTTGTTATCTACAGCTACAGAGAGCACAGAATAAAGTTATGCTTTTGAAATTTTGCAAAGGACATAATTATTTTTAAAGTTCTGTTTTAGCTGGGGCTGGGCAGGGGAGGGGGGGGAGAGAGAGAGAGATGGAAGCCAGGAAAGAAATAGGCTATCCTATGAGGGATTTTGAAGGAGTGCCTGGCATGAAAGCATAGGCATGTACAGTAGCTGTTGTCAATGCTATGGTATGTATATACAAATATACAGTGACACACAGGCCTAGATTTTCAAAAGAGTTTAGTATTCGGATTTGGAAGATTGTTTTTTAGAGGACTAGGCTCTAACTTATCCAATGTAGTTCTTTTGAAATGTATCTTGTTCCAGTTGCATGAATGGGAGCTGAACTTTTTTAGGGTGTCTGACCCCAGCCGTCGGCACTGCACACCTGAAAATCTGGTCCCATAGTGCATACATGCACAGCAAACACCGCTGTGTTTGCAATTACCTGTGACATACAGGTGAATAGGTAGTGGGACGTTTGATTGTGTTTAGGCAGATCACATTCATTTTTAGCAAATGTTAAGAAAAAGCTGCTAAGAAAACCCAGCTGAGTCCCAGTGAGTATCTGAAACTGGTGTTCACAGCAAATGTGGGTGGGCAGTCCCAAACTGTTTATGCGTGCTGGCCAAGAGACACCACCACCAGAAATGCCAGCTGCTGGAAGCCGGATGAGAAGTTACAACCAGCTTAGTGGGACAGGGAGTGCACCTCTGGAAACAAACCTTACGAGAAAAAGCTACAGGTCAAAGTCATGTCATGCTTAACATTTGGAGACCTTTGGTCAACCATCATTTGACGAACTGCTGTCAATAAGCATGATTTATTAAAAATTGTAATGAATACCAAAATAACTACAGTGCAACTTGGTACAAAAATTGAAGTGGAGGGGGAAAATATTTTCCCATTCTATTAAAATACATTCACAAAGTTTTAAGTTAGAAAGGCTAGAGGAATTGTTTCCAGGGCTAACATATTTCACAGTGTTTACAAGTTGTTAACTTTTCGTCATATACTCCTTCCAAGAAAAAGGGGGGAGGCGGAAAGTCTCTTTGAAACTATGTATTTCTTCACCAAAAAAAAAGCAAATGACAAAATTGTTCTCAGATTTCTCATAAAACCAGCTCCTGATGGGTTTCTGTTTCTTTGAATATTTGCTCTCTGGCTAGTTAGGCATGAAGAAAGGAAGTGAACCAGCGCTCTTTTGTTGATAGCATACCCATGCTGATGAGACTTAGATATCCTCCAGCCACAGCCTCCCGTCAAAGCTTTAGCTCTCTTGAAGGATGACTCATAGGAGAGGACAAATAATAAGGGCTGGGTAGGAATTCACTCGATAATAAATTTTTATGTACTTGATTGGTGAGTACCCTTTTAATACGCTTTGGAAACACACCCAAGTCATCTTTCTGTGAAAAGCAGAGTGCAGTAGTGACACACTGATATTTAGATTCTGACACTGAGAAAAGTTCAATTCTAGAGAACAGAAGAGACAAAAGAAAATCCATCTCCAGGCCATCAGGATTGTAGTCATAATTGAGTTTGTTATCCAACAGAGGGAATAAGGGCTTCTTTCTTTTTTCTGCTCCAGGCTCTTCAGACCAAACCTCCAATTCTTAAAGGTTTCCAGGAGACATAGTGCATCCTCAGTCTCAGGCGGATTTTGAACTGGTGGAGTCTGAACCAGTACAGGTGAGTCAATGTATAACTGCTTGGTGATCCATACAAAGGAAGTGGGAATTTCAGCCAACCTGGGGTATTTTCACCTGCCCTACTCTTTGTAAGGTCCTTTGCTCACAGGAGAAAATTTGGGATAGCTGTTGCTAACAGCAAGAAGGTGAATATATTTATTTAGTAGGAAACTGTCTCTTTTGAGCATACATGGTCTTGGAGAGCTCTCTTCTTCAGAACTGTAGGCTGAAAAATTGCCAGTACACACAATCTTAAACCAAACATTGTGAGTTTTTTAAGCTGTCCTACTTTGATGTATTTGCCAAAGCCTCATTTTAGCGTTCAACATTTCCCCTGTTGTCATCATTAGCAGTATCATTAACTGTTTCAGGGGAGGCAAAGGGTTGAGTGTTAGCTCTTCAAAAATAAATAGAATAAAGACTGTTTAACTAAAGTGTCATTAAGCATGAACTTTCAAAACAATGAAAATTAAAAATGCCAAGTAGAAATTGTAAACATTGATGCATTATTATATTACAAAGACTGAGAGTATTGGTACATCACAGTGCGTAAACACTAATATTTAACTCAGAACAGGTAGCAGAGGGGCAAGAAATTGCCAGCAGCAAAGACATTTCAGATGGGATTTCTTGGGTAAATTTATATGTTTATGTTCAGCAAACTTTTAGAATACCTCTAAATAGGCCAATTTAATGATTGAGGAGGAGGTTTCGCCTGATGACTGAAAAAGAAAAGACAACAAAATAAATCCTTTTTCGGCAAACAGACCAAGAGAAGGTTATGACGGAGGTCTGAAAATGAAACCAAGAAAAAAGTCTGTGGCTATTGAAAAGGGGGGTTAGTTGAAGCCCTAGAGGGAGAAATGCCCCTGCAGTTTGTCCTCTCTGGCATATTTACTAATAAATATCTGTTTTAAAATACACTAAGACCTCCCTTGGCTCAGTCTGTTTCTGAAGCATGATAAACACAGCAGGATATGCTGTAACTGTCCTTTTGTGGCTGGGGGGAAGAAAAAAAGGGGGTGAAAAAAAGAAAAAAATTCTTTTTTACTTTGAAATCTATCTTTAAATATTTAAATAAATTAAGTATAAGGGGATATTATATATGTATTTGTGTGCGTATCCAGATGTATAAAAGAAAGATATTTAAGGGAAGCAGAAAATTTGTTATTTCAGTAATAATAAAAAAGGCCAGACAGCATATAATTCTCAGAGAGGATCTTTTTTAATAGGTGATTAGTGGCCTATATTTATGTTGGATCTTTATTAATAAACATTTTAAGCTAGGATGATATTAGTAGATTCTGTCTTCAGACCAGTTTAAAACTGTTTTTCAACTTCTCTCTCTCCACCTCCAAAAGTAATCACTGGTCACAAAAGTCCTGCAGGCAAAACTGGGGTCCCTGTGCTGACTGAAATCCATTGTAATGTGGCTGGCACAGCAAACATGTTGCTAATGCATGACTGAAAAAAACCTAGCTGTGTTGATTACACAGTGCTAATTGGAGTAAAATACAAGAGGGAAAGGTCTCCTCAGAAAAGAAAATATATATTTCCTGTATAACTTATTAGAAGCAGATCTGTGAAACTAAGAAGGAAATTTTTCCTTTCTTAATTTCAGAAAGGAAAGACACAAGTACTTTTTTCCCTCATTTTAAAGAAATGTTGTCATCATAAAATCCAATAATAAAATTATATTAAAGAAGTTAGGTCATTTGATAAATAGGACTCCGCAATTCTGAACACAGAAAAGCTGATGTGAAGTTCTGCACCCAGACAAGAGCAGCGTCACCTTACATCACCAAAATGTCTGGCAACACTTACTTTTTAGAAAGCTACTTCCTAAAAATAGATCTGCCAGTTGAGACAATGAAACTCTAAATCCTTTGGTAAGTCATCATAGGCTAATTAGCTGTTTTTGAATAAAATAGGTAGTTTAAAATTACTAAGTGTACTAGGTTTTGGTGTGGTGCAGAAAAAGGTGAGGAAAGATAAAAGATGCTGTGAAGCTGACCATAGCTGGACTTTATTCACCTATTGTGACAGCATTTGCACTCTCAATGAAAGGTTGATGGAGACCACCAAGGGAAGGGAGCAGTGGGGAAAAACTGCCAGAAAGTTCAGGAATGCGTCAGGCTTCAAACTTACTAAAAATAACGTAAATGTCAGCAGAGATTAGAGGAATTGAAGTATGTAACTTTAGTATTTTAACTCTTGTGAAACAGCAATAAAGCTTATCACGATAGGGACCTGGCAATGCCTACACATACTAGTTTAGACTTTTAAAAGTATGGAATCGTTTCAACCTTTGTTGTTATTTTTTCTTGTTAAAAATGGTTTTAACAAGTGGCAGAATTTTATGCTCCACAATTCTGGAAGCATTCCTGGCTAAGAATCAGGTTTTCCCTTCTTAATATTCTTATTATTTTTAAAAAGCAGCCAAAATCTACAAAAATCAGTCACTAAGTTCAAAAGAAATAGAAGAATTCAATTCAGAATTTAGTCTCCACTTGAGGTGTTTTGATACAAGGAGGACATCTAGATAGACTACCCAGATCAATCTCTGTGACCAGAAGTGTCTCTGTGTGTATGTGTGTGTATGAGTGTGTAACAAACACATCATTGGTAACTCGCAGCGAATTTTACAGTACTTGATTTTTGTCTTCTTCACTTAGTAACACAAGGCATTTTCAGAATTTAATTTTGGGAAAATCTGCAATGACCCTTATAAAAATAAGAGAGTTAAAGAAAAAAAAAATCCTCAATAGTTCTTTTTCTCCAATCTTAAAAATAAATATTTCTTTTTCAGACACTAAGAGAGTAGCAATACTGCAGAAGAAGACCAGCCCAGATCTAGCACATAGTGAGCATCTTTCAAAAAGCTTCAGAGAGCATTGAATTCTTAAGAAATGTCACAAATCTCTAGCCAAATTCTAGCCACTGTTTCATTATAGTAAATGACAGGAGTGGTCTAAGTAGTGGCAAATACTAAGCCTCCTTATAGTCTCTTACACCAGAGGAGCAATTCATACTCTGGAGTCCGGATTCCCTCCACAGCCACTAACTGCATATCTAACCAAGGATGCTGCAAGTCCATCTTGGCTAGAGATGCAGTTGTGCAGGCAAAATGTAGTATTGAAACTAAGACTGAAAGTTAAGATTAACCTCCTTATGCCAAAGGCTGATGAGTGGAGAAACAGAGCTGAGACTAACTGGCCATTAACTTGTGGAGCTGTGTTTCAGAGACTCAGACCTCTCTGGAAGGGCCATGGCAATACCAAAAACTTTCCAAGACTCGGTAATAGGCTAAATGACTCTTTTCTTGCTCTCTACAATCTGCCGCAGTAGGCTGTTCCCTTTTTTTTCTTATCCTTTGACTCACAAGGCTCTGATTCACTACAACACTGTTGATGGTGTTATCTGCTCCTTCCATAAGAGAAATCTATTGAAATGCAAGCTTAAAAATAGCACGGTTTATCCTTGTAAAGTCTTGTCATGGGGACATGGGAGTTTACATACCCTATCTGCATCATACCCCAAACATCTCTGTTATTTGCATTTGTGGAAGATGCTCACGGTGTTTGCATCAGAAACAGTCCTCCCATTCCAGAAAAGTAATAGAATTTAACCACAGGTAGTGCTCAGACTTTGCTGATTTTCAAGATCACTGTCCAGGATGAAGTAGATTTTTAACGGCATAGGACTTCCATGCTGTGTAAAAGATACTGAGGGATGCAATATTAGTTTTACACAGAACCAGACTATTAGCAGCATTCTGGCAATTGTTCTAAGCTTGACATCTGTTCTATGTCATAGAATCGTCTAGTTCTTTCAGATCATTGGGTCCAACCATTAATCTAACACTGCCAAAACCACCACTAAACCATGTCCCTCAGCACTGTGTCTACCCATCTTTTAAATACCTCCAGGGACGGTGATTCAACTTCTTCCCTGGGCAGCCTGTTCCAAAGTTTAATAAACTTTTCTGTGAATAAATTTTTCCTAATATCCATCTGAAACCTTCCCCGGTATTCAACTTCTTCCCTGGGCAGCCTGTTCCAAAGTTTAATAAACTTTTCTGTGAATAAATTTTTCCTAATATCCATCTGAAACCTTCCCCGGTGCAACTTGAGTCCACTTCCTCTTGTCCTATCACTTGTTGCTTGGGAGAAGAGGTGAAGCAACCATTTTGGGTGCCACTATATTGATTAAAAGCAACACAATACAAATCAGGTGACATTTTCTTTCACCTCCCCTTTAAGTCCTAGTAATAAAAAAATGATTCTGTGCATAGAGATTTCCGTGAATGAAAAGTTCAAAGGACTGTCATATATTGTAAAATGTTTCACCTCCCCTTTAAGTCCTAGTAATAAAAAAATGATTCTGTGCATAGAGATTTCCGTGAATGAAAAGTTCAAAGGACTGTCATATATTGTCACACTGCTCACAGCAGTTTCCAGTCATATACATAATTTCCCCTCTTCTGATTAATTGCCTATCCTCTGTTTCACAACTTTTCTCTAAGAGAGCACACTACAATTATTTAGCCAAGAATTAAATTTTCTACCAAGAGGCCGTTACAGGCATCTATCACTTTTGTGTCTCTCAGCTGACAAAGTAATGTCATTGCTTATGCTCTAAACTGCTTTTCCACTTCCACACCTTTCCAATCTTAAGAAACCCTACCAAAACTGTTATTGCAGTCTGGTTGGTCGTGATCCCAAGCACTATCCATCTTGCTGATCCCCTAATTGGGATGGTGCAGCAGGTTTCCTCCAGCCTTTTTGCCATGTGAGAACGAGCAGCAGCACCAAGCAGCAATATGACTATGCCCGGGATACGAAGGAAATACTGAAGGCCTATCTTCGGGCTTTATGTAAAATATTCTGAAATAATCATGGAGTACCCGTGATCCCAAGCACTATCCATCTTGCTGATCCCCTAATTGGGATGGTGCAGCAGGTTTCCTCCAGCCTTTTTGCCATGTGAGAACGAGCAGCAGCACCAAGCAGCAATATGACTATGCCCGGGATACGAAGGAAATACTGAAGGCCTATCTTCGGGCTTTATGTAAAATATTCTGAAATAATCATGTGTGAGCTGTGTGAGCTGGAGCAGGGTTCACAGCAGAAGAGTTTGTCTCTATGTGCTCCCACAAGGATTAGTGTATGGACCAAATGTCTCCAACCCAAAAGATTCTGATGTTTTACAACATGAACAGGAATCAGGCTTTACCACTTAACTGAGAAATTAGTTCTCAGTAACACACACTGTCACAGAGACATGGTAGTTTTTTTCATCAGTGTTCAAAATGTTGAGCTGGTCTATAACCAAAATACCACTTCTGTTCTGAAACAGTAATATTAAAGGAAAAACATTACAATCTCAGCATAAGCAGGAGAGGTTTTCAAGAAAGAAGTTTGTTTAAAAATAGATACAACATATCATAAAAGCTGCTAGGCAGATAATTATTTCAAAAGAGCCCAGAACCTGAGTTTCAGATTGTACCTGCACAAGCTTAATTTTGTGCCTACCAATTACCTCACTCAAAGTTGATTTAACACTTAAATAGGGTAAACAGTATACACATCTCACATAAAGTGACATCTCATATAAAGTGAGACATACAAGTACGTACGATTCAAGTACGTATGAAAAATTTTAAACTACAAGTCAATCTTGCAACACTCTATTTTAAAGTAGTTTTCTTCTTAAGTTTACCCATGGGTTAGAATAATAATATACCAATTTCTCAGTTTTTAGTTACACTGTAAGTTAAAAGTTGGGGAAAAAAATGATGTAATGAAATGATAAATCTACAGTGACCAAAAATCCAACTATGAATTCAGTGAAGAAAAAATTATTGTAGTTTCTGGGATCAAAGATAGCTTTGAATGTACAGTAGCTCATTTGTTAATGAATGCAGAATGGCCAGTAAATAAGAGACCTGCTTCATTATGGCTGCCCCACAGTTACTCTAAACCTTATTTTGCAACAGCATGGAGAGAATAAAAACTTCTTAAGCTGGTTGTCCTTCACTCTGAGACAGGATAATCTTTGAGAAACATTTTACGGTGCATCTTTTGAAGAAAAGTGCATTAGTCTTTACAGAAAAAACATTTGGTTGACCTTGAAAATAAAGCATTCATGAGAAGTATGAGCAGAGGTTTTCATTATTCCTTAAGCCCTCCCTTCAGAGAGACAAAAAATTCCTCCCTCCATTGCCACTCCACAATACCCAGTTGCCAGGCAACTGATCTTTTATGGTGGGTCTCCATGGCGACTAATGTACACAAAATCATAAATCCCATTACCTAGCTAAATACTAGGGCTGCACTATAAAAAGAGAAAGAACCACTCTGAAGTTTAAAGTATAAAAGAGTGACAATAAATTTAAAAACAAAAATAAATTGCTATTGCTGATATTATAGTTAATATGATTTGTCTTACCAAACTTTCCTGTTTTCCATTTTCATACAAGCCATGCCAAACCATTTTTCTCCTAATTTACTAAGTATATTTTTAGCATAAGTAAGGCAGCTAGGGAAATCACTACACTTTACAGGTAAAATTTCAGCCACAGTTAAGACCAATCTGAGCACAGGTGGAACTGTGCGAACATTAAAAAGCCTTTGGGGTCAATAAATCAATGCTGAAGATGGCCAGTGAGGTACAGTGGCTAAGGAGATAGTTACACCACTCTTGCCTAGTGGAAAGTCAAAATAGAAAGGCAAAACATTCAGTTCACTTTTGCTCCCCGTAACCACACAGAGAAATTCAGGTTGGCCACAGAACCAGCTTGGATCTAAACACAGGTTGGTGGACTCTCCAGAAGGATCTTACGGCTGCTATGGCACAAGACCAGAACAAGGCAAAGGCCTGAACTATGCAAGCAGAGTTTTCTTCAACTCAGTGGTAGTAGATCTACAACCATTTGGCCACCCACATCAACAATTCATTTTAGCAGCACCCTTAAAATATGGAAGCAATGCACTTTTGCATTTTTGAGCGGGGAAAAAATACACTTGCATGTATTTGTTCTACTGATTCTCTATTTATATCCTTCACCATATGTGAAAGACAGGGAATCTCTGGGACTTTTACCTTCTTAAATTCTACTTCCTTCTGTATAGACTGCGCCTTTTAAGTACCAGCTGGTGCCACGATGTCCCCCAAGATGGCTTTTTGTTATAATCCATGCATCTACAAGGTGACACACAGCTGGCAATTTTGTGACTCTGAATGTACTTTTAAATATGATCAACATGCAATACTTAAAAATTAAATCAATATACACAGAGATTTATTTGTACATTTTAAAATCTGACTGTATGATTTCTTTCTTTAGTAGTGTGCATTCAAGTTACACTTCCAGAAAGGAGACATGATTGCACCCAAAATATGCATGGTACTTTTCTTATCTGTATTTATACTGCAGATGAGCTAGACAATTTTAAAAGCAGATATATGATTCATGATTACATACAAAATTATTATTTTTTAAAAGTATATAAAACTTTGTGGCTGCAAACTAATAATAGTAACAAGGGTATTGTAGTTTTGAGTGTACATAGATTATGCTAAAGTACTGACTATTCCTTATGTTAACACCTCTAGTACTTTAAAAGCATTATACATTAAAAACATTTTGCATGGATCCAGCAATAATAAAAGAAAAATAATGTTTTATGGACATCTTCCTTGAAATGCTTTGCAAATTTCCTCTGCCTCAACCCCTCATCTACTCAGAACAAATATTTGAAAATAGATTAATTAATTATGAAGCAAGAACAGAAAGCTCCATCTCTTCATCCATAGAGTTGTACATCATAGGTCAAACAGTACTTTGACACTGTCCCGCGTGATATCCTGGTCTCTAAACTGGGGAGACACAGATTTGATGGATAGACCACTCAATGGATCAGGAACTGGCTGGATGGTCACATTCAAAGGGTTGCAGTCAATGACTCAATGTCCAAGTGGAAGCAAGTGACAAGTGGCGCTCCTCAGGAGTCGGTACTGGGACCAGTGCTGTTCAACATCTTTGTCGGAGACATGGACAGTGGGACTGAGTGCACCCTCAGCAAGTTTGCCGACAACACCAAGCTGTGTGGTGCTGTTGACATGCTGGAGGGATGGGATGCCATCCAGAGGGACCTGGACAGACTTGAGAGGTGGGCCTGTGCAAACCTCATGAAGTTCAGTCAGACCAAGTGCAAGGTCCTGCACCTGGGCCACAGCAAACCCAAGCACAAACACAGGTCCATGATTCCATGATTCCATGATTCAGGTCAGACAGAGAATGGCAGGAGAGCAGCGCTGAGGAGAAGCACTTGGGGGTCTTGGTGGATGAGAAGCTCGACATGAGCTGGCAATGCACACTGGCAGCCCAGAAAGCCAACCACATCCTGGGCTGCAGCAAAATAAATATGGCCAGCAGGTCGAGGGAGGCAATTCTGCCCCTCTGCTCCACTCTGGTGAGACCCCACCTGGAGCACTGTGCCCAGCTTTAGATTCTGCAGCACAGAAAGGACATGGACCTGTTGGAACGTGTCCAGCGGAGGGCCACAGAAATGATGAGAGGGCTGGAGCACCTCTCCTGTGAGGACAGGCTGAGAGAGTTGGGGTTGTTCAGTCTGGAGAAGAGAAGGCTCCAGTAGCAGCCTTCCAGTACCTGAAGGGTGCCTAGAGGAGAGATGGGGAGGGACTCTTTGTCAGGGAGTGTAGCTATAGGATGAGAGGTAATGTTTTTAAACTGAAAGAGGGGAGATATACATTAGATATTAGGAAGAAAATCTTTCCTGTGAGGGTGGTGAGGCACTGGAACAGGTTGCCCAGGGAAGCTGTGGATGCCCCATCCCTGGAAGTGTTCAAGGCCAGGCTGGATGGGGCTTTGAGCAACCTGGTCTAGTGGGAGGTGTCCCTGCCCATGGCAGAGGGGTTGGAACTGGATGATCTTTAAGGTCCTTTCCAACCCAAATAATTGTATGATTCTATGAGTACATTTTGCAGCTAATAGTTGTCACTGGATTATGGACCTCCATAGCCAATTACATAACCCTTTAGAAATGTTAAGTGAAATTTGCAATACTCCATGTCAAAGGTAATTCATTAATTCATTTAGCAACTTTCTAGCCTCTGAAGACTTATTTTGATAGTAAAAGTCAGTGCCTCTCTCGTTCTGACTGTATGAAGAATCTGAGTTTCCTTGTAAGAATGTTTTCTTTTTAGGTCCCCTTTCTCCCTTTCTTGACTATTTTTTTCTCTCACTGCTTTAAAAATACAGTTGAGTTAGAAATGGATTTGAACAGTAAATCCTCTTCTGAATATTTAATTTACCACAAAATGGGTATGAATATGTGACATATCTATAGGCCAAGCAGGGACAGTAAAGAAAGAGCATCATTCATTGTTCGGATGAGGAAAGCTTTGTGTGGATATAGAAGCATGAGCAGACATACGTAGCCTGAGATTGTTTGGCTTTAATTGTCAGTCAGTCAGAAATTATAATAAATGGAGTTAGGTTGTTTAGAGGAAGTATGAACTGACAAGAAAAATAAGAGCAACCAGATACTTGAGCTTTTGCTTGTGTTCCTGTTGTTTGGATAAGAATAATGAAAAAAGTGTCATAGCACCAATTGGCAGTTGTCCATATCACAAAGCCACCACAGAATTTGGCACAATTCAGTACAGCTTCTGTTTCTGAGAGACCCATGTCTAGAAACACATTGATGCTGTAGGTCGCAAGTTTATTAGCAGACTGGGTGCAAAAAAATGGCTATCTTTTTGCCGGCTGGACAGAAGGAAATGATTAAACCTTTAAATAAGCTTGGCATTCTCCCAGTATTTTGGAGGGCAACTATATGTAGGAGACCTAGTGATAAATCAGGTTCCTTAATACACTTTATACATCAGATTCTGGTTTAACCAGAATGTCCAGAAATTACGTTGGTCAGTCCCCACTTGCAGCCACATGCAGCAGGGACTCTGCCCAGGTGGCAGCTCTACAGATATGTGATCCTCCCCGCTCTTACCTGGCACAGTACCTTTGTACATCCTACCTACACTGGTGCACATGAATTAATAAAAGAAGACAACAACCTAGCTGAGTTAATCTAAAAAATGGAAGGTGAAGCATTCAGGAACATATACGTAAGGAGAAGAGGTTCAGCATCAGGAATTCAGAGGGATTTACAGTTTTCAAAACTATGAATTATTGCTGTTTAAAAATAAGGTTTAAGGAGAAGTATGTTCGCCATTTTGATTGACTCAGACTGCAGTCAAGAATGTCCTCATTTCTTAATTTTCAGGACTTAATTGCATATTCTTACTCATTTAAATGGGAAAGATGTTTTGCCTTTATATGAAGGACACGTGAAAGAGATTGTTATCCTTCCTGCTGCTGTTATCCACTCCACCAAGAAGGATCATTGCGTTCTACCAACAGGTGATCCTTGAGAAGAAAATGTGGTGACAGATCCTCCTTCCCTGTCTAAGGTCAAGCCATCTTGCCAGTTTCGCAAGAGTTCTTGTCTTCCCATTGGAAAAACAGTACCCAAATAGCCATCTAACAAAGAAGCACCCATGCTTACCAGGGACATTCACTGAAACCGGTGTGTAGCTATTTCTTTTGGTGGCCATAACTTTTCAAAACCCAAACTCAACCAACAAATCTCTGAGATTTCCAGCCCCATTGGAAAAGACTGAGAGGGGCAGGCTAGCCTGTCCTTCTGTAGAGGTGAATCTCAAGTGCAGAATACGCAGTCAGGCGTGTGTGTACCAAATAGTCTGAGGATAATATAATTTGTCACCTGCACCTCAAGCCTGGCTGTATCACTGCAAATGTTCTTGAAAACTCTGAATGAACAGACAGTCTTTCAGTGAAATCCCAAGTTCATCCCTGAAAGCATCCAGCATGTTCTACTATTTGCTTGCAACTAATTTGCTCCTTTGAAAATCTCACATGACCAAATAGAGAGTGCCTGAGCAAGAAGGATTTTTAAAAATCTGTAATAAAGACTAGCCAGTAAATGAATTCACATACTTTTGACATGTTCATTACACCTATTCAATTTTTGTGTTTAAAATTGTTTTCAAAGTGATTTTAAAAGCAGAACTGATTTTTTTCCATTTTTGTCAATTCAATCGTATCAGAATGAAACTATTGATACAGGTGCTACTAATAGACAGATTAAATTATGACAGCAAGAGCTCTGTAAGAAGGATTTCCAAATGCAACCAGACTGTCACCTATGTATGATTGTTTGACATCATGGTATTTCAGCAGAGTTGAGCTGTCTTCTTACTCATGGTTAAATCAGTATTGCTGCACCTGTGGAGCTTTAGCCTGGGAATGTAACTAGTGGTCAGCAACCGAAATACCATCCTAGTAACAGTTAAATGTCAATCTTTTTTCACTGATATTGTTCACAGAATGTGAGAAAGTCTCAGCTTGTACCTCAGTATGGTACAGACTATATGTCTACAAAACACCACAAAAATATTATTTAGACTACCTTCTTAGCCAGGATCAATGCAGGATGAATTATGCCTCACCAGTGCTAGAGATGTCATAGACTGCTTACTTTAATTTGTTATAGTATGTCATCAACCATACCACTAGAAAGTTTCTAGTGTCAAGTTTCTCCTAGTGTCTTCTAAGTCCTTTTTAAGTCTCTTAACCCTTTCTAAGAGTAATTCCAATTTTTTAACCTGGGCACTAGAGAAAAACAGCAGGAAATCTCTATGCCCAGTTGCTGATCATAGACAACGTAAACTATTTCATATTAAAACTGAAATATCTATTCTGGGACAGTCCACAGAAGAAATATTTCCTTCATAAATATTGGATCCCACTTTTAATGTGGGATCAGTGGTGAACAGAAGAGGGAGTGGTTTGCTGCCATTTGTTGTTTTTTAATTTTTTGTTTGCCTGATCTCAAAGAATCTCTTCACCACCAAGGTAAAGCTGCTTTTGACCACTCTCTCCTATAAAGAAACCTCAAGAAAAACAGAAATTATATAAAGGGCAGCAGTCCAGTGATCATGAAAAGCACAAGCCAACAGATTGACTTCCAGAAATTACTAAATGTCTCTCAAACCCACAGCATGCAGCTAAGCTTTCAAGCACCACCACATTTCTTCTAAGAAAAACGTGTGGGTTATCTGCTAAGCATAAAGATGATCTTCACATGGCAAGCATTCATGTCCAGAGAAATAGATCACATCTCTGAACCTACCACCCAAATAAAACGTGCAGACATACCACACTCTACATGGATCCCAGACCTATGCAGACAAAAATATGACCTATTTCTTCCAGCACATTAAGTGATCTGATGGAAAGGAAGTGGGTGAAGCAAATGTCATTCCACCAGGATGAATAATAGTGAATGAAAAAAACCGCGTACCAATAAAAACATTTTTCATAATCATAATTCCACCCTGGTCTCTCAAAGAAGGTTTAAAAAGCCTATAGTTTTCCAGGAAAATAGCATCTATTCTACAGAGGTACTGATTTCATGGCCCTTCACGGTCTTTCTACTTCTTCCCTACAACAGGAGCACTGACACTTTTCTTCCCTCCATTCCATCACATCTGTCTACTGTCCCACAGTTTCTCTGCCCTTGGAACAAGCATCTCTTGCTCAGTGTCACTGATGGCCTTACTTGTTCAGGCGTTCTAATTAAGCAAAATCACCACAGTTAACTAAGACACCTAACTTGTATTCATGTTAGACTTCCCTGCTTCTTCTCAAACTTTTGGAGGAATTCTGGATCTGAAGGCTTTGTTTGCTTTTCCACCTGTAGCATCTCATCTAATAAGATATGACCTCTTCCTATAGTCTTCTATGAACAAAGGATCCCTCTATGTTAAGAATAAACAGAGCATATTGACTAGACTTATCTTTAGCGTATACAGTTTATATCAACATTTTTAAATGTTTATAAGTTTAAGAGAGAAGACCTAAACAACTGACTAGTTTCAATTAATTACACCCCTTTATTTGCTTTAGATGGTTTTTAGGACCAAAATCTTTGTTTCTCTATCACTCCTGCACAACTGCATAATTCCTTGGTGATATGAGCAATGTTTGGATATGGCAGAGTACCAATTGTGTGTGAGGCCAAGAGCTTAGCAGGATTTAAGAAAGGATTTTACATTTGTATGGGTAATGAGAACACCCAAAGTTACATTAAACAGCGTAAAAATTAAAGGAATAAGCCTGAATTCTTAAATTCTGAAAACAGAATCCTATCCTATGCAGCTAGGAGCTGTGTAGAGACTTTCACCAGAAAGTAAGTTGCAGCAGAGTTATGTGACTAGCCTGCTGAGCTAGTAATACAATTCCTATATTCCTTCACCACTGTGTAATCAGACCTGCTTTAGTTCCACCAACACTGGACAACAATTTGTAATCTGAAGGAAAATGAATTAATCATATCTTGAAAAACTCAACAGTTCAGAACAACTAAACAGTAAGATACTCTGCAGAAAAAGTGGCAAGAATGAATGTGATAAGTATACTGAACATACAGCTACTCCAAATTTTTACAAAGGAAAATCCTTCAGGTTTTTGGTTGGGGTTTTTTTTTGTTTGGTTTTTTTTTTTTTTGACTGGTGCTAAATTCTAAAAGCCTCTTGTTCCTTTCTATAAACACCGGAGATTAGAAAGAAGATAAACAATAGAGCAAACAACACATTTGTTAATAGAAACTCAGCCTGAAAAATAACTACACTGTTTCTCAGTATTATAAATAAAAAGTAATAGCTGGGTTTTTAAAAAAAAGATAATTCAACTTCAAAGACTTCCTGTGATTTCTAACAGTTGAAACAAAATTAGATTACAAAATCTTTTTCATTTTCTTGTATCCCCTCTCTAAAGAAGAGGAAAGCCAGAGCAAATGAAAACACAAGGCTCATGCACCTCCAGGAAATGCTTGTGTAAGGCTTATTTATCTTTTAACTAACATTTGTTAACCATGGATTAGTGGAACAGCCTCTTGTAATTATGGTTACTGTTCCATTTGTGGCTATCTTCATGCGGCCAGTGAATCTTTAAATTACAGGCTGACCACCCGGGAGCACAAGTATTGAATCAGCCACATCTCCATAGGCCCCACATTTGGATTATCCCAAAGGATGACATGCTAACACACACATATGCTACAAAAGAGGTTTATGCTCACAGCTTCAGAATCACTTTCAGTCCCTGTAGTGGGTTTGAGTTCAATAAAACCAGGGTGGCCCCTGACATAATGTGCTCCGTTTTAGTACAGGAGAAATGGCTGGTGAAGACAAGTCTTTGTTAAATGCCGGTCATTTTAACAGCTATCACAGTGTCCTTCAGCTACAGCCTCAGATACCGGACTGCAAGAGGAGTTAGGAAAGAGGTCCAAGGAAGAAAGGTTAGCTTTGCTTAAAGTTATATACATTTGAAAAAGACATATATATATGTGTGTGTAGGCATACATATCTGCATATATATCAAGGAAGAAGAGAAACAAAGCTATTCTGTTATTCCTAAGAGTCTATATAGGTAAAGAGATTTTACTATGTGTTTGTTATTGTCTTTATTACTGCCTCAGGGCTCACCATTCAAATCGCCACTTCCAAGATAAAAGACTTTATGATCTCTATTGCATGGATCTTTGACACTTAATCTGTAGTCCCTTGGGATTAGAAATCTAGTTGTCAAAATCCTGGATCTGAAGAAATCCATCCAGCCAGCAAAGTACACTGAGAGACTCTGCACTGCACCAGCCTTCCTTCCTCTTAAAGCCCCACATAAATTGTGCTGGCATCAGAGATGCACCCTGATATCATCTGAATCATTTACAAAGAAAGTTGTTCCATCTCAGTCTGAAATTTATAATGATCAGTTTACAAATCCACACAGATTATCGACTAAAGGGCTTTCTGGAAGTCTTGCAGCAGAGCTGGTCACCTTGCCCTAGCCCAAGGCACAGCTACAGGAGGGTGGGCACCATCATACAAAACCAGCTCTCTTCTTCCAGAAAAATTGCTCTCATCTATCCATAGTCTAACAAATTATCCCTTTAGAATAGAATTTCAGAAAGACACCCAGCACACTTCAAAAATCCCACCCTAAGTAAATAGGGGCAAGGAATCTGGTTTTTACTTAGCTGTCATTTGGTCCTTCTATAATGCATAAATAATGTATGTGTAATAAACACACTTACAGACACATTTTGATGGCATCTAGGAATTCAAAGAGGATTTGGTTTCCCATTGTGCAGGGCATTATATAAACACTGATTTAAAAAGTGGTCCTTTCCCCAGAGGCCTCACAACATAGCCTAAATGCCTTGCTGATGGATGTCTCACCATCTGTGCAAACTCAGTTACCAAAGTGTTGCCTGATTACATATAGGCAATGCATATCTGAACTAAAAATGTTGCAGCTTAGAGAATTCCAAGTAGACAATGTATATCTGCTGTAATTTTGCAATTATGTATTTCTAATTACTTCTGTGATGCACAAAATTCAGCTGCAGTGCTCTGAATAGTCATCTGCACTGCCTGTAAGGACTTGGCTCTTTGTTTATACAGTGTTTCTTCTACTGAGGGGTAAGGGAGGATGATCTTTAACGTTTTTCAATGCAAAAATCATCATATACACTTGAAATGTAAAGTGGTAGTACATAGTGCAGAGCAGGTGCACCCACACAGTGTTTGGTAACCCTTGCCTAGAGGTAAACCTCCCATTTGCCTCCTAGCTCCATGTTGGTTTGAGATCTGAGTGCATTGTTTCCATGCCCTGCTCATTCTCTGGCTTTCTTTGGAAAGAAAATCCTAGGCAGGGAGGAGCCCTAATTCACTGCCAGGGTTCCTCAGGTTTGGAGAAGCAGGGAAGGACCTCAATAAGTGGCCCAATGAAGTGGTAGATACCCCTGGACCTTCAGGAGAGTAGCAGAGCTTACCATGGTTATACAGCAGATCACAGCCTTCATTTCACCTGCTGGATCTCCTACTAACAGCAGGTGAGATGGAATGGATAGCAGAGAGAATTTGGTCCTCTAGAAGTGTTGACTCCTCTGGGTTTCTTCCTTTGAGCAGTCTGTGAAGGCATTTCTGTCGCCGCATGCTCCCTCATCTCATGGCAAGAATCCACGTAGAAAATAGTTACTTCTCCTGCAGTATATAGGCTGTCTCTGAGTCGCTGTCCTTTGCTACCATTATCATTGTGTGCCACCTGCCAGCTTCTCTAACCCTTGAGTCTGGATTCAGAGTACAGCCATTTGCACCCAATTAGCTTTTCGTTCCTACCTTTAGCAGGAAACCTTTTAGTTTCTCGCCTTTCTGTAAAACAGATTTTCCTTGTTGACAGTTAGCAAATAAGATATTGAGACTCTCAACTTCATACTGTTTCTTCCTTGGTCTGTGCAGCCACAAGCTTATTTATCTAGTATGAATGTTACTCCTTAGTCTGTTTCATTCTGGCAAGGAGACACTGCCTATGGAGAATGGCTCATTCTATTGTCTCCCTATCAAAAACAGTTTAGGGGAGGGACAGAAAATGTGGAATGGTTGCAAGATGAAACAGCCACAGTTGTAATCATGCTGCATTCTTTTCAGGCTGCTGCAACACTGAAAGGTAGCTTGCTTTGGATACCAAAGGGGTTGGAAAGCATTACCGAGGCACGATGTACAAAATCTGCCATTTGCACCAAAAAGTACTTGGGTCCAATAGGACAGATGAACTAAAAACAGCTAAGAACAAGGTTGCAGTTTGGGACAAAGGGAAGTGCGTCATTTAAAAAAATCTCTATAACAATTTTAGGTTATACCTCTACAATATTTTTTAGTGTTATTATTTAAGAATGGATGAGAAATTAACAATTACCTCGTACTTAGAAAACCACAGTTGAGTGGTTTGGTAGTTTACCTGTCTTTTTTTGTCATGTGAGTGGAAAAGTGTGTTGGTACTACAATGACCCACATTACAGCTACAGCTAGGACCACTGCCAAAGACCTAATAAAAAAATACGCATTACAATTTTCCTGTGCCTTCACAGTAGGGGTTTTTTCAGGTGACTGAAAACCTGGGCTATCATATCCATGTGCTACTAAAGCAGTGGAACAAGCTGCATCCTATGTACTTTTCATGTTGGACTGGGATTTGACTGTAAACTGTGAAAAATCCTGTGTTATCTGGAATACGTAGCGTCCAGCACTGGTGCAAGGAACCTTGAGAGCCTTTGCAGATTGGACCCCTGAGCTTCAGCAGAGTCACAATGTAGGTGGGCAGGAGGACAGCTGCTTATAGAAGGATTTTTTTATGCTGTTCTTGTCCCCTATTTTGTGACTGAGAGAATGAGGGGTTGAGAGTCAGCGACTGGCAACTGCTCTGAAGTTGAAGCTTAAGCTAAAATTAATCTTAGAACTGCAGACTATTTCATAACATCTTTCATAATAACAGCGGTTTATTGCCTTGTGATGCTAAGTCCTTCCCTGTTTCTTCACTCTGAAAAACCTCTATTGTGCTGGCTTCTTCCTGTTTCATTGAAAGGAACAGCTTGTATGAATCAGGGATGAACCACTCTCCAGAATTATGAATACCCAGCTATCACTCTCTGTCTTGACTGTTCAGAAAGGCCAGAGCTGCATCTTCAAATATCTTTCCATTCTTCCACTCTTTTCCCTCTGTGAAAGGGAGCCATAGCTGAAACCAGGAAATTAGCCAAGTGAGTGTATAATAGAAATTCAGGACTCCTAATGGCACAAGAAGCACAGAGCTGCCAGTTTGTGTCTTGTATTAATTGAAAATCTATTTCTGCTTGTAATTTTCTTGTATACTTTTAAAATAAAATTAAACTGCTTTTGGAGGCATGGGGCAGGGGGGTGGGCATATTACATTGAGACAGCCTAACCCAGGTGTCTTTCACTGAAACAGTAAAGATCATCGGAAGAAATACAATACACAAACGTCAAAGATCCAAATTTAACTTCCCAATAAACAAATGGATAAGTAAGCTTATAACAAAACGGGTATTATTTATGGGTCATCAGACTTCTGAGAGTTTACTCAGTCTGTTTTCAGATTTTCTGGTTTTTCAGTACTCTGGAAAATTTTGCCTGGCTTAACGATATTCTTGAACTTAATTCCTTCTCTGGTGGGGCAGAACCTCCTGTTAGCCCTCCTCGGCTCTTCTCATAGCAAGTGTTTTCGCAAATAGACTCAAAGACCTAATGAGCAAACCATTTTAACTTAGCATAAATGCAGGATTTATGGCACATATATGAAAATGTAATTCATTACTAGCTCCACTTTTCCCCCCAAACCAAAATAAAACCATTAATGTGAAAGGGTAGATATGACAAGCTTGTATACAGAGTTTTCAGTCAGCTACAGTGTAATACCAAGTGTAGAGTATTTATTATGTGCAATGCTGGACACTGTAGGGTTTCATTGTGAATCTGGAAGCAAATGACTGTTCAGCATTTGGATGGAGTATACAGCCAACTAAGATTACCACAGAAAACATGGGACACGAGAAGAATATTGTTTTCTGACCATGAAAAGACCACACACACGGTCCATGTGGAATGCACACTGGACCATCTTCAAAAACATCGAAGTTGCATTCTCTGTTATGCTCACAGGCTGGTTTAATTAAATATAGGCATTAGGCAGTAAATGTGTTGGCAGTTTCACACTGAAAGGCTGCTGTTCTACAAGTAACTTCCTCACTGTAGTTTATTCTTTTAAAACGCTACCATGTTTTTTTCATTCTGCTTAAGACTGTAGAGGTTTGTGAGGGAACATATTTCTATAAATCAGAATCTTGGAAAATAATTAATTAATTTAATTTTGAAATATTTATAAATTAATTAATTAAAGACATAGGGTTTTACAAGATCTAGACTTCAAAAGTACTTACGGGTTATATAAATTCAAGTGGTTGTCAGTTTTTTTATTTTAATAATGGATTTTTCTGAGAGCAGTATTTACTCATTAATACCATTAGTTTTTATATACCTACATATTTATATATTTACTTGCCATCTATATTTTATTCTGTTTAAAGTATCAAAGCTAGACTGTGGCTGAATAGCTTAGGCTAAAATATATGAGCTTTATACATTTTAGGAATATAAACTTGAGCCATTCCCTTAGCATAGGCATTTTTAGCCTTGAAATTTCAACATCTGTTTAAAGACCTCAAACAGTCCATATAACCTTGATTTTATTCTCCTGAAACCATCCTTCCATGGATAAAAGCAGTCCCTGCTTACTGAAGCTGCAGTTGCATATGGAGATCCTCATTGGCTAAGCTCACAGCTTTATCTAGACACTGTTATTACAGTAAGAGCAAAGAAGCTATATATCTCTCATGAATTCAGAAAGAAGTAAACTTAGGGCTGGAAAAGATACCTATTCTTGTTGAACAGAACTTATTACAATTTTGATCTGCTTGTGAACTTTCCAAGGGCACTATTTTACAGGTGAAATTAGCATAATCTCAGCAAATAAATGATGCTAATGAGAAATAGGCACCAAGAAAGTGATCATGGGCAAGAAAAGATTGAAATTTTGAAGCCCCAGAATCAGCCTATCATCACTGTGACCCAGATACCTCCTGCCCAATTCCAGAAATTACAATTTCCTCTACCCTTTCTTTTTTCACCCTTGCCATTTATAGCCAAGCAGTTTATCTGAGAAACGAGGAGGTAGCGACAGGAGAGCTCTTCCCCAGTTGTGTGTTCTTCTGATAGCAAATTGCATTACATCTTCTCATTTGACCTTTTTCTTCTGGGGACTTAACCTCTGAATTTGGGCCAGGCTTTGCTGGCCAGCATTTAGCAACCCTTAACCTCTGGAAGCAGCATTTCTAGGTGTTTTAGCTTCCTCTGTGATTTAGCTTCAAAGCGTTTTTTTAAGGCTTGGGGCAGGGGGGTGACACAATTGGTTATGCGTTATTTGTATTGTTCTGAATTTACTAGCTTTACTACTGCTTTAAGACTCAGAGTAAATTTCTTCTAAATTCACTCCTTTGAAGTTCTTTCTCTGAGACGAATCCTTCGAATTCCACGTGGTTGCCAAATCACGACTGAGGTCAGCGTGCTCCCACTCGGGATACTTCCCTGAGGCTTTCCACCAGTGTTACTGACTTCGAGGTGATGACCTGTGGGCTTGAGGAAGGTTTCCTTCCCCCCTCACCCCTCACCTCGCCCCCCAGAGACCTTGAAGCTGTCATGAAAGACACCAGTGTGCTTAATAACCTATTTCCAGGCTACCCTGGTATGATAAACATATTGAGCAAGGCGGTTTGTGCAGAAGTGCCTCTGTAGCTGAGGTACCAGTGCTGGCCTGAATGAAATGTTCACCTCGCCTGCTAACTGTGGATATACATCACTGAGTAAATAAATGCTCCTTAGGAGGCACCGGACTGTTTACTCCCACTCTGAGGAAAAAGGTTATTTAAATAGATGGCACAGATGCAACCAAAACATATTGGGGGAACGGAATGGCTGTGCTGATCTTCACAAATTAAGTTACACCCCTCCTGCAGCTACCTGGTCACCCTCTATGTAGCCCTCGGGGCATGGCGTCCCCTGATTTTTCTGATGTACAGGGAACGGGCTGTTGAATGAGCTGCCATTTTCCCAAATTGACAGCAATGTCTTTTTACTACTTTGAGCCTGCACCCATGCACATCTCAAGTCAGAGTTTAGTACTGAAAACATATGTTGTTTTAATCTGCTTTATGTCTAGTATCGGTAATAACAGCAGCAATATAACGCATTTATTTCACCCGAATGAAAAAAGCCAAAAGCCACTCTTTTAATGATTTTTCCATTCCTGCTGTTTATATTTTTATGATGTCTATTAATTGGAGACTATTAGTAAAACAATACTGTGTACGCTATTTAGAGGCCACGTTTAAAAAGAACTCATTAGCTGACAAGTTGTTACAGAGAAATAGTTTGGTATTTTAAATAAATAAAAAACGCTTGCACTCCAGCCCGGTCTTCAGCGGCTGGCACTCAAAGGAATTCCCCCATTTTCTGAAAGCCCTTCCATGGGGGAGAGTGAGCTTACTTCCTAAGGAAATTACTGTGGAGGTGTCTGCAAGAGAAAACCAGGCACCACTTTGCAGTTCTACAACTGCAATGAGAGTAGTCATGAATGAACGCCGAGCCAAAAGAGTGATGCATGTTTACATTATGCTTACTACATTATTCCAGCAAATGCATAAAGATGTAGCTGCCATGAACAACTGCCACGGATAGCACTTAGTATTTGGGAAAGCATTTGGTTCTGGGTATAGGCTTCTGTGTCGACCTACTGCTTTAAAAAATCCTCCTCCAGGCAGTGGCAGGCTTGGAGAGGCAAATGCTCTGGCACGTAGCACACACTGCAGCACATAGGCAGTGCCTGCCAGTGTTTTTAATCTGTTCTGCCCTGGATTTTCATTTAAAGAAACCCTACTGCCCCTTACACTCTTCCAGGACTTTAAAAGGAGCAAAGTCTTGCAGTGCTCCAGTGAGACGGGGGAAAGTGGTGGGTTGCATGCATGTTTCCTTTGGTGCACGGAGAGGTTCCTTCCTCTCTCTCCTTCCCACCTGGCACAGGTTAAGCCAGTACTACTGTTTGTGGGACTCTGTGATGAACTGGGCCAATGAGTGAGCCATGCTGGAAATTACCCTTAAAAAAAAAAAAAAAAAAAAAAAAAAAGAGGAAAAAAAAATGATGCTCCAAATCTATTATTTTGTGAAGTGTTCACTATCAAACTTGAATGAAGGTCTAATTCCCAATGTTATGAGGGCAATACACTTCAAAGCAAGAGGAAATCTATTTCAGTACTTGTATTTTGATTAATGAGTTTTCTGAATCCTTTAACCGTATTTATGTTTGTCAGGTGTGGCAGCTCAAGGATTAATGATATCTTCAGAGCTATTTTTCTGTATATGATTTGATGCCTGCAGTGATGATTACCAAGAAATATTTCATTTTCCAAAGAGCAGCCACTTATTAATAAAACAGATTATATCAGAAACTATAGAACACCGCATAGCAGGAGCCTACATTGTTGTTGTCACAAATAATTGAGAGAAATTTAGATAGAAAAAAAAAAAAAAAAAAAAAAAAAAGAGGGAGAGAAAGAAAACAAGACAGTATTTTTAAGCTGGTTATATTCCCTGGCTTCATAAGCACTTGCACTGACACCACTGAGAGGACAAAAATGAGCAGGTGGAAGCCTGAAACTGAAAAACAGGCATGTGTAAACCATGCCCTTCATGTTGAGAAGAAAATCAACCCACAGCTATTTGTCTTGTGTTTCCTTTGGGATCAGTCAGGGATATTTCTCATCGTATTGTGAATTCTCTTATTCCTCCTAATCAAGAAGTTTCACAGAGTGGTACAATTAGAGAGGCTAAAACAAAATTAGAATTTTATTTATATGGGAAGTGAAGAAACAATTTTATGATTTCTTTCAAGATTAACACACCCATGTGATAAGCTAGAAACTTGTGCTACAAAGCCTGTAATACATTGGAAATCACAGGCTATTAACAGAAGACGCATTGTGAAGATGATTTTTTAATTTATATTATTTCTATTTTTTTGCATAGCTTAAAAAAATTAGTGTCTTCACGAAGTCCATCTTGAAGAAAAAACCACTTTCACAAGCAATTCTTGCTTTCTCTTTTGCATATTCTCTTTGTGATCAGTGCATTAGTGTTTTAGCATTCATCACAGAGTAAGCACACTGGCTGAACGGCTCCCTAAACAGGAGCAGAAACACACATTGATTAAATTCTTTCAAACTCCTTGACAAGAAAATGAGTGTTATAAAAGAGTGCTGAAATGGAATGATTCAAGTAGTGCTACATTCACAACCTAATTCCTTGAGCCTGCCTATTTCCTCTGGGCTTATTAACTTCTGAAACCCCCACATAGGCCAATGCAGAACAAATCAGCCCGGGTCTGAAGCATGCTGGCACGCAGGCACACCTGTAAACCCCGGCGCAGGTAGCACACCTACTGTGCAGTTCTGTGGTCAGCGGAACTGGGAGTCTGTGGGCAAACAGGAGATTGTGCCTGATTTCTGCATCCATCGTGCAATGTGGGTAGCCAGGTGCAATGGCGTCCTGCGCTGCTGCACAGGCACAAAGCCCTCTGTGGCACAGGGAGGGGCAAAGCAGAAGAAACAGCAGCTTCCCACTGCACCAAAACCTCACTAAATTGCTGGCACGGGCAGCTTGGTTACGCTACACCATTTCCTCACGTTAACTTTGAGTTCTTAAACGCTCTAAATCCATATTTTCGTCTTGTATCTAATTGCAAACTGAATCAGTAAACTGATTGCACGCATCAGGTGGTCTTCAAATGCTAGTATTCTGCACCTAGCTGACACGTCTGACTGTAGCAAGCCTCACCAATTAACCTACTCTGTGAAAAAATTCAGAAAGAAATCACCATAAGCACTTTGCGGTCAGTTTTCCTCACATTTTTGAACCATTAGTCCTGAGGACTTTCACCAGCTGTAGGCAAAAGGCATCCTTCCCCCACGGTCACCATGTGGGGGTCAGTGTATTTCACCCTGCGCTCTCCCAGCCTGTTGTGCCTCTGGCAAGCACGTCGGGAAGCCTCTCCGTAGTAAGCTCCCTGTTCCCTTGGTGACCCTCAATGTATTTACATGCCAGAGTAATGAGTGGATGACAAGCTGCTGTTCTTCATCAGAAAACTTACAGACCCCCCATTAGAGAGCTTTTAGGAGCAGATAACCTCTGCTTTTTAAAGTCCCACTTCGAGCGGACAAAAAGGAAGAAAACAGTAGTTGGTAGATGTAAAGTCAGAGAGAGAAAAGGGTCAGCAGACTCTTTGTGCAGCCTGGGAAGTGAAGCTGGCAGGTTGCATCAACTGCAAAGGCAGGACAGGGAGAGGAGTGTGAAATATATTGGCTTGTATCCGTATTCTGCAACATGGTCTGAAAGTCAGCTTGATTAGAGTCTTTCCTGCCTCGTGTTCAAATCTGGGGTCCTTTACGTCCACAGAGAAGGCTGTGAAGTGTCAGGTCTTGAGGATTTTGCCCGGTGTTCACTTGCAGGCTGCACAAGGATAGTATTTTTAGAGATCTGGGACACCAGGCCTGTAGATCAAATACATGGAGGCAAGGAACATTAGGGCAATTTTTGGAAAAGAGTTGATTAATTCACTTTACAGCAATATGGCCCAAGAGTTATACTTGAGGAATTTACTGCTGAGGGTTTGCTTACAAACCAAACCAGTCCAAACAGACAATTTCAGTTATTAATGTGTGAGTTTTAACAGAGAGATAGCTTGGAATAAACCTAAGTATCACTGGTTTTGCTTTCCACTTTGTTTAATTTTTAATCATACTCTTCCGTGCCTACTTCACAACAAATTGCCTTGCTCCTAAAGTCTGCCCACAGTACTTTCTATCTCCTAACTGGATTTTTTCAACTCACATTATGTGGAGATGGTCATGGGAAAAAATAATAGGTTATGACTCTGGCAAGATGGGGTTATTTAGGCCTGCTTCATTGTTCAGATGAGCAGCCATCAACACAGCCTTAGTTGCTGGGAAGACACACAGACCCTTCTGCATTAAAGCAGCTTGTGAAGCACGGAGCCATCCAGAAACAGAAATAAGCATCCTCTGGCAAGATACGTACCTGAGAGTTGGTTCTGTGCTTACATAAAACGTACTCATGTTCATTAAACTGTTACTAGGCCCGTGGTTACTCTAAGATACACGTGCCAGTCCCATTTGCCATCTGTGTCCTGCCACTGGAGTACATTGTGGTATTTGGGAGAATAAATGCTCATAAACCAGGGATCAAGAACAAACATGCAGAGGTCTTTGGCGCTGGCACCTCACAGTTAGAAACACCTCTGACAACCTCCCCAGCAGCCAGCTATCACGCAATAAAGTACTTCAGTTTTGTGCAGCTTCTTTCTGCATCAGATAGTTACTAATACACCACGTACACCTCCACTAGGCTAGAGCTCTTGCAGCTGGAGGAGATGGTATTAGTGAGCAACAGTACTTTTGGCTGTACAGGCTGCCTGCAAAAGGACATATAACCAGTCTTAGACATGTTGTTGAGAACACACTGGGTTAGGGTGTCACCACTAAGGCGAAGTGAATGCAAGAAGGATAAATAAAATTCTGTGCAAACAACAAATCTACTAATTAGTCTTTTTTGGCAGAGACCAAATTGCACAAAACTAATGTTGTACCTACAAAGCATTTTTCAGTCCTGTGTCTGAAAGCAGATGACTGCGTGATTTCAGCTTCATTTTCTGAGGAAATGGGAAGTACAGAATTATGTAGTCTAGCTGTTCACTGATTTTAACCAGATTTGAGGTAAGTTTCACAAGGTACTGCAAAGGGCTGAAATACTTCTAGGAAACCAGGAGTCATTAGTGCCTGTTTGAATAGAACAACTTACTTTTTCATTTCCGTATTCAAAGTCACTGCTTCTTTTCTCCTTTTACCTGACACAGTCAGAAGAGAGGCATAGAGAATTTTTGCAGGGAGTGAGACTCCAGAAAAGCATTGGGAAGGTAAAACAGCCTTTACACAACTGCACTACCCATTCTGTGGGTGGTAAATAAACAACCTGTATCTAATTTCATTTTTTAAAAAGAATAGAGTAGGTATTAATTAATAGAAGTAGGTATGTAACTGCTTTTTCTGATTGAGGACTCTGATGTATCTGAAAAGTTTCTTCTTGATTTACTTCATTACTGCTGCTTGCAGTTTTTCTGTTCTGTCAGATATAACGACAACTATTATTTTCTATACTTTTTCTATGAGATGATTCTCTTCATCTTTTGATGCTCCTTCTAAGTCACGATGTTACTAGTTGCAGTGCCATGCCATCCAATATTGAAAACAATCTACCTGCATGCCCTGCTATCTCCCGGGGTCAGAGCGGAATGGTGTTGATTTTCACATGCTTTCCCTGCTTCCCTTGACTCGTGACAGACATGTGCTGATACGAGTGAGCAGAATATAATAGGTTATCTGCATTAGCATTTGGGTGATCTCTGAACTGTAGTTGCTAATATTAATGAATAATTCATGGATCTGACAAGAGGAATGATTCCATTCTAAACTATGCAACAGGTGAAGTAGTATTAGGGTACACTGACATTCTCAATCAAATCTCAATTATTTGACCTGAAAATGGATTCTTAGTAAAAAGCAATGGATTGTTTACGCAGTCTTGATGTTTAAAACAGCAGAATCTTATACAGCTTGTTTGTCATTTCTGGATACAACCCACATGATTAGTTGGTCTACACTTCAAAACAGCAGCAATATTTTAAGAACAACAGGAATGGTTCAATAGTTTATTACAGATGATGAAGGGCCCGTTTCTTTCTCCTCTGACTTCATATCAGCCTTTCAAACCTTTGGATTCTCATCTGCAGCCGTTGATCACCACTCATGGTCCCGATGTGGGCTGCTGTCAGGAGGCCATTCTTGTTCTTCTTCCTGGCTCTCAGCCATTTGTTGTGCCAGCTCTGGTGCCTGTATGCTTGTGTGGTGAAATAGATTCAGAAACTGATCTGATTGAAAGGTTATCATAACAAAAAGGAAAAGGCAGGTTATCAGTCCTCAAGAACTTTGCTTTAGCTGGCTTGCTATCAACAATTCTCAGCCCTAATCTGGTTTAAATGCTGCGCATTCCTGTCACCTCGCTGGTTACTTTGCTTTAAGCAATGCACATCTATCAGACAACGGCCTTGGATTGATTTGTGTACTATAGGCCTGCAAGACCTGCAACTGTTAGTTATATAAACATTTATTATTTTCCAAACTCTTCTTGATCAATGTGTCCTTTTGAACATAACCACTTGCACTAGTATCTCTCCTTCAGTATCCTAGTGAAATGGCTTTTCCACCAGTGGTTTTTGAGAGGAAGAAACCAGTTACCCGGATGTGGATACAGACTTAATTACTTCTGATTAGCTTTATTTTAACTTAGGAGACTGTTTTCTAGAATGCAGTGCTGATAGGCCACAAACCTCTTGTTGCAGCCATATTGCAGCAAACACAGCATTTGTTCAATTTTAGTGCTCAGATGTCATGCAGAATGACAAGATGTTCGTGCTGCCCTAAGAACATACAAAGAAATATCATTTTCAAACTATATTAAAAGAATCTTAGAGGGATGCTATTAAGCACTTTAAGACCAGGAAATCCCGATATTAAGTGCAAATTTTCAATCTTCATTCTTGACATTTAAGTATGCACAAACTATGATTCAAATGTAGTCTCATTTTTCAAGTAATAAAACAAAATATTTCCCAACATTTTATGATTCTGAATAAAATCGGTGTATTGTAAACAGCATGAATAGTGTTTGAGTAGCATTTTATATATATCACAATCGTTACTGTAACTTCAAGGGGATAGAAGGTTACAAATACTGTTTTACATAATTCTGAATTACAGCCATTATTGACAAAATCTAGTCCAGGGTTTCACTCTTAAATTTCCTGTCTAAAGCTCCACAACTGAGAGTCATCCCTATATTATTAGGTCTTACGTGGAACACCAGAATATTTGGAGGAGTGTCAGTGTCTGCCAACATGCTTCTGATAGTGATATATAGCCAAAAACCTCTTCCTTGGAAGAACATTGTTGTAAGCATAAGTTAAGTGCCTATTTGATGGTTTAAGAGGAAATTCCAGCAAGTATTAGGAAGATAAAACCGAAAGAGTTACAAATTTTGACATAACTTTCCATTTTGTTTTAGATTCAGAAGAAATTTGTCAGATTAAACGTGTCTTGCATGCCCTCAGCCTTACTGAATAAAACCTAATTTGACTAAGGGGAACTGGGATACCACAGTTTTGCTTAAAAAGAAATTAGTTACATACTCAGATTCCTCCATGATTATGCATCTTCAAAAAGTTTCCCTTTGTGTTTAAAAATCTTAGCTGGAAGTGTCTTCCCAGAGTTTTAAAAGCACTAACCGCCCAGTGCTGCACTGAGTGGTGCCCACATTAGGTTGAATGATATGCACAAATCTGCAGAGAACTGCAAAGAGTTCAAATCTTTGAAATCAGAGATTTTAGTCTGACCATATAGGTATGGATTTAGGTACTAAGTCTAAGTACATACCAATCTGAGCTCTACACAGCAGCATGCAAGATATTAGCAGTCTTGAAAGTACATTCAAGAAGTAAAAAATATTTAAAGCCTTACCATGCAAAGAATGGTCTTTCCATAATGGACCTTAGAATAGACTTTTATTAAGATTGGTCTTCGTTGCTAAAGAGTAAGAAACCCAGTACTTGCTATACTGTACATCATGCCCACTTTTTCTTTACAGTTAACTACAGTCAAAGAGCAAATATTCCTATACATTAACTTCTTCAACACAGACCCCAAAAATGCTTTTTCTTTTTCAAATCCAGGCTTTTGTAAGAAAAGTCTTCAAACTATTTCAGAAATCTTCCACGAGTCCCAAATTCGTTGTAAAGAACCCTTCCTTCTGTAGTGCTGTTTACTGCCTGTTATTTTAAATGCAGCCTTTACATTACAAAGCTGCAGCTTAGTTTCACGAAGCGCTAAGCAGAGGCAACTATTGAGAACCGCTCAACCAGTGCTAGCCAAATATAACCATTGATCAGCACTACTTGCCTCTTAAAGTTAGGACCTAATCCCTAATGTGATCCCTAAGAAGCCTCTACTCTCTTTGGCTTTTTTTTTTTTTGCCCTTGGAATCTATTGCTTTCTTCACCACAGAAAACAATTGATGTCTCTCCCCGGCTCCCTCAGTCGTGTCACACCCAAAATTGTAAGCAGAGCTGGAGGGATCAGTTCAGAACAAACACAAGCTCAAAGCAGGCATTGCTGGCAGTTTGAAAGAGTATAATTGCTTTATTCCATTGTTTTCCTTCTTTTTAATTTTTTTTTCCTTTTTGGCCTCACGCTATATGTTTTGATTCCTGCAGGGACTAGAAGTGGGGAAATGGTGTAATAAAACTGCTTACGGAGACTGTTTCCCTGCTCAGAGGCACTAGAAATCTCATGAGGATCCCTGCATACATGAGGTGTTCAGCCCAATTGTACAAACCGAGGAGTACGTCCAAAGTACATCCACACATCAACTGATATTATTATTTATTTATTTGTGCTGTGGCAAGAAGAAGAGGCTAGGTAGAGTGCAAAAGAGTCTTTCTTTTTCAATCTTCAGATTAGCAATGGATTTTATTAAAGGCATAATGTGTCATTTGTAGTGTGATAACTTAAAAAAAGCTTTAGGTGGGATCATAACCCTCTTAAAGTAGGCACAAGAAAAAAAACCCTTGATTAAACCTAAAATAAGAAAGCTACCCACAAATAGATTCCAGCTCATTGTCAAGCAAGAACACTGTGTTCCAAGATATCTTAATTCATCCTGAAAATGTGTAAACTAAAAGGAAGCAAGGTACCTTTGCTCTCCAGTGAGATTGTGCACAGCTGAAGTAAGCCAGAAATAGCTGGAATGCCATAAATTCAGACCCTTTCATCTGAATTCACTTTCAAGTGTTATCAAACCCCTAAAAGATAGTCCCTATCCTAGACTTCAATTTAGTACCTAAACACAAAGATGTTTGTTCAAACCAGTCTCCTGAAACACATGAAAACTAAACATTTTTCACTTAACCACCCTTTGCCCATCAGATTACCACAAGAGCTCTCGGGGTCTTAAATTCCTTCCCATAGTATATATCTATATAATGTCCTCTGAAGACTAATATGGCACACTGAACTCAACCTTAGTATTAAGTCCTGTGCAGTGTCACTGGCTTTATTGGGATTGAGTTTGTAAAAGAATTTAGCTCTTTATATGATCTGAAAACTTCAATTTATAAACACTATTCACAGCTAATGTCATATTTTATGAGAGGTGATCAACGTTTTACTGAAAAAATTCACTTTCAGCAAAACCTTTCCTCCTCTCAAGAAATTTCCTGGTGCAAGGAAAATCAGTGTTTCAATGGCTCAAGGTTTCAAACTGAAGCTTAGTGAAAAGTGGGGGGCTTTTTTGGAGGTTTTGAGAAGGCTCAGGTATACTCATGGATATTTCTGTCACTGTCCCCATCCCCAACATTTCTGTTTGCTCTTTTTTTCTTTCCTTTTCCTTTTTTTTTTTTTTTTTTTTTTCACATGAAAACTGAAGGAAACTTGCTCAAGTTCTTTCTGACTGTCCCACTTGGAGCATTTCACAGAATCACAGAATGATATGGGGCTGGAAGGGACCTCTGGAAATCATCTAGTCCAACCCCCTGCCAAAGCAGGGCCACCCAGAGCAG